>NC_142884.1:19658557-19963605 GCF_051225735.1 Oryctolagus cuniculus
ACATTCATATAATTTTTTATAAGAAAAACATTCATTTTCATTATGGAATCCAAAACCATTATTGTATGATAGTGTAAGTCTTTCAGCATTCAAACTGCTCAACATTCAGCATGGACAGCAAGCCAGCTTACGAGGAACCACATCAGAAGCACAGGGAGGTTCGGCTGGTAGAAGCCCAGCAGCTGAGTGAGGAAGTGCCGCAGACTTGCCTTCCATCGTGTAAGAGCTCCAGGAACTCCTGGGTATTTTTGGTGATGTTAAAGGAAAGAAACGGCACTGCCAGTCAGGAGATAGGTAATCCTTAGACTGTGTGCGAGACTGGCTGCCAGGGGACCACAGGGACATAGAAGACCTGGAGCCAATGAAAAACACTCGTCTGGAAAGGAATGGGTTTCCTCCCCAAAATGCAAAGTGCTCTCATACAGATGCTTAGCATACTAAGATTTGACAAGTTTTTACAGTGATGAAACGGCACAGAGAGACAGTTACATTATTTATACCGTTAGTGTGTAAAGACACAGATTTTACGACTAGCAGCAGGAAGTTCTCTGACAGCTCCTGAGACAAGCTACCCTCATGCCCTGGATCCAGCCCATGCCACTGATGACTTGTGAAAATGGTAACACATACAAGTAAAAATGACCTGCTGTACGTGAGTCAGAAAGTAGTTGAAAAGTGACAAAATCGTATGTTATTAAATGACAAAACATATTTAGAGGTTTTATTTAAAAATCTCTCACTGTTCATTATCAAAGTTACAAGATTGTTTGCATACCAAGAGACAGACTGTAAACATAGGAAATTTTCATTAAGGAAAGATGGGTTTACTGTAATTTGATCTTTTACAAAAAATTACTGCAAGTTATTGATAACAGAATTTCTCTTTTACTTTCTTAAGTCTAATTCTCTTGAAAATTAAACCAATGTTTCCACTCTCTGGAGCTAAAGTTCAACCATGGTCACCTTAGGAAATACCCCTGTTTGTTTGTTAATCAGAAATACACATCGAGTGGCACACATTTCCATTTTCTTCTCCCGGCCTCCGCCGCCCGCCGCGCCCGGCGGCCTCCCCTCGCTCGCTCGCTCGCTCGCTCTCCGCCTTTTCCCTCGGGCCCCCGCGCAGCCCCCGAGCCACGCGCCCAGCAGCGGGGGTGGCGCCGCGCGCTCGCGGGACACGCGCGGCGCCTGGACGGGCCCGGGCGGGCGACCCCCGGCGCGCTCCCCTCCCCCTCGCCGGTGTCCCCCCCCACCCCCCACCCGGGGGCGCAGGGCCGCGTGCGTAGCCCCGGCCGCGCCGGGGGTCGCCGGGGCGCGAAGATGGAGGAGCCGCCGCGAGGGCGCTCGCACACGGTCACCACCACCGCCAGCTCTTTCGCCGAGAACTTCTCCACCAGCAGCAGCAGCTTCGCCCACGACCGGGAGTTCCTCCGCACCGCGCCGGGGCTCCTCATCGTGGCGGAGATCGTCCTGGGCCTGCTGGTGTGGACACTGATTGCTGGCACGGAGTACTTCCGGGTCCCTGCGTTCGGCTGGGTCATGTTTGTAGCTGTGTTTTACTGGGTCCTCACCGTCTTCTTCCTCATCCTCTACATAACAATGACCTACACCAGGATCCCCCAGGTGCCCTGGACCACAGTGGGCCTGTGTTTTAACAGCAGCGCCTTCATCCTGTACCTCTCGGCCGCCGTGGTGGACGCGTCGTCCGTCTCCCTGGAGAGAGACAGTCACAACTTCAACAGCTGGGCGGCCTCGTCGTTCTTTGCCTTCCTGGTGACCATCTGCTACGCTGGGAACCCATACTTCAGTTTTATAGCGTGGAGATCCAGGACTGTGCAGTGATGGGGCGTTTTCATAACAAAAAGGAAAAGAAAGAATCGAACTGTAAAAGCAGCTGTAGGTGTGATGTACTGTATTCCTGGAGAGTTGTATTTAACTAATGTTTTATATACTTCGCCCGCAGCCGTTTGTACAGTGACACTGGATCCTTATTTGCAAAACGCCGGAGCCCCTGATGAACTCCTTAAGTGTCTTTTCTAAAGTCACAAAAACAGTATTTTCTTAGGCAATGTACAAATAGAGAAATTGCTAATATTAAGAATGTGACAAGTTTGTAAACCTAACTCTTAATATGCCAGATTCTTTTGTGATTAAATGTTGCCATGTACAGGCACCTTCTTCCCGCCTGAGGTCTCCCTCAGGGTCTCTCTCTAAGGTCTCCTCTCTACAAAGCACAACACTAATGTATGTGTCCTTAGACTTCCGTTCAAGCGCCCCTATTTATTTCAACAGGAACACACGTTTCAGAGCCACCTTTTGTTTGTCACCTCTGTCGTCCTGCCCACCCTCCTTTGTCCCTCGACCCTTCCTACCTGCGAGTCTTACTCCGCAAATCCTTTTTGGTTTGTGAAGGCAGCGGTTAAGGGCACAAAGACCGCCATGGGGACATTTATGTAAATACGTCTCTCCCAGCACCACCCTGCAGCTGAACAACGTGTAGTGCTTTCCCAAGTCAGCTTTGCCATCATGACGTCAGTCATTTGAGAAAAGTACTCAGATTTTATTTTTGTATCGGTGGTAACAAAACATTAACCAAAAGGTTTTCTGTTGGGAAGCTTCCCTGACCGTCTCCCCTCCCCCACCCAAGCTGTTTGCTCACATTAACAGATTAAAAGTGCCTGAGACATGATCCATTCTTTCCCTGTATATTAAAACCCCGTTGTATTGATTTTTTATAATAAGCCTTTTTACCTCTGTGTAAAAAAATATATATACAAGTGTATGATGTACATTTTAGTTCTTAACTTTTTTTTATGGTTTCTAATATGTATGACCAATGTAGCCATTGCTTTAAAATGTACCATGTAAATATAAACACATCCTATCAGAAAAAAAAAAAATGCACGTGGGCCTCCAGGAAGGCGACAGACTTGTGGGTTAAACAGCCCTGGAGTCTAGCTGGGCCGCTCTGAGTCTCGGGAGGACACTGGGAAGGCCACGGTCTCATCTCCCCAGCCTGTTCAGGGCCACACACAGCTCCCCGGTCAGTGCTCCTGAGGCTGTTCAGGATTATGGCTGAAAAAAATCGGCTTACTACAGTCACCGGGGAGGCGGGGGAACCATGTCCCAGCGGGTGAGGCGCAATGGGTCCCCCACACCGGCCGGTTCCCTCGGGGGTGGCACGGTCGCCACGGCCGGGGGACCCGGGAGCCGCCTGCAGCCCATGAGGGCGACGGTTCCGTTCCAGCTGAAGCAGCAGCAGCAACATGGCAGCCCCACGCGGAGCAACGGCGGCGGCGGCGGCGGCGGCAACAACAACGGCGGCTGCTGTGGCGGCGGCGCCTCAGGCCCCTCAGGCGGCAGCGGCGGCGGCAGTGGCGGCGGCGGCGGCGGCGGGGCCCCGCGCACCGCCTCACGCAGCACCAGCCCCACGCGCGGCGGCGGGAGCACGGCCGCGCGCACCAGCCCCACGGTGGCCACGCAGACGGGCGCGTCCGCGACGTCCACGCGAGGCACCAGCCCCACGCGCGGCGCCGCGCCGGGGGCTCGTGGGAGCCCCCCACGACCGCAGCCCCCTCCGCCGCTGCTGGGGACCGTGTCGTCGCCTTCCTCGTCGCCCACCCACCTGTGGACTGGCGAGGTGAGCGCGGCCCCACCCCCAGCCCGTGCCCGGCACCGGAGGAGGTCCCCGGAGCAGAGCCGAGGCTCCCCGGAGAAGAGGAGCCCGAGTGCCCCGGTTTGCAAAGCAGGTGACAAAACACGACCACCTTCATCAAGCCCTTCTAGTATTATCCGACGCACTTCCTCCCTGGATACACTTGCTGCTCCGTACCTTGCTGGACACTGGCCTCGTGATAGTCACGGGCAAGCTGCACCTTGCATGAGGGACAAAGCTACACAGACAGAGAGTGCTTGGGCTGAAGAATACTGTGAAAAGAAGAAAGGGTCTCACAAGCGCTCAGCGTCCTGGGGCAGTACAGATCAACTAAAGGAGATTGCCAAATTACGTCAGCAGTTGCAGAGAAGTAAACACAGCAGTCGACATCATCGAGATAAAGAAAGACAGTCTCCATTCCATGGCAACCATGCAGCTATTAACCAGAGTCAGGCTCCTGTTCCAAAGAGTGCACTTATTCCAGTAATTCCCATCACCAAATCAACAGGTTCCCGGTTGCGGAATAGCGTGGAAGGATTGAATCAAGAGATAGAAATAATAATTAAAGAGGCTGGGGAAAAGGAAGAACAACTTATACCACAAGACATTCCAGATGGACACCGTGCCCCTCCGCCCCTGGTGCAGAGAAGTAGCAGCACTCGGAGTATCGACACACAGACCCCCCGCGGGGCGGACAAGGGCAGCAACAACAGCAGCCGCTCCCAGTCCGTGTCCCCCACGTCGTTCCTCGCCATCTCCAACGAAGGCAGCGAGGAGAGTCCCTGCTCAGCTGATGATCTGCTTGTTGATCCCAGGGATAAAGAGAATGGGAACAACTCTCCTTTACCCAAATATGCAACCTCACCCAAACCTAACAACAGTTACATGTTCAAAAGGGAACCTCCTGAGGGTTGTGAAAGAGTCAAAGTCTTTGAGGAATGCTCTGTCTTCTGTGGCAGTCATCTCTGAGCCTGTCTCTTCATGTTCATGCATGGAATCGGCGTTCACTCAGATGGACCACAGATCGTAACCTGTGTGCTTCTCTGGCAAGGATTGCATCCCCTTCCATTTTTGTCTACTTTTGGTCACCAGTTACACTTATTTATTTACTTATATTTTTAATTTTTAAATTTTTTTAGCTTTTAAGAGGTTCAATATAGTCCACATACAGTTCTGAGAATGTAATTATATCCCATTTCTCCCTCTTTCTTCTTTAAATAGTTTTAAAATATATATTTTGTCTGCAAATACAGGAACCAGTTTCCGTTATGCTCCAACACACGGACAGCACAGCAGGGTGAGCTTCAGTCAACTTGCTGTCCTATGAGAGCCGAACAGGTGCTTTCATGGGGGTGGGAGGGGAAGGCGTGCCTGTTCCCCCAGTGCACACGGCACTTCAATCTGGCTCAAACTCCTGGGCACAGGACAGCATTTGGCACCCAGCTAGGTGATCTGCACAGGCACCGCTGATTTGGCTTTCACTGTTTTTGCACACGACACACCACAGCAATGGTGCTCAATACTATCACCCCGGAAAGCTCACATGAGGCCATTTTGGGCATGCTTGAACGTTCAGGAGTCCCTACCAGGGCAGCAGGGGTCACTGCCGGTTAGGATCTGACACTCCTCGCTCCTGATTGGTTTGGAGCTAGAAATGGACACGTGTCCAGTTGTGAGGAGCTTGATATTTTTCTAAATGAGTCCTGTTTCTCTCCTGTTGCACTGGGATGGATACTCAAAATGAGGCTGCAGCCACCCAGTCTCTTAAGACTGCAGAGTTTCAGAATCTGTACCTGTAACCTACTCACCGCCCCCCCCCCCAACTCTGATGCTAATGGGAAGATTTTTTGTTTGTTTTTTTAAAAGAGGTTGCACCATTGTTTTGGACATTTGGTGCAGCAGTGAAGACACAGCTTGGTATGCTGGTAGCCCATATCAGAGTGCCTGGATTTGAGTCCTGGCTCCACTTTGAATTCCAGCTTCCTGCTCGCCTACACCCTGGGAGGAAGTAAGTGACAGCCCAAATATTTGGATCCCTGTCACCCACACACGAGACCCAAATTGAGTTTGGGGCTCCTGGCTTCAGCCTGGCCCAGCCCTGGCTGTTGCAGTCATTTGGGGAATGGATCAGTGGCCAGGAGATCTCTGTCTCTCTGCCTTTCAAATAAATAAATGTAAATAAAAATTCTAAAACTTTACAACATAAAAAGGTAGAAAGAGAACAAGGGTGTGGAAAAAAGGAAGACTTAGTATGGTGCTGCCATATCGTCCCCATTGGGTGTCTGGGCCACTTTGGAGCAGAGCAGCTGGGGTTCAGGCTCTGTGGTCTGTAGGAACCCCCAGAAGAGCCCGGGGAAGAGTTGGCCACGTTAAGTGGAAAAAGAAAGCAATGACTGATTACGATGACTTTGCATTTTGGGTCTGGACTTGCCACTCCTTTCCTGATGCGAAGACACCTAAAGCTTAAGAAACACACTGGGGGCAGGCCCTTGGTGCAGTGGTTAAGCCGCTGCAGCCACGTCCTATATTAGAATACCTGAGTTCAGGCCGGCATCCTGGCTCACTAGGCTATTCCTCCGCCTTGCGGCGCCGGCACACCGGGTTCTAGTCCCTGTCGGGGCACCGGATTCTGTCCCGGTTGCCCCTCTTCCAGGCCAGCTCTCTGCTGTGGCCAGGGAGTGCAGTGGAGGATGGCCCAGGTGCTTGGGCCCTGCACCCCATGGGAGACCAGGAGAAGCACCTGGTTCCTGGCTCCTGCCATCGGATCAGCGCGGTGCGCCAGCCACAGCAGTCACTGGAGGGTGAACCAACGGCAAACGAAAACCTTTCTCTCTGTCTCTCTCTCTCACTGTCCACTCTGCCTGTCAAAAAAATAAAAATAAACATTTACTCTGAGATTCTTATAATAAATTTAACCCATTTTTTTGTGGTTGTGGTTGGTGTCTTCTAATTTCAGTCACTTTCTTCTAACGTTTTGGCTTACATTTCATGGCTACTTTCAGTGCTCTCCCTTTTGCATGAGGAGTTATACTCTTGTTTCTGACTGATTTGTAACATCACACGCTGTCTTTAATTCTACCAGCTACTCTTGCACTGAAAAGCACTTGAACAGATATTTCTCTATTATCTCAGGTATTTACTCTGTCCTCTCATGTTTTTTCCTATTCTTTCTAGCACTACCCCTATATGTGAGAATATAGTCTGGAATAATTGAACTACAACCACGTTATTTTTATCTTTAAAAGGTTGTTTTAACAAAACAGGTTAAATTTTAATGTTTAACATTTGCAATGTCTTTTTTAAAAAAGATTTATTTATTTATTTGAGAGTCGGAGTTACACAGAGAAGAAGCAGAGGCAGGGAGAGAGAGGTCTTCCATCCGCTGGTTCACTCCCCAGTTGGCCACAACAGCCAGAGCTGTGCCGATCTGAAGCCAGGAGCCAAGAGCTTCTTACCAGTCTCCCATGCGGGTGCAGGGGCCCAAGGGCTTGGGCCATCTTCTGCTTTCCCAGGCCACAGCAGAGGTGCTGGTTCCAGTCCCGGCTGCTCCACTTCCAATCCAGCTCTCTGCATGTTTCCATGTGGGAAACCCAGAGGAAGCTCCTATCTCCTGGCTTCGGATTGGAATAGCTCACTCTGTTGCGGCCAGTTGGGGAGTAAACCAGCGGATGGAAGACCTCTCTCTCTTTCTCTCTCTCTCTCTCTCTCTCTCTCTCTCTCTCTCTCTCTCCTTATCTTTCTATATAACTCTTTCAAATAAATAAATAAATCTTTAAAAAAAGAGAGAGAGAGAGGGAGAGAGAGAGAGAGCTGGATTGGAACCAGTGCCCATATGGGAGGCCAGCACTGCAGGCAGCGGCTTTACTCAATACGCCACAGTGCCAGCCCCTACAGTGTCTTAATCTAGAGTAATTATCCAGGCTGGCGCCGCGGCTCACTAGGCTAATCCTCCAATTGCGGCGCTGGCACACCGGGTTCTAGTCCTGGTCGGTGCGCTGGATTCTGTCCCGGTTGCCCCTCTTCCAGGCCAGCTCTCGGCTGTGGCCCGGGAGTGCAGTGGAGGATGGCCCAAGTGCTTGGCCCCTGCACCCAATGGGAGACCAGGAGAAGCACCTGGCGCCTGCCTTTGGATCAGCGTGATGCGCCAGCCACAGTGGCCATTGGGGGGTGAACCAACAGCAAAGGAAGACCTTTCTCTCTCTCTCTCTCTCTCTCTCTCCCTCTCTCACTGTCCACTCTGCCTGTCAAAGAAAAAAAAAGAGTAATTTTCCAGACTCACTCACTCTCTCTCTTTCTCTTTCTATCTCTGCCTCTCTGTAACTCCACCTTTCAAATAAATAAATATTTAAAAAGCAAAACAAAAAAACCAATATGTGATAGTCGCAGGAAGAATTCTCTTGATCATGGGCTCTGAAGATTCTCCTGCTCAAAATACTATAGATGAAAAAACAAACAAAAAAGAAATACTATAGACTTCTAAAAATTAATCAGAATTTTGAATCAGCAGTGCATGGTAGAAGTCCTGATGATAAGTGTCAAAGTCAATTAATTATAGGAAGTAAGTCTGGATAATTACTCTATTTTTTTTTCTTTGACAGGCAGAGTGGACAGTGAGAGAGAGAGAGAGAGGTCTTCCATCCACTGATTCACTCCCCAGATGGCCGCAACAGGCAGAGCTGAGCCAATCTGAAGCAAGGAACCAGGAGCTTCTTCTGTGCCTTCCACATGGGTGCAGGGGCCCAAGGACTTGGGCCATCTTCTACTGCTCTCCCAGGCCATAGCAGAGAGCTAGATCATAAGAGGAGCAGCTGGGACTAGAACCGGTGCCCATATGGGACACCGGTCCCTAAAGCCAGGGCGTTAACCCACTGGGCCACTGTGCTGGCCCCAATAATTCCTTTTTAAACACAGTAAGCTGGGGCCGGTGCTGTGGCTGTGGCGTAGTGAGTTAAAGCCTCCTCCTGCAGTGCTGGCATCCCATATGGGAGCCAGCTTGAGTCCCGGCTGCTCCACTTCCCATCCAGCTCTCTGCTATGGCCTGGGAAGGCAGAAGATAGCCCAGGTCCTTGGGCCCCTGCACCTGGGTGGGAGACCAGGAAGAAGCTCCTGGCTCCTGGCTTCGGATTGGCACAGCTGTGGCTATGGGGGCCAGTTGAGGAGTGAACCAGCAGATCAAAGACCTCTGTCTCTCTTTCTCTCTCTCTCTCTCTGCCTCTCCTCTTTGTGTGTAATTCTGACTTTCAAATAAATAAATGAATCTTAAAAAAAAAGTAAGCTTATTTCAGTGCAAAAATTTCGAAAGTCACATGACTTTTTCGTAAAATGCAGCTTCCACTACGTTTTTGAAGGTCTTTTGTGAATGTGTAGATATTGCCTCACATTAATTTTTTTTAAAAAAAGACTTATTTTATTTATTTGAAAGACAGAGTTAGAGAGATAGAGAACGAGAGAGAGAGAAATGTCTTCCATCTGCTGATTCACTCCCCAAATGACCAAAATGGCTGGAGCTGTGCTGATTAGAAGCCAGAAGCCAAGAGCTTCTTCTAGGTCCCCCACGCAGGTGCAGAGGCCCAAGGACTTGGGTCATCTTCTACTGCTTTCCCAGGCCATGGCAGGGAGCTGGATTGGAAGTAGAACAGCCAGACTTGGCCAGCATCCATATGGGATGCCAGCACCGCAGGCCAGGGCTTTAAACCCACTGAGCCACAAGCCAGCCCCTCACATTCATTTTTAAAAGTGCAGGTTTTACATGTCACAATATGTCAAAATTAGGGTCCATGTTGTGGCTTAATGGGTAAAGCTGCTGCCTGCTGTGCCGGTATCCCATGTGGGCGCCAGTACCAGTCCCGGCTGCTCCACTTCTGATCCAGCTCTCTGCTAATGGCCTGGGAAAGCAGTGGAAGATGACCCAAGTGCTTGGGCCCCTGCACCCAAATGGGAGACCCAGAGGAGGCCCAGCTGCCATTGCAGCCATTTGGGGAGTGAACCAACGGACTGAAATTCTTCTCTCACTCTCTCTCTCTCACTCTGCCTCTCTGTGACTCTGCCTTCCAAGTGAATTCAAGATTAAGCACTTTTGTTTTGTTTTGGCTGGAGGCACTCTATCACCAACAATGACAGAATACGGTTTGCTGGGCATCAGAGCAGAAAAGACACACAATTATTTCGAGCCCAGGGAGAACCCTGTGCCAAACAGGATTCACATCCGGCAACTGCTTTTGGCAAAGAAGCACCCAGAGCTGAGTGCCAGCTGCCCTTTGTCCACCTGTCCTCGGGGCTGGGAGCTTTCTCAGCCTGTCCTGGGTTTTCTGACCTTGCCACTCTAGGGGAGGCCTGCCCGGGGATGACGAATGTCCCCTACACTGTGCTCTCTTTGGAGTTTGGACTAAGGTTGGGGAGTTTGGAAAGAAAACCAAAGAAATCAGGTCACTTCTTGTCACCTGGCATCCAGGTGCATGACAGCTGTGACTGACCACGGGTTATCAGCAGAGGACTGTCCACATCTGTCAGGGAGGGGCAGTAGCTCCCCCTGCTGGAGCAGAGTCAGCCATTGACTACTTGCGGTCTCCCTCAGGAGTATTTGTCTCTTCTCCATCCGTCCGCTTACGCGGTTATCTGTTTGTATGAGGATGCACTCACATGTGGGGTTTTATTCATGGTTATAACCCGATATTAAGTTACTCGTCTTGCTGCTCACCGGGTTCCAGATAAGCGCACAAGCAGCTGTCTCGGGCTCGCTTCTGCTAGCGTTTCCATGGACACCCTTGTTTTGTTGGAGCCAACACACTGTGCTCCTACATCGGAGGCTGGGGGAGCTCTCTGGAGGGTCTAGGCAGAGCAGCACCGCCCCTTGGTGACCCGGCGTGTGGTCCTGTAGAGCTGCAGCCCTCAGGGGCTGGAAGGGCTCGGGACAACTCAGTCTGGGGAGATGCCTCTCTCCCGATACCACCTGCTGGTGCTGATGGAGGCACAGGGCCCTTTAAACCGCCCAGGGGGTTCAAGGCTCAAGTTCAGAAAAAAAACTCCATTGCTGTGCTTACGCTGGTTTGCAGGTCATACTTGCTGCTTGTTATGTGAGTTTCCCAAGGCAATGAAAAGGTCGATCATCTTATCTCCTGCAACATGGCTGCCATCAGACACCTAGAACAAGCCCCTATTCTACACCAAAAACTTCATATGGCAGAAAGCAACACAAAATCACTTTTCCCGGAGCTAACAATGAGCCAATGCAAACACCTAGTGCACTCTTGCAAGAATTGTGCCCCCTCGCCCCGTCAGGCCCACTGCTACAAGCAGGAGTGAACCTGCGAGGCCTTGTTCCTAAGAAGCTCTGGCAAGTGGACGTCACCCACATTAACTCCTTGGGTCAACTTAAGTTTGTCCAAGTGGTGGGAGATACTTATTCAAAGGCTGTATTTGCAGCAGCCCAATCCGGAGAAAAGGCTAGAAATGTGATAAAGGCGGTTAAGTCAGCCCTGCTGGTCCTCGGTGTCCCCTGGACAGTAAAGCCTGATAATGGGCCAGCGTATACACCACAGGAATTTAATTCCTTCCTGAGGTCCTGGAACATACAGTCTGACACAGGTATCCCATACCTGTGAGAGACATGCGGGGTCAAGCCAGGGATGCTGCAGCCACGGCCGCCCAGGTCTAGGGGAGAGCACAGAGGTGACACAGGCCCTCCAACCACGGCTGTTCCTATTGTGCTGATCTGTCCCAGAGGTCACGGGCACTCACAGCTGCTGCTCTCCCACCCTGACCCAGTTCCCACAGGGCACAGCTGAATCTCAGGCATTGCCTGCAGGGTCCTGAGTGGGTCTCTGCCTGGGGCTGGGGGCTGTGGAGCTGCCCACACTCTCCAGGAACACGGGGAAGCTTGCTGCCGCTGGGCGCCGGGGTCACAAACTGGAGCAAACTCCTTTCCATGGAACAATTTAATACAGGCTCAGCACCACCTGAGGGTGGCGGTGGGGGAGGGGGCAGGGAGGAGAGTACAGTGGCTCCTGGCATGGCTGTTGTCTTCCAGTGTCAGGGTGTCCTGGCCCCAGGAAGAGCCTGGGGGGTGGGGGCTCAACCAAGTGCATAGGATGCCGTGAAGACACACGGAAGGCTGCTGCCCAGCCTGGGCAGGACAGATGCTGGACTCGGCCTCTCTTCTAGGAGGCACCCATCATCCATGTGCCCCGTGGAAGAAGAGGTAAGGAGGCCTCTGGCCAGGGAGGGCACGCGGGCCTGGTCTCCCAGCCCAGGGCTGGCTCTGGCCGGCTCCAGCCCATGACTGTCCCCAGAGTGCGTGGGGCTGCCATGCCAGTAGGGGGAAGTCTTCAGCCGTGGCCCCCAGGCGGGGACGGCCTGCATGGGCCCTGGTTCTGGGGGCTCTGAGGCCTGTGGAGGAGCCCACATCCACAGGCCCTCCTGGCTGCCAGCGTCGGAGGAGTCGTCCTCCCTGTGCTCTGGCCCGCTCAGGATAGGGAGACTGGCGCACTGGCACAGGCCTCCCCACCTCGAGCACTTTGGAGACTCCGTGGGGCTGGCCGCACCTGGAGACTCTGCGGTCCCCACAGGGGAGCCCAGGCCGAGGGGCTCTGGGCTGCCTTCCCAGCTCTCCTCCTCCTCCATGCCTTCCCTCTCGGCGATGCGGAGGCCAAAGCTTTCTGGAGGACGGATCATCACTGCACGGGTAGCGGGACCCCTGGTCTGCTCCCACACTGCCACTGTGTCCTGAATGGTGATTTTGGCCTTCGGAGCAGTGGGGGCAGGAACATGCATCTGGGAGACGCGTGCCTGCCCCAGGGGCCTGCTGCACTGTTCGATGGCCTTGGCTGGAAGAAGAAGAGACGCGGTTTGCTTCTCCACAGCCCCCGTCTGGCCTGCCCCGACCTCATCCTGGGGTCCCCATCACCACGTGTGACACTGAGGACTCTTCCAGGCTGCTGGCCCCAGACGGGAGGGTGTGTGCAGCCCGGGCAAGGGGAGCCCTGGGACACCACCGGCTCCTCCTGCACAGCCATCACAGGGTGGATGGCCCTGAACTCCCCACCTCACTCTCATCTCTGGGGACTAAAGCACCAACTCAGGACCCCATCCCCTCCCCCACCTGACCTGCTGCGCCCTAACAGTGCATTGGCTGAATTTCCCGCATCTGAGTCCCTCCTACATGGCTGGAAAGGAACTGAGCCTAAGATGATGGGGTGAGAGCTGGGGCTGTGGGGCAGACATGGAGTCTGGTTCAGGCCCTTGGGGACAGGGAATGCAGTTTCTAAAGAGGTGGCAGGGGTGCCCTGTGTCCTCTGCCCCTGGGCCACTGTCTCTTTCCTGGTGAGACTGGGCTGTCACCGCTACTGTCCCAGGAGCACCCAAGGAGGCAGCACCTGGAGGCACAGTGGGGCCTCCCCAGTGCCTGGACAGCCTGCACCTGGGCCCCCACTTAGAGCCTCTAGAGCTGGGACAAGCCCATCTCTGCTCTGCATGGGGACCCAGGCGCTCAGGTCCATGATGGCAGCAGCAGCAGGGGATGAGCACGGGGACCCCTCCCCACTAGAGCCCAGAAGCCAGCGATGCTCCGGGTCCTGCTGCCTTCTGTTGGCCCGAGGCTAGGGCTGCAGAGTCCACACTCTTGAGTTCTGCCGCGGGGGCCCCCAGCCCTGCCTCTGTGCCCAGCCCTGCTCGCAGGAGTGCACTCGGCCCCCACAACTGGGCTCAGGGCACCTGGGCCTTCCAGGGGTTCTCAGATGGCTGAAGGGGATCCAGTGCCGGTAGCCTTTACATCACTGCACAGGGTCTCCCACAGCCCCACCTCCCTCTAGCCCTGCCCACATGCAGGTGGGAGCCCCGCCCACCCCTGTCCTAGGAGGGTCCTGTGTGCAGACAGCTGTGGTCATCGGGCCAGGAGCCTGTGTGGGGTCAGTTGGGGAGGGGCCCCCTGGGCAGGCAGGGCCACTTCTCATCTTGCTGGAGTGGGGGTCCAGCTGTGCTCCAGGCTCCTGGGGGCACTGAGCCAGGGCACCTGCTCCAGACCTGGGCAGGGTAGCTCAAGGCGGGGCCTCCAATCCACTCCAGAGTGGGGGTCAGCCGAGGAGCCAGAGCCACAAATGTCCTGAGGACAGCTCCACGGCCCGGCCCCAGAGTCGTGGGGGGAGAGCCGGCACCCACAGGAGGATTCTGGGAAGCTGCCCGAGGCCCTGCCAGGCCATGCTGTCAGAGCTTCAGAAAGCAGAACTGCTGAGCCCGCGGAGGACAAGGAGGACCAGGAAGAGGTGAGGCCCTGGGCGGGGATGTCAGGGCCTGGCACTCCCACTACTGACTCCCCCAAGGGAGCATGGGACGGGGCCGTGTGCTGGACTCACCTTCGGGAGGCAGGAGGCACTGGAGCTTCCCCAGCTCACGCATGGAGGCCCGCAGCTGCCTGATGACCGCGTCCTCGCTCAGAGACCAGGCCTGCTTCAGGGTCACCTGCAGGAACTCCCGGAGGTGGTCCCGGGGCATCTTCAGCAGGCGCTCTAGACATGGGGGTGGGTGTCAGGCTGGGAGGGGCCCTAGGGATGGGGCAGCCACCATGGCTGCTCCAAGCCCTGTCCCAGCACCAGACATGGGCTGCAGACACCCTTGGACACCCTTGGGTGTCACACCAAGCACTAGAGGGACTGCTCAGGGGCCAATTTCCAGTGCGATGACCCTGGCCACTTCTCCTTGTGGTCTGTGGGGGCCTGGGATTGGGGATGCAACAGGGGGATTCTCAGTGCCCTCCTGAAGGGAACCCAGGCCTCCCCAACCCCCTCACCCCTCCCTCAAGCCCTGCTCCCGAGGGACAGGCAGGGGACCCCCAGCTCCTCCGTCCCCAGCACCCGGGCCTCTGTGGGCCCTGAGGACTCACTGTTATGGATCTTGAGGGCCGTGTATGCCATGGCCGGGAGCACGTGCTCGCCCTCCAGGATGTATATATCCCATATTCTCAGAGCCAGGGGGAACGGCACCTGGGGACAGAGGCATTGGAGGACCCGCCCATCAGGGCCTCAGCAGGGCCCACAGGGGTGGGTGTGCAGTGTCACTCCCCTAGGACAGAGGGAGACTCCAGGAGGCTGATCACACAAGAAGGCCAGAGCTCCTCCTGGGAGGGGAGGGGAGGCCATGCCTCATGGCCACATCCCTGCCCACTCAGCGAACCAGACCCACAGAGGATGACCATGTCCTGTCCTGGACCCTGGGGATCTGCACACTTTGGAAGCCACACTGGAGATGCCAGACACCCCAGGGACCTGGGGAGGGGTCAGCCCTTGGGCTGTGCTGCCACCAGCCTCTGCCTCGGGGGGTCTATGGATCTCCTGCCTCTCACTGTAGGGCTCTGGCCTTTGCCAGGCTCTCAGGATAGGTCCTGGTGGGACCTGTCCCCTCCTTGCTGGCTCTGAGGCTCAGCCTCAGCTTGGATCACCCTTAGCAGGGCTGGACAGGGCCTGCCTGGTCTGCACAGCAGGCTCCCTCCTGTGTCTGCTGGGGCTGGGGGAGCTCAGAGTCACAGGCCACCAGCACCAGAGAACCAGGCACTGGGGCAGGAGCTTCCCTGGGCAAGGGGTCCCCGGGGCACTTACCCCATCCAGGAAGCACTGGATGTACCAGTGGGTGGTGGAATCCTCCAGGCACACACCCTCCTTCTCCTAAGAAAAGGCAGAGGCAGAGGGGGCTCAGGGCCCAGGGCCCAGGGCCCAGGCCTGACTCCCTCTAATCTGAGCCCTGGGGCAGAGCCCCTGGGTGCAGGAAGCCCAGCAGCAGGGGCATCCCCCCTCCCAGCCATGCAGGTTCCTGAAGGGACACAGGTCCCTCCTTCCACTCTGCTCTGGGGACAGCGTCTCCCTTCAATCTACGCCAACTCTGGGGGACCAAGTGCTGGACAACAAACCAACACCCAAGCTGCCGTGGACCCCCGTAACCAAGGAAAGTTTTGGTGAGGATGTGGCCTCCCCTGGCTCAGGAAGCAGTCCCATGAGCCCAGAGCCCCCAAGAGGAGAAAGGAGATGCTTAACTTACCAGGTGTTTCTCCAGGGAGGGGAGCACGCGATGCACAATGAGCCCCAGGTGTTGCTGGAATCGCTCCAGTTTGGGGGTGTTTGGTTTGTAGAAACCTGAGTAGAATCAGCCACACCCTCATGTGAGAGCCTCCTCCTAGGAAGGCTGGAGAGCCCCAGGCCTGGGTGGGGTGCTTCTGAGCACTGAGGGTCAGGGGAGGCTGGACCAGGGGCAGGTGGGGATGAACGTGGCCAGGGCAGAGGATCTGCTTGGGAGGTGGGTGCAGGTGGGTGACTGTGTCAGCCCAGGCCTGGCTGCCCCCTGGAGCCCGCTGGGGTGGGTGCAAGTCAGACTGGGTGCCTCCTGACCATTCCAAGACTCAGGAGCGAGGAGGGGTGACCCTACAGGGGATGCTGCCTTCCACAAGTTCCCTGGGTGTGGCTCTGTGCTTGAGAGTTGTGTACAGACGTGTGAGGCAGAAGAGTCAGAATCGACCTGAGTCACTGGACAAGGACAGGACCCCTTGTTCTGAAGGTTCTCACACCCAGGATGGCCATGGCCAAGCTGCAGGGCCTTTGGGTGGTGGTGAAAGAAGGGGGCTGGCTCAGTCTGGGAGGCCTCTGCCAGCCCTGGCTTCCTGGGAGCCCCCCCCCACACTGTGACACTGTCCTGCACATTCAGGAGCCAGTGAGGGCCGTGCACGGACTTGCATGCACGGGGCCCCACACGCCATCCACCTACCGTGCATCGCGTGCTTCCTGCTTTCCATGAGCTGCACCAGGGCCCAGAAAGCGTCCTCCTCGGGCATATACATGAGCAACAGCGCCACCACATGGCTCAGACCCTGGCTGTAGCCCACCTCCTGCAAGATCCCAGAATACCTTTAGGAGACCTCCCCTGGCAAGAATGATATCCTAGGATGGCCCACCTCTCAGGCAGATCAGGGTCACCCACTGAAGGGTCCAGGAAGATTTAGGCACAGGGAGCCCCTGTGCCTGAATCCTGCCACTTGGTGTCAGCTGCCCAAGAACTGGAGCCCAGAGAAGTTCTCCAAGTTCCTGGAGGGAATCCTGCAGGGCCTGAGCTTAGGCAGCACAGGGGGAGAGCTCAAGTATGGACACCTGTTACCCCCAAGATGTCAGCATGGGCCAGGTTGCTGTGGGAATCCAGATCCATGCCCATGGAAGCTTCTGGACCCCTGAGCTCTGCAGGTGAGCCGGTGGCCCTTTCTCACATGAGGAAGAAGTAAGCCAGGAAGTGCTACCAGGACCGGAACAGGAGGTGTGCCTCTGGCATGGGTGCAGGCCTGGGCTTCCTGAATGCCAGGCCCCCCTGGGAACCAGGGCACCAGGCAGGGTTGGTCAGTGGCAGGTCAGGGGGGTGGGGATGTCCAGGCCTTGCTGGGTCACCCATGGAGCCCTGCGCCTGCTCCACTCATGGGAAAGTCTGAGTGGGTGGTTGTGGCAGTGGCGCTGTACAGAGTGGGATTCAGGCCCATGGGTCCAACCACAGGGCTGGTGGGTGTAATGGCATCAGTGGGACCCAGAGCAAAGTCGTACACCTGATCTGCCCTGCCTTCGCCCCCCGCCCCACTGCGTGGAATGCTAGTCCTGGGAGGGGCATCCCAACACGGCCAAGCTCCTGGGGTCTGGAGACCAGCCCAGGAGAAGGCTGCCTTTCTCCTCCCAGAACTTGAGGTTGGGTCCAAGAGGCTCAGAGCCTGGCCTCCACCGCTCTTCCTCAGATCTGTGGATGAGCGAGGCCCCCTCAACCCAGGCTGGGATCTCTGTGACCAGGGGTGCCCTGCAGGGACTGCCGGGATAGCACCTGCGCTATGATCCCAGAATACTCACAGGATTGTAGACGGAATAGGCCATCAGTATGTGGAATAAGGCCTGTTGGCTGGAAGAGAGAGGACAGAGGCCGTGTGTCTTGTGCTGCCGAGGCTCTCAGTGCAGCTCTGCCTAACAGAGCCTGACAGCCACACGCAGGGCCCGTGACACTCTGCTCATGTGCAGTGACGTCGTCAGGGCACCTGCGTGTTGTCCACCATGTGGGTGAGCGCCGCCTGCAGGGACACGCACACATCCCAGGGCGCAGTCACGTGCACTTTCATTTCCCAGGTGGGTGTTCAGGGCACAGGTGAGCGTCCCACTGTGGGAGTGCAGTCCCGTGTGTCCAAGCTGTGGAGAGTCAGCCTCCCATGCACGTTCAGCCTTGTAGGGAGCAGCACCCGGTGTCCTCAGTGGTTTTAGTTCCCCCCTCCCAAAGCTGTGCGCTGGTGCCCCTTTGTGGTGTAGGGAATAAGCGTGTGTTCATGCGCTGAGGAGGTGAATTGTGTGTGCGTTCATGAAGGGTCCCCCCCGAGCCTGTGTTCCCGGGGTACTGGGGGTCTGCCCACTGCTTCCTTGTGACTGAGTTGAAGGGCTCCTTGAATATTCTGGAAACAACACCTTTATTAGATAGATTGCTACTATTGTCTCCCCTGGTGTTTCTTTTCATTTCATTCTCTCCACAGTGTCTTTGGGAAAGTTTGTGTACTATAGAAAAGGCAAGTTTGTTTTCTGTGCTCAATGAACTGTTTTAGGCTTGCACCCAATCTTCCCTAGGGACCCCATGTGCCCCAGGACCCTTGCTCCTCCCACCCGCGGGTCCTCCCCAGCCCAGAGGCCTCACTTCATTCCGTAACGTTCCCGGAACATGAGGTGGTTTCTGAAAGTCCATGCGATGGCGGAGTCGATGTGATGGAAGTGAGTGGCGCCCAGCCTGGCCAGCTCTTTCATCTCCTGCAGGGCAGGGACAAGGGGGGGGCAGCCTCAAGAACTGCCCAAGCCCCATTGCCACACAAGGACCTCAAGTCCACGTCAGCTCTTCTGGCTGACAGGGAGTTCCCTGCAAGCGCTCATTCCTTTCTGGGTCCCACCTTGAGGGAGGGTCATGGGCTCCCTAACTTGCCTCAGTGCCCACGTAACCCTGACGGTCAGCAGCAGACAGGGGCTCTGAAAGGTCCCTGTGCACTCCCCCTGCCTGCCTCAGCTCTCAGCACGACGTGGTCTGCCCCCAGCCAGGCTTCTGAGCCTTCTCACTGACATCTCAGGCCCTGCCCTCCAGGAGTCAGCCACAGCCTGACCACTGCTCCATGCTGCCCCCTGCTGGAGGGGCCCATCTCCATCTCGACATTGCAAGCCGCCCTTGGCTTGGAGCTGAGCCTGGGCAATGACTGTCTCCAGGCCCAGCTCCCAGGGCCAGCCCCAGACTGCAGACTTGGGGGAGGCAGGGTGGGCCACACAGCTGGGCCCTGCTCCCTGATGGCAGCCAGGGGCCATGAGAGCCAGCTGCAGCTGACAGCCCTCTGCCCACACCAGTCCTCACTCCCTCCTTTCCCAGAAGCATTGAGAGCTGTCTGACCATTGGAGCGGCCTCTCCAGGCAAGGGCAATGCCAGGGGCTGCAAGTCCATGTGAAGGCAGGGCCAGCTGTGGGCAGGCCTAGGTGAGGGCCGGCCAGCTGCGGGCAGGCCATGTTAGCACAGAGCCTGTGGGGCTCCCTACCTCACACCATTGTGATCTCATCCTGGGAGACCCCCGCCCATCAGGGACCAGCAAGTCCTCTCTTCTGGCCGTATGCCAAGCTGCCCAGGTGAGCTCAGCAGAGAGCAGGTTAAAGCCTCTGGCACAAAACACACCTGTCCAGTCCCAGCTGGGTCTGAGGAGACGTGGAGGAGGCACTGACTAGGATCTAGGGAGAGGAAGGCAGGATGGGGAGGAGGCTCCCGAGGGCTCAGTGAGGGACGGTCCTCCACGGAGACTCAGGCTCCTGAGCAGGCCCGAGCAGGCCGGGCCCCCTTGGGCTGAGTGCAGAGCCGTACCGCGTATTTGCCCGCGTTCTGGGCCTTCCTCTTGTCCACCTCCAGCATCACGGCCCACACCTTCCCGCGCACCTGGGCAGGGATGCCTTTGTAGATTCTGCGCTGAAACTACAGGAAAGAGGAGGCTCTGGTGAGTGCTGAACGTGGCCACTCGTGGAGGCAGCGCAGGGTGAGACAGCAGAGGGAGAAGCCAGGGGCTCCCTGTGTATTGGCAGAGGGAGGATCTGCCCAGAGGGGGGCCTTATGACCCACAGTGACTGGAGGGCCAAGGGCTCAGGGGCACCGGCTCTGCCGTGTACGGAGTGGCCGCTACAGGGCTCCTGGAACCACGCCTGCCCTGCATCTGGGATTGTCTTCAGCAGTGACTTCAGATTTTCTACCAGGACAGTGTCCTGTGTGTATGGGGAGGTGTGCCCATGACCTGTGTCTCTAGGGACTGGACAGTTGCCCCTGGGCATCTGAGAGGCAGGCGGTGCCTGGCACAGGAATGGGCACTGCTCAAACCCCAATTCAGCTCTCAGTGTTCCCGAGGGGCCCTCATCGCCACGGTACCTTGTCACTGCCGCGGTATTTACTATGGTTCTTGATCATCTTTATCCACTTCTGGATCCTTCTTACCTCCTGTTTACGCTGGAAAACGAGACAGGATGGCGTGAGCCCAGCTTGGGGCTCTGAGAGGGGCCCTCGGATGCAGCTCAGGAGCTCTGTGGGCGCTCAAATGGAAGGAGCCAGAAAAGGCACAGACCGTGAGCCCCAGATCTTCTGTCTGGGGGAGCATCGGTGGCCTGGCCTCTGACCCGAGCTGCCCCTTCGTCAAGGAGAGCCCCTGAGCTCCAGCCAGGTCACTGCCAACCATGCCAATGAGTCAGGGCGGCCGACAGCAGACACCCCTGAGCTGCGGCTCACTTCTGGGACAGGTGAGTGTGGTAAGATGTCAGCAGGTGCCGTATAAGTACCGCATCGCAGGACCTTATGGCGCTCCCACTCACCACTGCCGAGCCCCACGTGCCCCCTCTGCCCAGCTCTGCTTCCAGATGACTGGCCCATGGCCAAGGACTTGTCCTTACCTTTGCCCCCGGGGTGCTGTCTTGGGGCAGCTTCTGCTCACTGGAAAGCAAGGGAGGCGGAGAGGTGAGGACAGGACCACAACAGGCACCGCGACCTCCCTAGTGGGCCAGGGAAGGACCAGCTTCATCCTCTCAGCCCAGGGGACTGAGATGGGGAGGGAGGGGCTGGTGACCATGAGCACAGGGAGCCTAGGGCCAGGCAGGGGCCCTTGCTGCCAGTGGGGGGCTCCAGGCCTGTCAGAGGTCCACCTTCGTGGGTATGTGGCAGCCCCCCCACAGCGGTTGTGGGGTGGCTGTCCTGAGCAGGGCCAGACTGCCCAGGGCTGAGGCAGCTATATCCCCACATCAGCTCTGCCCAGGATATCACCCTGGAACTGACGAGTCCGGGTGGCCTGCCTGAGAGATGCTCAGTGCTGTGAGTGTGCACCTGGGGCTCGAGGCACCTGGGACCCCCACACCCCTCAGGGTCCCCCACTGCCCACCCTCCCCCCGTGCCCTGGCCTCCTGAGGTGCATGTGCCCCACCTCACCCCTCCTCTGTCAGCCCGGACCCTGGCCATCTCTCCACCACTCTGCTCCTGCTTATTCTCCAGGTTCTGGCACAACATGGAGGCAGAAGCCCTTATCCCCGTGCTCAGGTGGGCTGCTGAGTCATGCCAGAGATGGCCCGAGATGGCTCCATCCCTCCAGGTTACCGGAGCCCACCCTCCAGCAACGGGGCCTCTCTCCCCGACATCTGTGGGAACAGCCTCCACGTCCGACTCCTGCCCCCAAATGCTGACCAGTGCCTGCCTGTGACCACAGCTGGGCTCAAGGTCGGGGCCCGGGGACAGGTGTGCCGCCTCATGTTGGGGTTTCTGACCCCAGTCCCGCCCTGGGGTGAGCTGGGGTGCGGAGGACTCACTGCAGGAACCCAAGCCTGTCTGGGACGAGGCAGCCGCCCTCATCATCCTCTTCCTCAGGCTCCAACAGTGCCGCTCCTCGGCGTCCCTGCAGCCGAGAGGGGACCCGGATGAGAAGTCACTGGGGGAACTGTCCGCCTGCCCCCTCCCCCGTGTCCCCAGGGAGGCGGGGTCTGGCTCTCACAGGCACAGTCCTTGAGGCAGGGCCCCACCTCCTCCCCCAGCACCCTGGCCAGTACCTGCTCATATTTATTGATGAGCTCTGCTCGCTCCTGGGCCCTCCGGGACCTCAGGGCGTTCATATCCAATCTGTAAGACACACACACACATGGGAGCCAGCACTGGGGCGCCCACAGGAATGCTGCCCTGAGGGCTGTCCCCCTGGTCAGAGGGGGGACTGCCACACAGCCAGGCAGGCGGGCACCTGGTGGCCGGGTCCCTGGATTATGACTTGTGCAGAGCTCAGGGACTAGGGACGGTTGGTGAAGGACAGCCCCCACCTTGCCTCCCCTGCCCTTGGAAAGGATGCTCCTCCCCCAGGCTGGCATCCATGTGTCCTCCAGGGAGCCCAAGTCTACGGGGCTCCCTGGCCTGCTCCCAGCTCCCGCATCTCTGGGGCTCTCAGAGCCGGCCTCCCTGCCCCACCTGATACCAGCTGACCCAACACCTAGTCTTGAACCCGTGTCCAGACTGAGACTCACACCCAGGCCCATTCAAATCTGATGACCAGCAGAGCGGGAGGAATGAGACGACTGTGTACAAACTCTGCACACAGGGGCAGCACTCAGAACTCTGCCACGTCACTCATGGAATCCAGTGTGGGAGACCAGGGCCACCCCCTGGTAGGGACCTTCCCCACGCCACAGCTCATGTTAGAGCAAGTGCCACTCACCTCCATCGCGAATCCATGTGATTCTCTGAAATGCGCCTGCTGCCTACACTACCAACTGGTCAGTTGGGCAGTAGACGCACTACTGGCCTCTGGTCGCCTCCCAGCCCAGAGTGCGCATCTCAGTGACTGTGACATCACAGAAGCCTGCCAGCCAATCCCTAGTGGCTCTGCTGTGGCAGGGCTCAGGGTCCTCAGGCCTGGCTTCATTAAAGGTCACCAGAAGTAGGGCCTGTGTTCTCCCCAGGGCCCAGGTGAAGAGGGCAGGGCTCTGGCAGAACTGCCCCGGAACCAGGGGTGCCAGGGCCCTCTGCCACCTGCCGTCACGGTCCCAAGTCTCAGGCAACCGGCACCTCCCGCCCCTCCTTTCTGCCTCTGCAATTGTATTACAGCCCAACTGTGAAGGCCTCTTTCTTTGAACACAAGGTCACATAGGGAGCCCCACATAGACCTGTCCCCACACTCGGG
Organism: Oryctolagus cuniculus; assembly: GCF_051225735.1. Classification (NCBI taxonomy): domain Eukaryota; kingdom Metazoa; phylum Chordata; class Mammalia; order Lagomorpha; family Leporidae; genus Oryctolagus; species Oryctolagus cuniculus. Next base: position 19,681,402 of record NC_142884.1, read on the forward strand.
GCTGCCCCTGCCATGACCTGAACTGAGACTCCCAGGGTGCAGCCTCCTGTCCTACCACAGGCCCCACCCCAGCACTGCCACCCTCTGCTGCCCCTCCTGCTCTGTTCCAGCCCTTCTTCCCTGGCGTTGTAGGAGGTGGACACAGGGGTCCTCTGGGATGGAGGCAGGGGAGCGTCCTGCTGAGCACCTCAGCCAGCGTGGCCCAGCCTGTCCAGAGCGGGAACCAGGGCCCTGTCCTGGACACGGGCCAGGGCTTCAGGCACAGAGCACTGAGAACTCCTGGGCACTAGCACCTGAGCTGCATGCTGGTAACACCGGGCTGCTGCTGACCATAAGGATAGGGACAGCACGTGTCAGGCCGCAGGCAGGAGTAGCCACAGGCCAGTGGCTCCCCGGGGTGCTGATCGCAAGGTTGCTCCCCCTGGGAAAGTGGCTCAGCCCTCCCCCAGCACCTCCTTGGTCATGGGCCCCACACTGCCCCTAGGCTGCCACCTTATGGCCACAGTCGGTTCTTTTCCCTTCAAGGGCCCACTGCTCTACCTCCCTGCCCACTTCCCCTGCCCTGGCATGGAGACCACAGGGTGCAGGGCCCTGGTCACCCACACACCTGCTGGCCTCCTCTGCGGAGTGTTAGTGAGTGCACAGCTGTGTCGTGGTCCAGAGATGCTGTCCAGCAACACTTGGGTTTTAACTGATTCTTATATTCCCCCCTCCCCCCCCAACTCAGCTTCTCCGCTTTAAATTGCATTGTAAACTCTGGAAGACTCACAAAGTGCTGTAAAATAACACAGCGAGTGCTGAATGGGGACCACTCAGCTTCAGCAGTGTAATGTTCCTAATTGGGTGGAGGATGCCCATACATTTTCCTTTCTCTGCCTGAGTTCAAACTCCAGATGCCTAGGCTTAGTGTTCTCCACATTGCATTTTCCTTCACTGGGGGGGAGGTTTGTTCCCCAGAGTCCGTGTGCAGGGAGCATGGGTGCATGGGCCCCAACCCAGCTCCTGCATGGACTGACGCTGGCCTCCTGGGGTGGCTTAGGGTGCACAGGGGTGAGTTCCCATTGTTGTTGCTACAAATGTTTCCTTATCATCAAGGTGTTGTTACATATGTTTAATTCGTGGATCTTGGGGTGTGGTTGCTTCCATCCACTGTTCCCTTCACCAGAGGCCTGCAGTGGCCAGTGGCTGAGGCCTTAAAATAAATAAATCTTTAAACAATAAAAATTAAAGTTCAAGATAAAAGCAAGTTCCTCTACTTCTCTCCCTCTTTCTCTCTACATCTTTGACTCTACCCGCCGCTCCCTGCACCCCCATGGGATGTTGGCCACCATGTTGGATGCAGCACGAAGGCACTCCAGAGCCATGAGCCAATCAGCTCGTGTGGCTTGGACATCGCCCTAGTCTGTGGGATTCTGTCACAGCAGCAGAGAGCGGACCGAGACACCTGGTGTCACCTGTGTCCTCACTGCACGTAGATTTGCATCTGTCGGATGGGGTGTGGTGGGACACAGCCCCAGGGTCCCACAGGTGGGGTAATGAGGGGGTCTCTGCTCCCCAAGCACTCCCATCCCCTGGGCTCCCTTTCACTCCTGCAGTGGCAGGGGTCCCCCATTGCTCCTCTGTGGAGAGAGCTCAGTGAGCACAAAGAGCAGGTCTCCCCTGGGGTAAGTACTTTAGACAGAGTTTGTGGCACCAAGAGGGCTGTGGGACCTTTAAGAGGCGGGCAGAGTAGGAGGTTGCTAGGTGAGATGGGGTGGGGCCCTGGGAAGGGGTGAGTGCTGGGCTCCCAGAATCAGGGCTGGGCCAGCCAAAGGCAGGAAATGCATCTGGGTCTCCCTCCCTCGTGGGTGATGGGACCCCAGTACTTGGACCACCACCTGCAGTTGCCACCTGAACCCCCGAGTGTGCATTAGCGGGGAGCTGGAATGGCAGCCAAGGAGCTGGGAGTAGAACCAGGCCCTCTGACTGGGGATGTGGGCGCCCCAATCCGGGACTTCACCGCTGCCTGGAGCGCCACCCTGACCTCTTCTCTCTGTGAAGCCAGCCCAGGTACAAGTGTGGGAGAAACAGGAAAAGAATCAGCCCACCCTGCGCCCCCTCCAGCAAGCCACCGGTGACAGGAGCGGCCGCTGTCTGGGCCTCCCAGCAGCTCCTTGGTCACCAGGATGACACAGATGTTCCTCCCGAGACAGCCCTGTGCCGAGTGCCCTCAGTGAGTTGTGACAGAGCAGGGGGCAGGTGGCAGATCCAGGCCCAGAGGGCACAGACAGGAATGCGGGGGGCCTGAGACAGGCGGCAGCATCATGACCACAGGGCTGAGCCACCGCAGACACCCAGACCCTGGGCCCACTGTGCGGGAGACCCCACGCGGGGTGTGTTTGCGGGGTCACAGCTGCGTCCACAGTTGGGGGTTGGCACTGGGACCAGCTGAGGCAGGAGAGAGGATTTCTGGATCATGGCCAGGGGCGTTCATGCCCCCTGACCTTTAGGTCCTTCTGTCTGGTCAGGGACCCCTTCCCACCCCTTATGTCCCTTGGGCCTGGAGGTGGGAGGTCTCATATCCATCTATAGGTGGGCACCACTGCCACCGTGCATGGCCACACACTGAGCAGCCGAGCAGGTCTCCCTGCAGAGGGTGGGGCAGCAGAGTGGCAGCTGCTGTGCAGTCTTGGGCACGCGCCCGGCTCTGAGCCGGTGTGCTCACGGTGACGCTGGGACTCTCACTGCCGCTCTGAAGGAGGCTAGCTGGCTACGCCTGGTCAGTGACGCGTGTGCCCTGTGGATCTCGGCCACGGCGACGGAGATCACACCCCTACCCACCCCGCCCCACACTGCACCCCTGCAGGAACAACACGGACAGCCCTGGATCCAGCCGCCACTGGCAGTCACGGCAGCCGGCCCCGCTGCACCGCCCGCCTCCCACACCCACGCCCAGTGTCTGGTCCAGCACTGAGCAGACTCTGTGCAATGCGGGCTTTTATTGTTGCCTCCTCCTTTGAGAGGCTGCCAGTGCGCGGGGCTGCACCTGCTGAGAACGTAGGCCCAGGGTGGCCCTGGGTCTTCTGGCCGGGAGGGCTCCCTTAACAAAGAGGATCTGAGAAGATTTTACTCTGCAAAGAGAAGTTGGGACACCTGGTGAGGCCGGGGCCCATAGACACCTGCAGGGCGCAGGCACAGGGCACTTCCTGGGGAGGAGCTGCAGCCTGGCACTGGATCTGGGCAGCTGAAGTCAGATCCTCTCCTACACCCTGGGTGCCTGAGAAGCTCTCCTAAAAATCCTTCCCTTGATGAGGAATGAGGGGGAGGTTCTCTGTGGGGGGTGCAGGCGAGGCTGGGACAGGCAGGGGCTACACAGAAGGCCTGGCAAGGTGGCAGTGGCACCGGGGGCCTCCAGGAATGCACAGACCCCAGTCCGCTGGCCCCTTCTGTCTCTGGCACACTTGCAGCCTAGCAGTGCCCGTCCCTGCCTGTGCTCCACCTGCAGTCAGGGTTTGGTCTGCTTTTTCCCCAGCTGTCGCCAGGCCCGGGAGGACAGGAAGGGCTGTTGGAGGTCTAATTCCAGGCTCCGGAGCCCCAGATGGCCGTTTGGGGTCCAGGGAGAAGGAAACATGAGGTCTGGGGGTGGAGGAGGGCACCTGAGGGGTCAGGGTGAGTTAGTGAGATTTGAAGGCAGACAGCACCCAGTGGTCACCGCTTGGAGAAGATTCGACTCGGGCGCTGGAGAGGCTGTGGGCAGGGAGGCCAGAGCTGAGATTTTACAGAGGCAGGGCTGCCGTGGGGACAGCGGCCCTGGAGGGTCTTGGGCCTGCCTGGGGGAGCTGAACAGCCATGGAGCCCAGGGCTCCGGGTCCACACAGTCTCGCTCCCTGTCCTTTCCCACACCGTGGGGGGGGCGGTCCCCAACTCTGCGTCCTCATCTGGAGGTTCTTCCCACAGAGTCCCAGGCCCGGCTGTGGTGGGCACGAGGAGTGCCCCCTCCCCAGGGCCCCGGAAGGAGCCGGTGTTGGGCCAGGCCCAGCTGGACTCACCACGGCACTGATCGCGTGCCCCTTCTCCTCTGCTGTCAGTTTCCCATCTCGCACTGCTTCAGCGCAAGGGCTGCACTAGCGGGTCACTTTGGTAATTTTGCACATAGGAAATATACTCATCGGAGGGTCCTGACAGAAATTCATAAACAGCTGTCTGCACAGCCGGCAGATGTCACAACCTGAAGAGAAACAGAAGGCATGGGTCACGGCAGGTGCGTCCCTTCACCCGCCCTGGGAGCCAGCACTGCCCTGGAAAGCTGGCCCCTGCCCCCAGAGCACCCCCAGCCCAGGCGCCCGTGGCTGGCACCCACTGGCAAGAGAGAACAGGAGCCAGGCAGAGCCGAGCAGCACCAGGCAAGCAGCAGGCTTCATGGTGCAGGGACAGCCGCTCTGACCGCGGGGCCCTTTTATACCTGCTCCGGGCCGTCAGTAGGGCAGGAGGGGCCTGTCCTCCCCCAGGGTGGGTGTGTTCCCTCCCCGCCCCTCCCAGGCCACAGCTTGCATGACCTGCAGTTGCAGAGGGTGCACGTGGGTGTGTGTTGATGTTGGCCGAGTCCAGCCCTGGGTTAACACAGGGGTTGGCTCCTTCTCCCTCTCTTTCCAGGGACCTGACACGCACCCATGCCGGGGTGCAGGGAAGGCGCAGAACCAGTGTAAACCCTGCCTGGGCAAGGGGAGAAAGCACCACACAGGGCCTCTGGAGCCCTGGGCCAGCTCAGCCTCTCGCACCTTGGCTGGGACCCTGACGACCAGCTGCTGTGACTATGGGAACCGCAGGAGACCCAGTGCCAGTGTGGCGGGCAGGCCGGAGCGCAGGTCCTCTGCTTCTCTCCTGCACTCACGGCCCTGAAGTCCAGGGAGCACGGGGTAGACCAGTTGTCTCTAAAGACCTACTTGGTATTTGACCGCATTTTGTTCTTTGGGGCTAGAGGGCCCTGGCTGGACTGGGACAGATGCCCAGGTCCTTGTCTTCCCGTGGGGAGAACAAACTGGGACACAGAGAGAAGTACAGCCTTGTCGAAAGGCAGGGGTGGTGCCCGGCTTCTGCATCTCTTCCAGCGCCTGTGCTCCCCACCAGATGCCCCAGGGGAGCCCAGCTCCCTTCTGTCCCTGGCTTCCCCGCACACACCCTCTCCCACCTTGCTGCCGCTGCCAGCTCCTGCCCCAGTCTCCCTCCCTCCATGGCCTCCTTCCATTTTGTTTTTTTTTTTTTTTTTAATTTATTTGAAAGCCACAGTTACAGAGAAGCATTGACAGAGTCAGAGAGAGAGCAAGAGGTCTTCCACCCGCTGGTTCACTCCCCAGATGGCCACAACAGCCGGAGCTGCGTCCATCCGAAGCCAGGAGCTTCTTCAGGGTCTCCCATGTGGGTGCAGGGGCCCAAGGACCTGGGCCATCTTCTACTGCTCTCCCAGGCCATAGCAGAGAGCTAGATCGGAAGAGGAATGGCTGGGTCTAGAACCGGCACCCATATGGTGAGGGAAGTCTTGGCAGCTGCAAGTTCACCTCCCCCACACAGGGGCTGGCCGGAAGCTGGCCAGGAAGCAGCAGTGGGACAGGACTCTAGGCGTTCTGATCTGGGATGCCCACATCCTAAGCAGCAGTGGAACCCGCTGTGCCCCAGCACCTGCCCCGCACGTGAGTTCTTGCTGTGGCAGGACTGGGCTGGTAGAGGGAAGCTTGTGCTAAGGCGAGTTCTGCTTCCTTGGCTTGCTCTGCTCTCGTCCACCTGCACACGCTTGCCTTCCGCTGTCCACTGTGGCCAGGAGCAGCAAGAGGGCCTGGTGGGGAGCACTGATGTGCTTGGGGCTCCCCAGGGTGCAGCCCAGGAGCCCAAGTCAGACTCTTCCCCCTGTGAATTCCCCGGTCCCAGACATTCTGTAGGAGTGACAGCAAGGCTCAGCCCAGCGCACACTCGCCCCTGCGCGCTCGGGCTCGCCCTCCCCTGTCTTCAGTTCTTCATGGTTTCCCTCCCTTGTGGAGGGATGGGAGCTCCAGGAACATGAGGGCTGTCAGAGGAGCTGAGGGCGTGGCCTGCTTCTCCGAAGTCTCTAAACAAGGACAAGTTCACATGGGTAGGAGAGAACTTCAATAAGTTTATGGAAATTAGCATTTAAAGTGTAGGGGCCACGGTGGTGCTACAGCAGGGTAAGCAGCCACTTGCAATGATGGCATCCCATAGTGGAGAGCCGGTTTGAGTCCGGGCTGCTCAGCTTCGGATCCAGCTCTCTGCTAACAGGCCTGGGAAAGCAGTGGAAGACGGCCCCAATATGTGGGCCGCTGCTCCCGCATGGGAGTCACAGTTGGAATTCTGGTTCCTGACCTTGACTTGGCATAGAACTGGACCTCAAGCAGTTTTGGGGAATCAACCAGTAATTGAAGGATTTGTCTCTCTCTTTCACTGTCACTCTACCTTTTGAATAAATAAATAATTCCCTTTTTTTAAAGATTTATTTATTTATTTGAAAGTCAGAGTTACACAGAGAGAGGAGAGGCAGAGACAGAGAGAGAGGTCTTCCATCCGCTGGTTCACTCCCCAGATGGCCACAACGGCTGGAGCTGTGCCGATCCAAAGACAGGAGCCAGGAGCTTCTTCTGTGCCTTGCACATGGGTGCAGGGGACCAAGGACATGGGATATCTTCTACTGCTTTCCCAGGCCATAGCAGAGAGCTGGATCAAAAGAGGAGCAGCTGGCCGGCGCCGCGGCTCAATAGGCTAATCCTCCACTTAGCGGCGCCGGCACACTGGGTTCTAGTCCCGGTCGGGGCGCCAGATTCTTTTCTGGTTGCCCCTCTTCCAGGCCAGCTCTGTGCTGTGGCCCGGGAAGGCAGTGGAGAATGGCCCAAGTGCTTGGGCCCTGCACCCCATGGGAGACTAGGAGAAGCACCTGGCTCCTGCCTTCGGATCAGCGCGGTGCTCCGGCCACAGCACGCCAGCTGTGCTGGCCATTGGAGGGTGAACCAATGGCAAGAGGAAGACCTTTCTCTCTGTCTCTCTCTCTCACTATCCACTCTGCCTGTCAAAAAAAAAAAAAAAAAAAAAAAAAAAAAAAAAAAAAAGAGGAGCAGCTGGGACTAGAACCGGTGCCCATATGGGATGCTGGTGCCTCAGGGAAGGGCATTAACCCACTGGGCCACTGTGCCAGCCCCAATAATTCCTTTTTAAAAATAGTAAGCTGGGGCCGGTGCAGCCAGCTTGAGACCTGGCTGCTCCACTTCCAATCCAGCTCTCTGCTATGGCCTGGGAAGGCAGTAGAAGATGGCCCTTGCACCCACGTCGGAGACCAGGAAGAAGCTCCTGGCTCCTGCCTTTGGACCGGCACAGCTCTGGCTATTGGGGCCAGTTGAGGAGTGAACCAGCAGATGGAAGACCTCTCTCTCTCTCTCCCTCTGCCTCTCCTCTCTGTAATTCTGACTTTTAAATAAATAAATAAATCTAAAAAAAAAAACACAGTAAGCTTATTTCACTTCAAAAATTTCAAAAGTCACATATGACTTTTCCATAAAATGAATCTTCCATTACGTTTTTGAAGGTCTTTTGTGAATGTGTAGATATTGCCTCACATTAATTAAAAAAAAAAGACTTGTTTTATTTATTTGAAAGACAGAGTTAGGGAGAGAGAAAAAAAGAGAGAGAGATAGGTCTTCTATCCGCTGATTCACTCCCCAAATGACCAAAATGGCCGGAGCTGTGCTGATTAGAAGCCAGAAACCAAGAGCTTCTTCTGGGTCTCCCACGCAGGTGCAGGGGCCCAAGGACTTGGGCCATCTTCTACTGATTTCCTAGGCCATAGCAGGGAGCTGGATTGGAAGTGGAAGAGCCAGACTTGGCCAGCAATTATATGGGATGCCAGCACTGCAGGCCAGGGCTTTACAGCCACTGAGCCACAAGCCAGCCACTCACATTAATTTTTAAAAGTGCAGGTTTTAGATGTCACAATATGTCAAAATCAGGGTCCATGTTGTGGCTTAACCGGTAAAGCTGCTGCCTGCTGTGCTGGTATCCCATGTGGGCGCCAGTACCAGTCCCGGCTGCTCCACTTTCCATCCAGCTCTCTGCTAATGGCCTGGGAAAGCAGTGGAAGATGACCCAAGTGCTTGGGCCCCTGCACCCAAATGGGAGACCCAGAGGAGGCCCAGCTGCCATTGCAGCCATTTGGGGAGTGAACCAACGGACTGAAATTCTTCTCTCTCTCTCTCTCTCTCTCTCTCTCTCTCTCTCTGCCTCTCTGTGACTCTGCCTTCCAAATGAATTCAAGATTAAGCACTTTTGTTTTCTTTTGGCTGGAGGCACTCTATCACCAACAATGACAGAATACGGTTTGCTGGGCATCAGAGCAGAAAAGACACACAATTATTTCGAGCCCAGGGAGAACCCTGTGCCAAACAGGATTCACATCCGGCAACTGCTTTAGGCAAAGAAGCACCCAGAGCTGAGCGCCAGCTGCCCTTTGTCCACCTGTCCTCGGGGCTGGGAGCTTTCTCAGCCTGTCCTGAGTTTTCTGACCTTGCCACTCTAGGGGAGGCCTGGCCAGGGATGACCCAATGTCCCCTACACTGAGCTTGTCAGGGGACTTCTTGTAGTTTGGACTAGGGTTGGAGAGTTTGGGAAGAAAACCAAAGAAATCAGGTCGCTTCTTGTCACCTGGCATCCAGGTGCATGACAGCTGTGGCTGACCACGGGTTATCACCAGAGCACTGTTCACGTCTGCCAGGGAGGGGCAGTAGCTCCCCCTGCTGGAGCGGAGTCAGCCATTGACTACTTGGGGTCTCTCAGGAGTATTTGTCTTCTCCATCCGTCTGCTTATGCAGTCAACTGTTTGTATCAGGATGCACTCACATGTGGGGTTTTATTCATGGTTATAACCTGATATTAAGTTACTCATCTTGCTGCTCACCGGGTTCCAGATAAGAGCACAGGCAGCTGTCTCGGGCTCGCTTCTGGTAGTGTTTCCATGGACACCCTCATCTTTTTACCTCCAACACACTGTGCTCCTACATCGGAGGCTGGGGGAGCTCTCTGGAGGGTCTAGGCAGAGCAGCACCGTCCCTGGCTGACCCGGTGCGTGGGCCTGTAGGGCTGCAGCCTCAGGGGCCGGAAGGGCTCGGGACAACTCAGTCTGGGGAGATGCCTCTCTCCCGCCACCGCCTGTGGGTGCTGATGGAGGCACGGGGCACTTCAAACCGCCCAGGGGGCCCTGTTCACTGAGGAAGAAGAGGGTGCCAGGAGAAGGGGCCAGGCTGGAGTAATGGGAAAGGCCCAGGACGTCATGAGCTCCCATAGGGTGAGAAGGAGGCTGGAGGAAGGATCCAGCTAGTGAGAGCCTGACCCAGGTTCTCTGCAGCTACAATGCTCCCACCCTCAGCCCCGGGCTGAAACGCAGGCACGCGTCAGTGTTCTGGACAGCATGTTGGCTCCCTTTGGCAGTGTAGACATGACCTTGAGGCCTCCTGTGATTTTTCTCTCTGCATTTAGGGGGATTAGTGCATTGGGAGGCAGGAGAGGCGGGAGGAGGATGTGGCTGGAAAGCCGAGGTGACCCTGGGGCTGGGACAACAGAGCACTTGGCTCAGGATGGAGCCACTCAGAAAGGTCACTTCTCCCCTAGAGCCAACAGCGTCAAATGTCCCCTGCAGCTCGCTCCTCGATGCTTAACCTGTGTGCCACAGTAATTGTGCCATATTTTGTTATTATTTTTAAACATTTCACTTACTTGCAATTTCATTTGAAAAATTGTTTACAAAGACAGGGAGATAGAGCTTTTCCATCACTTTTTTAAAAATATTTATTTATTTATTTATTTGAAAGGCAGAGTTAAAGAGAGGCAGAAGCAGAGAGAGAGAGAGAGAGAGAGAGAGAGAGAGAGGTTTTCCATCTGCTGATTCACTCCCCAAATGACCAAAATTGCCAGAGCTGTGCTGATTAAAAGCTAGAAGCCAAGAGCTTCTTCTGGGTCTCCCATGTTGGAGCAGGGGCCCAAGGACTTGGGCCAACTTCCACTGCTTTCCCAGGCCACAGCAGAGATAGGATTGGAAGTGGAGCAGCCGGGACTTGAACCGGTGCCCATAGAGGATGCCGGCACTGCAGGCGGCGGCTTTACCTGGTCCACATCAGCACAGGCCCCAGAACCTGCCACTCTGATACAGGCTGCAGGCATCTTACTGGGGCTACCTAACGACTGCATCAAATGAGTGCCCCCATAGGACTGGACACGAGCTGCGGCCTGACCTGAGTTGCTCTGTTTTGTCTCTGGATGATTTCCAGTCATTCTTTCTGTCCTCTCTGTTTCTAACCAGTTGCACAACTACCATCCACTCAAAAGCCAGCCTTGTAAGAATGCTAGCTATGAGGACTGCTTACACCGAGTGCTGGGGAAATGTGTTCAGTGCCCTCCTTGGTAAGGTTAAACTTGCTTGTTCTGGCTTCTGTGACCAGTGCTTGGCTTTGAAGAAACTCTTGGCTCCCGGCTTCGGATAGGCATAGCTGTGGTTGTTGTGCCCATTTGGGAAATGAACCAACGGACAGAAGATCTCTCTCTCTCTCTCTCTCTCTCTCTCTCTCTCTCTCTCTTCCTCTGTCTCTCTGTAGCTATGCTTTTCAAATAAATAAAATAAATCTTTTATTAAATTTATTTGAAATAATTACACACACAGAGAGAGAGAGAGAGAGAGAGGTCTTCCATCCGCTGGTTCACTCCCCAGTTGGCCACAATGGCCAGAGCTGTGCCAATCCGAAGCCAGGAGCCAGGAGCTTCTTCCATGTCTCCCACGCAGGTGCAAGGGCCCAAGGGCTTGAACCATTTCTACTGCTTTCCCAGGCCACAGCAGAGAGCTGGATCGGAAGTGGAGCAGCCAGGACTCAAGCTGGCTCCCATATGGGATACCAGTGCTTCAGGCCAGGGCTTCAACCTGCTGACAGTGCCGATCCTCAAAATTACTTTTAATAAAAGTTGTGACACTCAAATAGGTGCACAATAGGGACTGGGGAAAAAAATTCACCATTTTTCTCTTCCCAGCAAAAAGCAGCGTGCACAGCCGCCCTCCCTAGTGGATTCGTACAACTTTACCTTTAAAAAAGCAAGGGATGGGGGACCAGCTTTGTGGCAAGCCTGTAAAGCCACCAGCTGTGACATCAGCATTCCTGGCAGGCTGCGATTTGAGTCCCAGCTGCTCCATTTAAAGTCCAGCTCCTCACAAGAGCTCTCCACTCCCAAGGCTGCACTTACAGACTGGGTTCTCGTGTCCGTTTGCATACAGTTTAATGAGAGCTTGGGCTCCGACAGGGCTTCACGCCAGGGTCTTGGAAGGTGATCTTCTGGGGTCAGAAAGATCAGCTTTGCACACTGTGTTGCCCAAAGAGGATGGCACCAGCAGGTACCAGGGTAGATCAAAAGGTTCCAGGAGGCTGGCGCCATGGCTCACTTGGCTAATCCTCTGCCTGCGGCACCAGCACCCTGAGTTCTAGTCCTAGTTGGGGTGCCAGATTCTGTCCCGGTTGCTCCTCTTCCAGTCTAGCTCTCTGCTCTGGCCCAGGAAGGCAGTGGAGGATGGCCCAAGTGCTTGCGCCCTGCACCCGCATGGGAGACCAGGAGGAAGCACCTGGTTTTTGGCTTTGGATGGGCGCAGTGCCGGCCATAGCGGCCATTTGGGGGGTGAACCAACGGAAGGAAGATCTTTCTCTCTGTCTCTCTCTCTCACTGTCTAACTCTACCTGTCCAAAAAAAAAAAAAAAAGGTTCAAGATGTTCCAGGAAAAATAGAATCAAAAAGCCTAGATTTAGGCTTGCGGCTGCCCCTGCACGCCCCGCTCTGTATGAGTGATCGGCATAGTGGGGTCAAGGTGAGGGACGGCCCCAGCCGCACAGTTGCACATCCTTCACTGCACTTCCCGGGCCACAGCAGAGAGCTGGACTGGAAGAAGGGCAACCGGGACAGAATTCAGCACCCCGATTGGGACCAGAACCCCGGGGTGCTGGTGCCGCAGGCGGAGGATTAGCCTATTGAGCCGCGGCACCGGCCAGTAACTCTTTCAAATAAATAAATCTTAATAAATTCTGGCTGCTCCACTTCCAATCCAGTTCCCACCTAATACACCTGGGAAAGCAACTGAAGATGCCCCAAGTTCCTGGGCTGTTGCACCCACATGGAAGACCTGGGTGAAGCTCCTGACTCCTGGCACAGCCCTGGCCATTGCAGCCATATGGGGAATGAACTACCAGATGGAAGACCTCTCTCCTCTCTGTGTAACTCTACCTTTCTTTTTTTTAAAGATTTATTTATGTATTTATTTATTTGAAACTCAGAGTTACACAGAGAGAAGGAGAGCCAGAGAGAGAGAGAGAGAGAGAGAGAGAGAGAGAGAGAGAGAGAGAGTCTTCCACCCACTGGTTCACTCCCCAATTGGCTGCAACTGCCGGAGCTGAGTTGATCCGAAGCCAGGAGCCAGGAGCTTCTTCTGGGTCTCCCACATGGATGCAGGGGCCCAAGGACATGGGTCATCTTCTGCTGCTTTCCCAGATCATAGCAGAGAGCTGGATTGGAAGTGGAGCAGCCGGGACTAGAACTGGTGCCCATATAGGATGCTGGCACTGCAGGCAGCAGCTTTATCCGCTACTACAACTCTAGCCCTGTAACTTTACCTTTCAAATAAGTAAATATTTTTTTCTAACTTAAAAATAATTTTGATAAGAAAAAACTTTTTTCATTGATTCTTGGTGAACACCTAAGAGGACTGCTAGAGCATATAAGAAATGTAAAATTAATTTTGCAAGACCAGGGCAGCGTAATGGATAAAGTCACCCCTGTGGCGCTGGCATCCCATATGAGCACCGGTTCTAGTCCCAGCTGCTCCACATCTGATCCCGCATATGTTGACTCAAGTCCCTGAGTCCTTGCCACCCCTGTGAAAGGACCAGATTGCATTAAGGGATTCTGATGTTGGCCTAACCCAGCCCTAGCAGTTGCAGGTATTTGGAGAGTAAAACAATGGTTGGAAACACACACACACACACGCACATATATAATCTCCTGGGGTCGGCGCTGTAGTGGGCTGAGCTTCCGCCTGCAGTGCCAGCATCCCATATGGATGCTGGTTCGAGACCTGGCTGCTCCACTTCTGGTCCGGCTCTCTGCTGTGACCTGGGAAAGCAGTAGAAGAAAGCCCAAGTCCTTGGGCCCCTGTGCCTCTGTGTCTCTACCGCTCTCTCTCTCTCTCTCCACCTCTCCTCTCTGTGTGTAGTTCTGATTTTCAAAATGATAAATAAATCTTTAAAAAATATAATCTCCTGTCTTTTTAGTAAAAATGAAAATAAGCAAAATTCTTAAAAATAATAACAAATATGGCACCAGCATTGTGATGCAGTAGGTTAAGCCACTGCCTGCTCTGCTGGCATCCCAGTTCTGATCCAGCTCCCTGCTAATAATGTGGGAAAGCACATATCTGGTAAGAAAGAGCCTGCTGATAGTTTTTGTTCTTCTACATTCTCTGGGTTGACTTCAAGCATTTATTCTTTTGGCTAAACATTAGATCACTCTTCCCTGGAACACTGATTCATATAGATGGATGTGGAATAGCCAACCTGTCTACAATGTCCATTCCACCCACACAAGAGCAGGAGTTGGTTCTTCATCTGTTCAAGGTTCATTCTGTATTTCTCAATAGAAATGTAGACCTTTCAGTGTGACCTACTCATTTAATCCAGCCAACAGGAAGCCCGGGCTTGGTAGCTGTAAGATGAACATCAAATAACCAAACAAGAGGATGCATATTGAGCCAGCACATCAGACAAGAGCCAGGACTCAAGCCTTGACTGTCTCAGCTCCAATGCCCACATCCAGCTTTCTATATTCGACCTTACTGTGGGACCCTGGCCCAGACAGGCAGAGAGAGATGACCGGAAAAGTCACTTTTGTTGTAAACCATTCTCACTTGAACCAGCAGTGATCTGGTTTGCTGGAGCGAAGTCAAACTAGTCTCTGCCCTGTGGACTCCCAGGTGGGCTCCTGGCAAATGCAGTAGCCCATTCGTGCTGTGGGAAGTAGACCCAGAGGGGTCATCACACACCCAGGTGGGAGATCCTACAGGTAAGACTTGAGAGCCTGAGCCCTTTCCACGACAGGGCAATTTCCTCCGGGAATGCTGCCATCCATCCCCTCCTCTGTCCTCCCAGGCCATGGCTGTGTGGGGTCTTGGTCTCTACTGGCAAATTCAAGGGTCAGGGGTCAGTGTTGTGGTGTAGCAGGAAAAGCTGCCACTTGCAGCACCAGATTCCAATATGGGTGCTGGTACATGTCCCAGCAGTTGCACTTTTGATTAAGGTCCCTGCTAATGGCCTGAGAAAAGCAGTAGAATACAGCCCAAGTGCTGAGGCCCCTGACACCCATGTGGGAGACCCAGAGGAGGCTCCTGGCTCCTGGATTTAGCCTGACCCAGCCCATGCCATAGTGGCCATCTGGAGAGTAACTAGTGGACAGAAGACCTAACTTGGTCTCTCCCATTCTTTCTATAACTCTTTCATAAATAAATCTTTTTAAAAAAATCCAGAGGGGTCAGTGCTGTGGTGCAGCAGGTTAAAGCCCTGGCCTGAAGCGCCAGCATCCCCTATGGGCGCCGATTCTAGTCCTGGCTGCTCCTCTTCCAATCCAGCTCTCTGCTATGGCTAGAGGACGGGCCAAGTCCTTGGGCCCCTGCACCCATGTTGGAGACCCGGAAAATGCTCCTGGCTCCTGGCTTCGGATCGGCACAGCTCCGGCCATTGCAGCCTCTGGGAGTGAACCAGTGGATGGAAGACCTCTCTCTCTGTCTTTACCTCTCTCTGTAACTCTGTCTTTCAAGTGAATAAGTAAATCCTTAAAAAAAAAATCCAGAGACAGAAGATGTGAATACCACTGGAGACAAGAGGATTGGTGATGAGCCAGGCCTGGTCAACTCCTGGGGTGATGCCTAACGGGCTAGAGGCTCAGTAACTGTGACAAAGGCAGTGCCCAGACTGCTGTCCGTGGTGCCGACACCATTGTTCTCCATCCATGTGGGTGCAGCCTGTGCTCCAGGTACCTTTCACCCTCACCCAACCTTATTTACAAGTGAGGAAACAGCCTCGGGGAGACAGGGCACCTGGTCAGGAGAAAACAGCCGGTCTGTGGCAGGGTCTGGATCTCTCTCCCTGGATCTCCCTCTGTCTTGTCTGAGTGCAGACCCCAGAGTCTGAATAGCCAATTGGGTCTCTGCTCCCTCCCCCACTGCCTTGTCTCAAGCTTTCCCACCAGTCCCCACAGGCTCCCCACACAGCACACAGACCCAGGCACCCGGAACTGAGCTACACATGTTTTATTAGAATCAGCTGAATGAAGACTAAAGCAGGTGGGGCAGGTGCTGGGTTCCAGCTTCAGGTGAGAAGAGGGCAGGACGATGGCACTCAGATCAGGCGTCAGTGGCAATATTCACCTTCCCAGAGCATTGGCAGGTGCTACGGGAATGGGAAGGGCCTTTATAACTTCCTCCTTGGCTGTCTGCAGTAAGTGGAGTTTGCATTCTTTGCTGCCAGTGATGGATGACTGGAAGAGTCAGAGAGTGGGAACAGAGGTGGCTAGAGGCAGGTCCTGGACCCGGGCAGGGCTACCCAGGACCCCTGGGTCACCCTGGCTCCAACCCACATGTCCACTCCTGGAGATGGGGCTGCATTGGTTAGGGCCAAGAAGAGGATGGCTCCCACATCCCGTGTTAGGACCCGGTCTGAGCATTCTCCCCAGCCAGAGAGGGAAGGAGCTGAGAAGGTTCTGCAGGGCATTGCGTGGCCTGGGCTTGGGGAGGGGCAAGGTGGCTGAGTCTGGGGTGGTGTGAAATCTCTCAGCCCTGAGACCCATCTGCCAGCCATGTTGGCTGCATGGGAGTGCATCATGTGTTGTAAACAGTCCCCCTGGGTCCTCTCTAATGCACATAATAGTTAATTCTGCATTTGGATCAACCTTACTTTTGAAGAATCAGATGCCCAAAGGCAAAGGTTAAAAATCTCCTGCAGTGGAATTCCTCACGCTTTCTGTGTGGCACTGGTATTATTCTTCAATGACCAATTGCATGTGAGTGGTTTAGTGTTTTAGAAACATATGTAGCAAAAGAATGGGCTGCACAGCCTGTGACACACATGGCAAGTGGCTGAAGGTTGTATGTGCTGAAAGAGGGAATAAGACCTGCATGTTTGTGTATCACATCTGTCATGTAGCCCCGATTGCCTGGTCTGTTGGTGCATGGTGGTTTAAGTGTGCTGCTGTGGGGGCAGGGGGACGTGGAGAAGAAGTTACCATGACCCTCAGATCCAAGGCCTTGGCTGCAAGCCCTCCCTCATTGTAGCAGTCCTGGACTTTTCCAAGGGCTTCTTTTTCCGATTCATTAGCATGGACCAAATCCAAAGCTGCGTTCAACAGGTTCCTGTCTCCAATGGGCAGCGTCCCAAAGATCTTATAAAATATTGGGCAACCTACAGCTGAAAACACAACCAGAAAACACCTCATTAGAGGAGCTACCAGGCTAGGAGCCCTGGAGGTCACATTTCCCACCTCTTGAAGGTAGCTCCTGTGTCTGGCATCTCTTGCCTGACCTTCCACAGAGACCCGCTCGCCACCCCTGCACCTCCCAGGACTGCAGCCACTGCAGACAGAGAGCACAAGCCCCATGGGAAGAAGTGAGCAGCAGGTGGAGCCACAAACAAGACCCCCGGCCCTGACCACTGCCCAAGCAGAAGAGCCTGCACACCTGTGCCCTTGATGAAGCACCATCCAGGCGAGCCTTAGGCCCAGCAGCCAAGACGCCAACAGAAACCCCCAGGCCCCACAGGGCAGTGCCCGGGCGCAGGCCTGACACAGACGCTGGGGGACCACAGTTTTGGCTCCAATAGCTGGGCTCCTGGAGACCTGCATTGAGTTCCAACTCCAGGTTAGACTCTGGCTTGGCCCCTGGGCATCCCAGGCACTAGGGGAGTGAACCAGTAGATGGGAACACACTCTCTCTTTCTCTCTCGAGTTTTGTAAAGGAAGCCCCATGTCCCCTATGTGTACAACTAATGACCCCTCCATGCCCAAGCCTCTCCCTCCATCTGAAGACCGACTGCCCCTGGTGTTTTCCGTGGCGTTCCTGGGTAGTGACCTCCCAGCTGCCCCTAAGTCTCTCCCAGAGGCTGCCCAGAGCTCAGCACATCAAGGTGGAATGACTGGCGAGTGACAGCCCAGTTAGGACACCAATTCCCTCCTTACCACTCTCTCCTGGCTGCAAGCCCAGCTCTCCGCTCACCAGCAAGGCCAGCACAAGCAGCGTCCCCTTCATGGTGCAGGCTGCTGCACGCTCCGCTTGCGGCCAGCTTGCCACTGCTTTATAAACTTCTGGCTCCCCACCTGCCTGTGGGCAAGGACCCAGCCCTGTGGTTTCCCAGGTCCGGGGTGAAAAGTATGGGAAGCCTTTCCCGCTGCGAGGAGCAAGCTGGTGGGGATGTTTGCCTGACGCTGTTGGCTTTGGAGGAGAAGTGACCTTTCTGAGTGGCTCCATCCTGAGCCAAGCACTCTGTTTTCCCAGCCCCAGGGTCACCTCGGCTTTCCACATCCTCCTCCCGCCTCTTCTGCCTCCCAGTGCACTAATCCCCTTAAATGCACAGAGAAAAATCACAGGAAGCATCAAGGTCATGTCTACACTGCCAAAGGGAGCCAACACACTGTCCAGAACACTGACGCGTGCCTGCGTTTCAGCCCGGGGCTGAGGGTGGGAGCATCGTAGCTGGGTCAGGCATGGGGGCCCAGGACTGGTGGCCGGGTGGCTTCCTAGGTCTGGCGGTACCCCTTTGCTCTCACTAGCTGGATCCTTCCTCCAGCCTCCTTCTCACCCTATGGGAGCTCATGACGTCCTGGGCCTTTCTTGCTTCCCATTACTCCAGCCTGGCCCCTTCTCCTGGCTCCCTCTTCTTCCTCAGTGAACAGGGCCCCCTGGGCGGTTTGAAGTGCCCCGTGCCTCCATCAGCACCCACAGGCGGTGGCGGGAGAGAGGCATCTCCCCAGACTGAGTTGTCCGGCCCCTGAGAGCTGCAGCTCTACAGGCCCACGCGCCCGGTCAGCCAGGGGCAGTGCTGCTCTGCCTAGACCCTCCAGAGAGCTCCCCCAGCCTCCGATGTAGGAGCACAGTGTTTTGGCTCCAACAAGACGAGGGTGTCCATGGAAACGCTAGCAGAAGCGAGCCTGAGACAGCTGCCTGTGCTCTTATCTGGAACTCGGTGAGCAGCAAGACGAGTAACAATATCGGGTTATAGCCATGAATAAAACCCCACATGTGAGTGCATCCTGATACAAACAGTTGACTGCATAAGCAGACGGATGGAGAAGAGACAAATACTGAGAGACCCCAAGTAGTCAATGGCTAACTCCCCTCCAGCAGGGGGAGCTACTGCCCCTCCCTGGCAGACGTGAACAGTGCTCTGGTGATAACCCGTGGTCAGCCACAGCTGTCATGCACCTGGATGCCAGGTGACAAGAAGCGACCTGATTTCTTTGGTTTTCTTCCCAAACTCTCTAACCCCAGTCCAAGCTACAAGAAGTCCCCTGACAAGCTCAGTGTAGGGGACATTGGGTCATCCCTGGCCAGGCCTCTCCTAGAGTCACAGAAAACCCAGGACAGGCTGAGAAAGCTCCCAGCCCCGAGGACAGGTGGACAAAGGGCAGCTGGCGCTCAGCTCTGGGTGCTTCTTTGCCTAAAGCAGTTGCCGGATGTGAATCCTGTTTGGCACAGGGTTCTCCCTGGGAAAGCAGTAGAAGATGGCCCAGGTCCTTGGGTCCCTGTGCCCACATGGGAGACCAGGGGGAAGCACATGGCTCCTGGCTTCGGTTCGGCACAGCTCCAGTGTTGCAGCCATTTGGGGAGTGAGCCAACAGACTTTCTCTCTGTCTCTCCCTCTCTCTGCATGTGTCTCTCAAATAAATAAATAAAATCTTGTTTGTTTTTTTTTTTTTTTTTTTTTTTTTGACAGGCAGAGTGGACAGTGAGAGAGAGAGACAGAGAGAAAGGTCTTCCTTTGCCATTGGTTCACCCTCCAATGGCTGCCGCGGCCAGCGCACCGCGCTGATCTGAAGGCAGGAGCCAGGTGTTTCTCCTGGTCTCCCATGGGGTGCAGGGCCCAAGCACTTGGCCATCTTCCACTGCACTCCCGGGCCACAGCAGAGGGCTGGCCCGGAAGAGGGGCAACCGGGATAAAATCTGGCATTCCGACCAGAACTAGAACCTGGGGTGCTGGCGCCGCAGGCAGAGGATTAGCCTATTGAGCCGCAGCGCTGGCCTAAATAAAATCTTAAAAAAAAATAAAGTTAAATTACATAGATGTTCAGATATACTTCATTAAAATAACAATGCTTCATTCTGACATGAAAACATCTAAAATATTCACTTTTTAAATTATCCTTATACACAAGGGGCCTTCAAAAGGTTCCCGGGAGATGCTATTATCAAAACTGATATGTGATTTTCAAAACTTTTGCACTAAAATAAACTTATCCTTTTTAAAAAAATTATTTATGTATTCTTTTAGAAGACAAAATGACAGAGAAAGAAGGAGAGACCCAGAGAGAGATGATTCCTCAAAGGCCACAAGAGCTAGGGCTCTGCCAGGCTGCAGCCAGGAGCCTGGAACTCGATCCGGGTCTCCCTTTGAGAGCAAGGGTCCAAGCGCTTGGGCCATGCCCTGCTGCTCTCCCAGATGCATTAGCAGAAGCAGCTGGGATGTGAACTGGAGCTCCCATATGGGATGCCAGCAAGTCAAATGGCAGCGTAACCTGCTGTACCACAATGCCCGCCCCTCAAATCTCTTTAAATTCCAGTTTCCATGAACTTTTTGCAGTCCTCTCCTCCAAATGTGAAATGGGCCACACCCTCAGCTCCTCTGACAAACCTCCCAGGGCCCCTGACCCCTCCCACCCCTCCAGGAGGGAAGAAAAACCACAGAGAATGGCAGATGGCGGCGGGGGTGGGGTGGGGCGGGGAGCGCAGTACATAAGGGGCGGTGAGGAGCCAACCCTAGGTAAGGGGGCAGGAGTGTGGGCGGGGCCTTAGCCTTCCTGTAGCTCCTGCAGAAAGTCTGAGACTGCAGGCAGCTAGGCTCTAGAAGCGGAAGAGGGGCCGGCACTGTGGCATAGCAGGTAAAGCCGCCATCTGCAGTGCCGGCATCCCATATGGACGCTGGTTCTAGTCCCAACTGCTCCACTTCTGATCCAGCTCTCTGCTGTAGCCTGGGAAAGCAGTGGAAGATGGCCAATGGCCATGGGCCCCTGCACCTGTGTGGAGACCTGGAAGAAGCTCCTGGCTCCTGGCTTCAGATCAGCACAGCTCTGGCTGTTGCAGCAATTTGGGAAGTGCACCGGCAATGGAAGACCTCTCTTGCTCTCTCTCTCTCACTCTGCCACTACCTCTCTGTAAATCTGGCCTGGGTGTGGCGAGCCAGGAGTGAGGAAGGGATGGGGAGGCAGGATGCCCACGGCCCCGCCCAATCCCAGCACCTTCCACGCCAATGCAACACAACAGGACACTCGGCACCCACACTGCTCACCCCACAGCTGAGCCTCACTTTCCATCCTGGTCCAGAAGCCAGGACACCTTCCTGGAGACCACCAGGCCCCCTGCAGCCCCACCCAGCCCCTGCTCCTTCCCATCTTCCCTATGATGAGGGTGATCCCAGCCTGGGCAAGGGCAGCTGTCTCCTGAGGGCGTTCCACTCACGTCTCCCACTGTGCACCACCGATGCCTTTCCACAAGGCTGCACTTCTCTCTATGTCCCGGTTCTGTTCTCCCCACGGGAAGACAAGGACCTGGGCGTCTCTCCCAGCCCAGCCAGGGCCCTCGAACCCCAAAGAGCAGAATGTGGTCAAATGCCAAGTAGGTGTTTAGAGACAACTGGTCTACCCCGTGTCCCCTAGCCTTCAGGGTGTGAGTGCAAGAGAGAAGCAGAGGACCTGCGCTCCGGCCTGCCCGCCACACTGGCACTGGGTCTCCTGTAGTTCCCATAGTCACAGCAGCTGGTAGTCAGGGTCCCAGCTAAGGTGCGAGAGGCTGAGCTGGCCCAGGGCTCCAGAGGCCCTGTGTGGCACTTTCTCCCCTTGCCTAGCCAAGGTTTCCACTGGTTCTGCACCACCCTGCACCCAGGCATGGGCCCATGGTCAGGTCCCCGGGAAGAGAGAGGGAGAAGGAGCCAAGCCCTGTGTTAATCCAGGGCTGGACTTGGCCAATATCAACACACACACGTGCGCCCTCTGCAACTGCAGGTCATGCAAGCTGTGGCCTGGGAGGGCATGGAGGGAACCCCCCCCCGGGAAGACAGGCCCCTCCTGCCCCACTGGGGACATGGAGCAGGTATAAAGGGCCCCGCGGTGGGAGCGGCTGTCCCTGCACCATGAAGCCTGCTGCTTGCCTGGCGCTGCTCGGCTCTGCCTGGCTCCTGATCTCTGTTGCCAGTAGGTGCCAGCCACGGACGCCTGGGCTGGGGGTGCTCTGGGGGCGTGGGGGAGCTTTCCAGGACAGTGCTGCCCCAGGGCGGGTGAAGGGACGCACCTGCCGTGACCCATGCCTTCTGTTTCTCTTCAGGTTGTGACATCTGCCCGGCTGTGCAGGAAGATGTTTACGTGTTCCTGAATGGATCCCCTGAAGAGTATGTTTCCTATGTGCAAAATTACCAAAGTGACCCGCTAGTGCTGCAAAACGCCCTGGCGCTGAAGCAGTGCGTTGATGGGAAACTGACAGAGGAGGACAAGGGGCACGCGATCAGTGCCGTGGTGAGTCCAGCCGGGAACCCTGACTGCAGGTGGAGCGTGGGCGGGGACGGGCCCTGCTAGGCTGCAAGAGTGCAAGAGACAGAAGGGGCCAGCAGACTGGGGTCTGTGCATTCCTGGAGGCCTCCGGTGCCCCTGTCGCCTTGCCAGGCCTTCCGTGTAGCCCCTGCCTGTCCCAGCCTCACCTGTACCCCCCACAGAGAACCTCCTCCTCATTCCTCATCAAGGGAGAGATTTTTACGAGAGATTCTCAGGCACTCGTGGTGCAGGAGAGGATCTGCCTTTAGCTGCCCAGATCCAGTGCCAGGCTGCAGCTCCTCCCCAGGAAGCGCCCTGTGCCTGTGCCCTGCAGGTGTCTCTAGGCCCCGGCCTCACCAGGTGTCCCGACTTCTCTTTGCAGAATAAAATCTTCTCAGATCCTCTTTGTTAAGGGAGCCCTCCTGGCCAGAAAACCCAGGGCCGCCCCGCGCCTACGTGGTCACCAGGTACAGACACCTGCTGCCTGCCGGCCTCTCATTGGAGGAGGCAACAATAAAAGCTCGCATTGCACAGAGTCTGCTCAGTGCTGGACCGGACACCGGGCGTGGGTGTGGGAGGCGGGCGGTGCAGCGGGGCCGACTGCCATGACTGCCAGTGGTGGCTGGATCCAGGGCTGTCCGTGTTGTTCCTGCAGGGGTGCAGTGTGGGGCGGGTGGGTGAGGGTGCAATCAACATCGCCGTGGCTGCGATCCACCAGGCACATGCGTCACCGACCAGGCGTAGCCGGCCAGCCAGCTTCAGAGCGGCAGGGAGAGTCCCAGCGTCACCGTGAGCACACTGCGGCTCAGAGCCGGGGCGCGTGCCCAACACTGCACAGCAGCTGCCACTCTGCTGCCCCACCCTCTGCAGGGAGACCTGCTCGGCTGCTCAGTGTGAGGCCGTGCATGGTGGCAGTGGTGCCCACCTGTAGATGGATATGAGACCTCCCACCTCCAGGCCCAAGGGACATATGGGGTGGGAAGGGGTCCCTGACCGGACAGGAAGACCTAAAGCTCAGGGGGCATGAACGCCCCTGGCCATGATCCAGAAATCCTCTCTCGTGCCTCAGCTGGTCCCAGTGCCAACCCCCAACTGTGGACGCAGCTGTGACCCCGCAAACACACCCCGCGTGGGGTCTCCCTCACAGTGGGCCCAGGGTCTGGGTGTCTGTGGTGGCTCAGCCCTGTGGTCATGATGCTGCCGCCTGACTCAGGCCCCCCGCATGCCTGTCTGTGCCCTCTGGGCCTGGATCTGCCACCCGCCCCCTGCTCTGTCACAACTCACTGAGGGCACTCGCACAGGGCTGTCTCAGGAGGAGCATCTGTGACATCCTGGTGACCAAGGAGCTGCTGGGAGGCCCAGACAGGGTGGAGCAGCTGCTCCTGTCCCCAGGGGCTTGCTGGGGGGGGCAGGGTGGGCTGATTCTTTTCCTGTTTCTCCCACACTTGTACCTGGGCTGCCTTCACAGAGAGAATGGGTCAGGGTGGGCGCTCCAGGCAGCGGTGAAATCTCGGATTGGGGCACCCACATCCCCAGTCAGAGGGCCTGGTTCTACTCCCAGCTCCTTGGCTGCCATTCCAGCTCCCCGCTAATGCACACTCGGGGGTTCAGGTGGCACCTGCAGGTGGTGGTCCAAGCACTGGGGTTCCATCACCCACGAGGGAGGGAGACCCAGATGCATTTCCTGCCTTTGGCCTGGCCCAGCCCTGATTCTGGGAGCCCAGCACTCACCCCTTCCCAGGGCCCCACCCCATCTCACCTAGCAACCTCCTACTCTGCCTGCCTCTTAAAGGTCCCACACCACTCTTGGTGCCACAAACTCTGTCTAAAGCACTTACCCCAGGGGAGACCTGCTCTTTGTGCTCACTGAGCTCCCTCCACAGAGGAGCAATGGGGACCCCTGCCACTGCAGGAGTGAAAGGGAGCCCAGGGGACGGGAGGGCTTGGGGAGCAGAGACCCCCTCGTTACCCCACCTGTGGGACCCTGGGGCTGTGTCCCACCACACCCCGTCCGACAGATGCAAATCTATGCTCAGTGAGAACACAGGCGACACCAGGTGTCTCGGTCCGCTCTCTGCTACTGTGACAGAATCCCACAGACTGGGGCGATGTCCAAGCCACAGGACCTGATTGGCTCACGGCTCTGGAGGGCCTTCATGCTGCATCCAACATGGTGGCCAACATCCCATGGGGGTGCAGGGAGCGGCGGGTAGAGTCAAAGATGTAGAGAGAAAGAGGGAGAGAAGCAGAGGAACTTGCTTTTATCTTGAACTTTAATTTTTATTGTTTAAAGATTTATTTATTTTAAGGCCTCAGCCACTGGCCACTGCAGGCCTATGCTGAGGGGAACAGTGGATGGAAGCAACCCCCCCCCCCCAGATTCACGAATCAAACATTTGTAACAACACCTTGATAGTAAGGAAACATTTGTAGCAACAACAACGGAACTCACCCCTGTGCACCCTAAGCCACCCCAGGAGGCCAGCGTCAGTCCATGCAGGAGCTGGGTTGGGGCCCATGCACCCATGCTCCCTGCACACGGACTCTGGGAAACAAACCTCCCCCCGAGTGAAGGAAAATGCAATGTGGAGAACACTAAGCCTAGGCATCTGGAGTTTGAACTCAGGCAGAGAAAGGAAAACGAATGGGCGTCTTCCACCCAATTAGGAACATCTGACTGCTGAAGCTGAGTGGTCCCCATTCAGCACTGGCTGTGTTATTTTACAGCACTTTGTGAGTCTTCCAAAGAGTTTACAATGCAATTTAAAGCGGAGACGCTGAGTGGGGAGGGGGAATAAAAGAATCAGTTAAAACCCAAGTGTTGCTGGACAGCATCTCTGGACGCGACACAGCGGTGCACTCATTCACACTCCGCAGAGGAGGCCAGCAGGTGTGTGGGTGACCAGGGCCCTGCACCCTGTGGTCTCCATGCCAGGGCAGGGGAAGTGGGCAGGGAGGCAGAGCAGTGGGCCCTTGAAGGGAAAAGGACCGACTGTGGCCCCAAGGTGGCAGCCTAGGGGCAGTGTGGGGCCCAGGACCAAGGAAGTGCTGGGGGAGGGCTGAGCCACTTTCCCAGGGGGAGCAACCTTGCGATCAGCACCCCGGGCAGCCGCGGGCTTGTGGCTACTCCTGCCTGCGGCCTGACGCGTGCTGTCCCTGTCCTTATGGTCAGCAGGAGGCCAGTGTTAGCAGCATGCGGCTCAGGTGCTGGTGCCCAGGAGTTCTCAGTGCTCTGTGCCTGAAGCCCTGGCCCGTGTCCAGGACAGGGCCCTGGTTCCCGCTCTGGACAGGCTGGGCCATGCTGGCTTGAGGTGCTCAGCGGGAGGCTCCCCTGCCTCCATCCCAGAGGACCCCTGTGTCCACCTCCTACAACTCCAGGGAAGAAGGGCTGGAACAGAGCAGGAGGGGCAGCAGAGGGTGGCAGTGCTGGGGTGGGGCCTGTGGTAGGACAGGAGGCTACACCCCAGGGAGTCTCAGTTCAGGTTATGGCAGGGGCAGCCCCGGAGTGTGGGGACAGGTCTATGTGGGGCTGCCTATGCGACCTTGTGTTCAAAGAAAGAGGCCTTCACAGTTGGGCTGTAATACAATAGCAGAGGCAGAAAGGAGGGGCAGGAGGTGCCGGTTGCCTGGGACTTGGGACCGTTACGGCAGGTGGCAGAGGGCCCTGGCACCCCTGGTTCCGGGGCAGTTCTGCCAGAGCCCTGCCCTCTTCACCTGGGCCCTGGGGAGAACACAGGCCCCACTTCTGGTGACCTTTAATGAAGCCAGGCCTGAGGACCCTGAGCCCTGCCACAGCAGAGCCACTAGGGATTGGCTGGCAGGCTTCTGTGATGTCACAGTCACTGAGGTGCGCACTCTGGGCTGGGAGGCGACCAGAGGCCAGTAGTGCGTCTACTGCCCAACTGACCAGTTGGTAGTGTAGGCAGCAGGCGCATTTCAGAGAATCACATGGATACTCAACGGAGGTGAGTGGGACTTGCTCTCTGCATGAGCTGTGGTGTGGGGAAGGTCCCGCCCAGTGCCCAGGTGGGTTTCCATGGTCTCCCACACTGGGTTCCATGAGTGATGTGGTGGAGCTCTGAGTGCTGCCCCTGTGTGCAGAACATGTATACAGTCATCTCATTCCTCCCGCTCTGCTGGTCACCAGTGTCAAATGGGCTGGGTGTGAGTCTCAGTCTGGACACAGGTTCAAGACTAGGTGTTGGGTCAGCTGGTATCAGGTGGGGCAGGGAGGCTGGCTCTGAGAGCCCCAGAGATGCGGGAGATGGGAGCAGGCCAGGGAGCCCTGTAGACTTGGGACTTGGGCTCCCTGGAGGACACATGGATGCCAGGCTGGGGGAGGAGCATCCTTTCCGAGGGCAGGGGAGGCAAGGTGGGGCTTTCCTTCCCCAACCGTTCCTAGTCCCTGAGCTCTGCACAAGTTATCCTCCAGGGACCCGGCCACCAGGTGCCCGCCTGCCTGGCTATGTGGCTGTCCCTGCTCTGACCAGGGGGACAGCATTCAGGGCAGCATTCCTGTGGGCTCCCCGGTACTGGCTCTCATGTGCGTGTGTGTCTTACAGATTGGATGTGAACGCCCTGAGGTCCCGGAGGGCCCAGGAGCGAGCAGCGCTCTTCAGACAATATGAGCAGGTACGGGCCAGGGTGCTGGGGGAGGAGGTGGGGCCCTGCCTCAAGGACTGTGCCTGTGAGAGCCAGACCCCGCCGCCATGGGGACACGGGGGAGGGGACGGGCGGACAGCTCCCCCAGTGACTTCTCATCCGGGTCCCCTCTCGGCTGTAGGGACGCAGAGGAGCGGCACTGCTGGAGCCTGAAGAGGACGATGAGGGCGGCTGCCTCGTCCCAGACAGGCTTGGGTTCCTGCAGTGAGTCCTCCGCACCCCAGCTCACCCCAGGGCGGGACTGGGGTCAGAAACCCCAACATGAGGCGGCACACTGTCCCTGGCCCTGACCTTGAGCCCAGCTGTGGTCACAGGCAGGCACTGGTCAGCATTTGGCCAGAGCTGAGTGACCCTGGGACTCAGGACTGCAGGCAGGGACAGAGCTGGATGTGGGGCAAGCACTGGGCACTCTTACTCTGAGGTCTCTGTTTCTGTTAAGTAGAGGGGGTGGCTTACGGGTCCCCATGCTCCCAGGCAACACAGCCTGGCCATCGCCACTCCAGAGCTGTGTCCACAGGGTTGGGGCACCAGCCTAGCATGTGGCAGTTGTCCAGCAGGTGCCTGGGTTCAGGGGCCAGGCTCAAGGCTTACGAAGACCTAGTCTGAAGGATGGCCAGGGATGTGGTCTCTGTGGCTCTGAACCTGCTTGTGGGCTCCCGCAGTACAGACTGTGGGGAGGGTGCAGCTGAGGGCCCTGCCCCCGGGTCTGTGCTGGCAGGAGTGGGGCCTGGGGGCAGGAGTCGGACGTGGAGGCTGTTCCCACAGATGTCAGGGAGAGAGGCCCCGTGGCTGGAGGGTGGGCTCCGGTGACCTGTAGGGATGGAGCCATCTCGGGCCATCTCTGCATGACTCAGCAGCCCACCTTAGCACAGGGATAAGGGCTTCTGCCTCCATGTTGTGCCAGAACCTGGAGAATAAGTAGGAGCAGAGTGGTGGAAAGATGGCCAGGGTCCGGGCTGACAGAGGAGGGGTGAGGTGGGGCGCATGTGTACCTCAGGAGGTCAGGGCAAGGGGGGAGGGTGGGTGGTGGGGGACCCTGAGGGGTGTGGGGGTCCCAGGTGCCTCGAGCCCCAGGTGCACACTCACAGCACTGAGCATCTCTCAGGCAGGCCACCTGGACTCGGTCAATTCCAGGGTGACGTCCTGGGCAGAGCTGATGTGGGATATAGCTGCCTCAGCCCTGGGCAGCCTGGCCCTGCTCAGGACAGCCACCCCCCAACCGCTGTGAGGGCGCTGCCACACACCCACGAAGGTGGACCTCTGACAGGCCTGGAGCCCGCCACTGGCAGCAAGAGCCCCTGCCTGGCCCTAGGCTCCCTGTGCTCATGGTCACCAGCCCCTCCCTCCCCATCTCAGTCCCCTGGGCTGAGAGGATGAAGCTGGTCCTTCCCTGGCCCACTAGGGAGGTCGCGGTGCCTGTTGTGGTCCTGTCCTCACCTCTCCGCCTCCCTTGCTTTCCAGTGAGCAGAAGTTGCCCCAAGACAGCACCCCGGGGGCAAAGGTAAGGACAAGTCCTTGGCCATGGGCCAGTCATCTGGAAGCAGAGCTGGGCGGAGGGGGAACATGGGGCTCGGCAGTGGTGAGTGGGAGCGCCATAAAGTCCCGCGATGCGGTACTTACACGGCACCTGCTGACATCTTACCACACTCACTGTCCCAGAAGTGAGCCGCAGCTCAGGGGCGTCTCCTGTTGGCCGCCCTGACTCATTGGCATGGTTGGGAGTGACCTGGCTGGAGCTCAGGGGCTCTTCCTTGAAGACGGGGCAGCTCGGGTCAGAGGCCAGGCCACTGATGCTCCCCCAGACAGAAGATCTGGGGCTCACGGTCTGTGCCTTTTCTGGCTCCTTCCATTTGAGCGCCCACAAAGCTCCTGAGCTGCATCTGAGGGCCCCTCTCAGAGCCCCAAGCTGGGCTCACGCCATCCTGTCTCATTTTCCAGCGTAATCAGGAAGTACGAAGGATCCAGAAGTGGATAAAGATGATAAAGAACCATAGTAAATACCGCGGCAGCGACAAGGTAGCGTGGCGATGAGGGCCCCTCGGGAACACTGAGAGCTGAATTGGGGTTTGAGCAGTGCCCATTCCTGTGCCAGGCACCGCCTGCCTCTCAGATGCCCAGGGGCAACTGTCCAGTCCCTAGGGACACAGGTCATGGGCACACCTTCCCCATACACACAGGACACTGTCCTGGTAGAAAATCTGAAGTCACTGCTGAAGACAATCCCGGATGCAGGGCAGGTGTGGTTCCAGGAGCCTTCTAGGGGGCAGTCCGTACACGGCAGAGCCGGTGCCCCTGAGCCCTTGGCCCTCCAGTCACTGTGGGTCATAAGGCCCCCCTCTGGGCAGATCCTCCCTCTGCCAATACACAGGGAGCCCCTGGCTTCTCCCTCTGCTGTCTCACCCTGCGCTGCCTCCACGAGTGGCCACGTTCAGCACTCACCAGAGCCTCCTCTCTCCTGTAGTTTCAGCGCAGAATCTACAAAGGCATCCCTGCCCAGGTGCGTGGGAAGGTGTGGGCCGTGATGCTGGAGGTGGACAAGAGGAAGGCCCAGAACCCGGGCAAATACGCGGTACGGCTCTGCACTCAGCCCAAGGGGGCCCGGCCTGCTCGGGCCTGCTCAGGAGCCTGAGTCTCCGTGGAGGACCGTCCCTCACTGAGCCCTCGGGAGCCTCCTCCCCATCCTGCCTTCCTCTCCCTAGATCCTAGTCAGTGCCTCCTCCACGTCTCCTCAGACCCAGCTGGGACTGGACAGGTGTGTTTTGTGCCTGAGGCTTTAACCTGCTCTCTGCTGAGCTCACCTGGGCAGCTTGGCATACGGCCAAAGAGAGGAATTGCTGTTCCCTGATGGGCGGGGGTCTCCCAGGATGAGATCACAATGGTGTGAGGTAGGGAGCCCCACAGGCTCTGTGCTAACATGTCCTGCCCACAGCTGGCCGGCCCTCACCTAGGCCTGCCCACAGCTGGCCCTGCCTTCACATGGACTTGCAGCCCCTGGCATTGCCCTTGCCTGGAGAGGCCGGTCCAATGGTCACACAGCTCTCAATGCTTCTGGGAAAGGAGGGAGCGAGGACTGGTGTGAGCAGAGGGCTGTCAGCTGCAGCTGGCTCTCATGGCCCCTGGCTGCCATCAGGGAGCAGGGCCCAGCTGTGTGGCTCACCCTGCCTCCCCACAGTCTGCAGTCTGGGGCTGGCCCTGGGAGCTGGGCCTGGAGACAGTCATTGCCCAGGCTCAGCTCCAAGCCAAGGGTGGCTTGCAATGTCGAGATGGAGATGGGCCCCTCCAGCAGGGGGCAGCATGGAGCAGTGGTCAGGCTGTGGCACTCCTGGAGGGCAGGGCATGAGATGCCAGTGAGGAGGCTCGGAAGCCTGGCTGGGGGCAGACCGCGTCTGTGCTGAGAGCTGAGGCAGGCAGGGGGAGTGCACAGGCACCTTTCAGAGCCCCTGTCTGCTGCTGACTGTCAGGGTGACGTGGGCACTGAGGCAAGTGGGGAGCCCATGACCCTCCCTCAAGGTGGGACCCAGCAGGGAACTCTCCCTGTCAGCCAGAAGAGCTGACGTGGACTTGAGGTCCTTGCGTCGCAATGGGGCTTGTGCAGTTCTTGAGGCTGCCCCTCCCCCTTGTCCCTGCCCTGCAGGAGATGAAAGAGCTGGCCAGGCTGGGCGCCACTCACTTCCATCACATCGACTCCGCCATCGCATGGACTTTCAGAAACCACCTCATGTTCCGGGAACGTTACGGAATGAAGTGAGGCCTCTGGGCTGGGGAGGACCCGCGGGTGGGAGGAGCAAGGGTCCTGGGGCACATGGGGTCCCTAGGGAAGATTGGGTGCAAGCCTAAAACAGTTCATTGAGCACAGAAAACAAACTTGCCTTTTCTATAGTACACAAACTTTCCCAAGACACTGTGGAGAGACTGAAATGAAAAGAAACACCAGGGGAGACAATAGTAGCAATCTAACTAATAAAGGTGTTGTTTCCAGAATATTCAAGGAGTCCTTCAACTCAGTCATAAGGAAGCAGTGGGCAGCCCACCAGTATCCCGGGGACACAGGCTCGGGGGACCCTTCATGAAAGCACACACAATTCACCTCTTCAGCGCATGAACACACGCTTATTCCCTACACCACAAAGGCGCACCAGCGCACAGCTGTGGGAATGGGGGAACTAAAACCACTGAGGACGCCGGGTGCTGGGGAGAACATGAGGCGAGGAACAGAGCACAGAAGCCCAGGCCCACGGCAGCACCCAGGGCCGTGTCACAATGAGAAACACACACCTCCCACACGAACCCCCAGCACGCACGCACATTTACACAACCACTAGAACAGCCGAGTGCACAGAAAACACACACGATTCAGGGTTGTGTTCACAGTCACTGGATGCAGGGGAAGCCTGCACGATGCTCAGTGGGGAGACGGAGAAGCAACCCGTGCCACAGCTGAATCCTAGAACGGGATTCAGTGAGAGGCAGGACGAGGCTCGGGCCTGGGCTGACCTGGAGGCCTCTCAGGTGATTCTGCTAAGAGAGGAGCATCCCTCAGAGCCTACACATGCTGTGATCCACTCAGGACGTCTGCAAGAGGCCGACCCCTGGGACACACAACAGGGCAGGGGTGGCCACAGCTGGGGAGGAGGGGAGTTGGGCCACAGGGGGCTCCTGGGGAACACACAGGCGACAGGAGCTGCTCCCTACCAGGCTGAACGTGCATGGGAGGCTGACTCTCCACAGCTTGGACCCACGGGACTGCACTCCCACAGTGGGACGCTCACCTGTGCCCTGAACACCCACCAGGGGAAATGAAAGTCCCAGAACTGCGCCCTGGGAGGTGTGCATGTCCCTGCAGGCAGCGCTCACCCACACGGTGGACAACACGCAGGTGCCCTGACGACGTCACTGCGCATGAGCAGAGTGTCACGGGCCCTGCGTGTGGCTGTCAGGCTCTGTTAGGCAGAGCTGCACTGAGAGCCACGGCAGCACAAGACACACAGCCTCTGTCCTCTCTCTTCCAGCCAACAGGCCTTATTCCACATACTGATGGCCTATTCCGTCTACAATCCCGTGAGTATTCTGGGATCATAGCGCAGGTGCTATCCCGGCAGTCCCTGCAGGGCACCCCTGGTCACAGAGATCCCAGCCTGGGTTGAGGGGCCTCGCTCATCCACAGCTCCGAGGAAGAGCGGTAGAGGCCTGGCTCTGAGCCTCCTTGGACCCAACCTCAAGTTCTGGGAGGAGAAAGGCAGCCTTCTCCTGGGCTGGTCTCCAGACCCCAGGAGCTTGGCCGTGTTGGGATGCCCCTCCCAGGACTAGCATTCCACACAGTGGGGCGGGGGGGAGAAGGCAGGGCAGATCAGGTGTATGACTTTGCTCTGGGTCCTACTGATGCCATTACACCCACCAGCCCTGTGGTTGGACCCATGGGCCTGAATCCCACTCTGTACAGCGCCACTGCCACAACCACCCACTCAGACTTTCCCATGAGTGGAGCAGGCGCAGGGCTCCATGGGTGACCCAGCAAGGCCTGGACATCCCCACCCCCCTGACCTGCCACTGGCCAACCTTGCCTGGTGCCCTGGTTCCCAGGGTGCCTGGCACTCAGGAAGCCCAGGCCTGCACCCATGCCAGAGGCACACCTCCTGTTCCGGTCCTGGTAGCACTTCCTGGCTTATTTCTTCCTCGTGTGAGAAAGGGCCACCAGCTCACCTGCAGAGCTCAGGGGTCCAGAAGCTTCCATGGGCGTGGATCTGGATTCCCACAGCAACCTGGCCCATGCTGACATCTTGGGGGTAACAGGTGTCCATACTTGAGCTCTCCCCCTGTGCTGCCTAAGCTCAGGCCCTGCAGGATTCCCTCCAGGAACTTGGAGAACTTCTCTGGGCTCCAATTCTTGGGCAGCTGACACCAAGTGGCAGGATTCAGGCACAGGGGCTCCCTGTGCTTGAATCTTCCTAGACCCTTCAGTGGGTGACCCTGATCTCCCTGAGAGGTGGCCATCCTAGGATATCATTCTTGCCAGGGGAGGTCTCCTAAAGGTATTCTGGGATCTTGCAGGAGGTGGGCTACAGCCAGGGTCTGAGCCATGTGGTGGCGCTGTTGCTCATGTATATGCCTGAGGAGGACTCTTTCTGGGCCCTGGTGCAGCTCATGGAAAGCAGGAAGCACGCGATGCACGGTAGGTGGATGGCATGTGGGGCCCAGTGCATGCAAGTCCGTGCACGGCCCTCACTGGCTCCTGAATGTGCAGGACAGTGTTGCTGGGGGGGGGACTCCCTAGAAGCCAGGGCTGGCAGAGGCCTCCCAGACTGAGCCAGCCCCCTTCTTTTACCACCACCCAAAGGCCCTGCAGCTTGGCCATGGCCATCCTGGGTGTGGGAACCTTCAGAACAAGGGGTCCTGTCCTTGTCCAGTGACTCAGGTCGGTTCTGGATCTTCTGCCTCACACATGTCTATGCAGACTCTCAAGCACAGAGCCACACCCAGGGAACTTGTGGAAGGCAGCATCCCCTGTAGGGTCACCCCTCCTCGCTCCTGAGTCTTGGAATGGTCAGGAGTCACCCAGTCTGACAGCACACACCACAGGAGGCTCCAGGGGCAGCCTGGCCTGGGCTGCACACAGTCACCCACCTGCACCCACCTCCCAAGCAGATCCTCTGCCCTGGCCACGTTCATCCCCACCTGCCCCTGGTCCAGCCTCCCCTGACCCTCAGTGCTCAGAAGCACCCCCCCCCAGGCCTGGGGCTCTCCAGCCTTCCTAGGAGGAGGCTCTCACGTGGGGGTGTCTCTGATTCTACTCAGGTTTCTACAAACCAAACACCCCCAAACTGGAGCGATTCCAGCAACACCTGGGGCTCATTGTGCATCGCGTGCTCCCCTCCCTGGAGAAACACCTGGTAAGTTAAGCATCTCCTTTCTCCTCTTGGGGGCTCTGGGCTCATGGGACTGCTTCCTGAGCCAGGGGAGGCCACGCCCTCACCAAAACTTTCCTTGGTTACGGGGGTCCACGGCAGCTTGGGTGTTGGTTTGTTGTCCAGCACTTGGTCCCCCAGAGTTGGCGTAGATTGAAGGGAGATGCTGTCCCCAGAGCAGAGTGGAAGGAGGGACCTGTGTCCCTTCAGGAACCTGCATGGCTGGGAGGGGGGATGCCCCTGCTGCTGGGCTTCCTGCACCCAGGGGCTCTGCCCCAGGGCTCAGATTAGAGGGAGTCAGGCCATGGTGGCTGCGCCATCCCTAGGGCCCCTCCCAGCCTGACACCCACCCCCATGTCTAGAGCGCCTGCTGAAGATGCCCCGGGACCACCTCCGGGAGTTCCTGCAGGTGACCCTGAAGCAGGCCTGGTCTCTGAGCGAGAATGCGGTCATCAGGCAGCTGCGGGCCTCCATGCGTGAGCTGGGGAAGCTCCAGTGCCTCCTGCCTCCCGAAGGTGAGTCCAGCACACGGCCCCATCCCATGCTCCCTTGGGGGAGTCAGTAGTGGGAGTGCCAGGCCCTGACATCCCCGCCCAGGGCCTCACCTCTTCCTGGTCCTCCTTGTCCTCCCCGGGCTCAGCAGTTCTGCTTTCTGAAGCTCTGACAGCACGGCCTGGCGTGGCCTCGGGCAGCTTCCCAGAATCCTCCTGTGGGTGCCGGCTCTCCCCACAGACTCTGGGGCCGGGCCGTGGAGCTGTCCTCAGGGCCTGTTTGTGGCTCTGGCTCCTCGGCTGACCCCCACTCTGGAGTGGATTGGAGGCCCCGCCTTGAGCTACCCTGCCCAGGTCTGGAGCAGGTGCCCTGGCTCAGTGCCCCCAGGAGCCCAGAGCGCAGCTGGACCCCCACTCCAGCAAGATGAGAAGTGGCCCTGCCTGCCCAGGGGGCTCTCCCCGACTTACCCCACACAGCCTCCTGGCCCAATGACCACAGCTGTCTGCACACAGGACCCTCCTAGGACAGGGGTGGGCGGGGCTCCCAACTGCATGTGGGCAGGGCTAGAGGGAGGTGGGGCTGTGGGAGACCCTGTGCAGTGAGGGGGAAACAGTCCGGCAGAGAATCCCCTTCAGCCATCTGAGAACTCCTGGAAGGCCCAGGTGCCCTGAGCCCAGTTGTGGGGGCCGAGTGCACTCCTGTGAGCAGGGCTGGGCACAGAGGCAGGCGCTGGGGGCCCCGTGGCAGAACTCAAGGGCAACTGAGTGTGGGCTCTGCAGCCCTAGCCTTGGGCCAACAGAAGGCAGCGGGACCCGGAGCATCGCTGGCCTCTGGGCTCTGGTGGGGAGGGGTCCCCGTGCTTGTCCCCTGCTGCTGCTGCCATCATTGACCTGAGCGCCTGGGTCCCCATGCAGAGCAGAGATGGGCTTGTCCCAGCTCTAGAGGCTCTAAGTGGGGGCCCAGGTGCAGGCTGTCCAGGCACTGGGGAGGCCCCACTGTCCCTCCAGGTGCTGCCTCCCCTGGGTGCTCCTGGGACAGTAGCGGTGACAGCCCAGTCTCACCAGGAAAAAGACAGTGGCCCAGGGGCAGAGGACACAGGGCACCCCTGCCACCTCTTTAGAAGCGGCATTCCCTGTCCCCAAGGGCCTGCACCAGACTCCATGTCTGCCCCACAGCCCCAGCTCTCACCCCATCATCTTAGGCTCAGTTCCTTTCCAGCCATGTAGGAGGGACTCAGATGCGGGAAATTCAGCCAATGCACTGTTAGGGCGCAGGAGTTGGTGCCTCAGTCCCCAGAGATGAGAGTGAGGTGGGGAGTTCAGGGCCATCCACCCTGTGGGGCTGTGCAGGAGGAGCCGGTGGTGTCCCAGGGCTTCCCTTGCCCGGGCTGCACACACCCTCCCCTCTGGGGCCAGCAGCCTGGAAGAGTCCTCAGCGTCACACGTGGTGATGGGGACCCCAGGATGAGGTCGGGGCAGGCACCCTGCAGGCCAGACAGGGGCTGTGGAGAAGCAAACCGCGTCTCTTCTTCTTCCAGCCAAGGCCATCGAACAGTGCAGCAGGCCCCTGGGGCAGGCACGCGTCCCCCAGATGCACGTTCCTGCCCCCACTGCTCCGAAGGCCAAAATCACCATTCAGGACACAGTGGCAGTGTGGGAGCAGACCAGGGGTCCCGCTACCCGTGCAGTGATGATCCGTCCTCCAGGAAGCTTTGGCCTCCGCATCACCAAGAGGGAAGGCATGGAGGAGGAGGAGAGCTGGGAAGGCAGCCCAGAGCCCCTCGGCCTGGGCTCCCCTGTGGGGACCGCAGAGTCTCCAGGTTCTGCCAGCCCCACGGAGACCTCGTGGGGGAGGGGAGGCCTGTGCCAGTGCGCCAGTCTCCCTAACCTGAGCGGGCCAGAGCACAGGGAGGACGACTCCTCCGACGCTGGCAGCCGGGAGGGCCTGTGGATGTGGGCTCCTCCACAGGCCTCAGAGCCCCCAGAACCAGGGCCCATGCAGGCTGTCCCCGCCTGGGGGCCACGGCTGAAGACTCCCCCCTACTGGCATGGCAGCCCCACGCACTCTGGGGACAGTCATGGGCTGGAGCCGGCCAGAGCCAGCCCTGGGCTGGGAGACCAGGCCCGCGTGCCCTCCCTGGCCAGAGGCCTCCTTACCTCTTATTCTATGGGGCACCTGGATGATGGGTGCCTCCTAGAAGAGAGGCCGAGTCCAGCATCTGTCCTGCCCAGGCTGGGCAGCAGCCTTCCGTGTGTCTTCACGGCATCCTATGCACTTGGTTGAGCCCCCACCCCCAGGCTCTTCCTGGGGCCAGGACACCCTGACACTGGAAGACAACAGCCGTGCCAGGAGCCACTGTACTCTCCTCCCGCCCCCTCCCCCACCGCCACCCTCAGGTGGTGCTGAGCCTGTATTAAATTGTTCCATGGAAAGGAGTTTGCTCCAGTTTGTGACCCCGGCGCCCAGCGGCAGCAAGCTTCCCCGTGTTCCTGGGGAGATGGGTGGTTCCACAGCCCCCAGCCCCAGGCAGAGACCCACTCAGGACCCTGCAGACAATGCCTGAGATTCAGCTGTGCCCTGTGGGGCTGGGTCAGGGTGGGAGAGCAGCAGCTGTGAGTGCCCGTGACCTCTGGGACAGATCGGCACAATAGGAACAGCCGTGGTTGGAGGGCCTGTGTCACCTCTGTGCTCTCCCCTAGACCTGGGCGGCTGTGGCTGCAGCATCCCTGGCTTGACCCCACACGGCTCTCCCACATGGGAGAGGATGTGCACTCTGGGCTGGGAGGCGACCAGTGGCCAGCAGTGCGTCTACTGCCCAACTGACCAGGTGTTCGTAGCGTAGGCAGGAGGCACATTTAATAGAATCGCATGGATTCTCGGTGGAGGTGAGAGGGACTTGCTCTCGGCTGTGCCTGTGTGTGAGCACCACGGGAGCAGAGCCCTTGGCCCTGGGACTCAGAGAGGTTCTCCAGGAAGGGCTGCCGCAGCGTGCTGGAGGGGCCTGGTCTGTGTGCTGAGCTCATGTGCTGTGGGC
This sequence comes from Oryctolagus cuniculus, assembly GCF_051225735.1. Lineage (NCBI taxonomy): Eukaryota > Metazoa > Chordata > Mammalia > Lagomorpha > Leporidae > Oryctolagus > Oryctolagus cuniculus. Next base: position 19,718,320 of record NC_142884.1, read on the forward strand.
GGGAAGGGCCCTAGCACACAGGTCACCTTGCTCTCCCACAAGCACCACTGTCAGAGGTGATCTCTGTGGCCGTGTAGCCACAGCTCTCAGCCGGGCACGCGGGCCACAGCTCACCTGAAACACAGGGGCGGCTGCAGAGCCCTGTAAGGACTGGCGGTGAATTCGCAGACTCAGCATTTCCCAGCTCCTGCCTGGCTCCTGTCTCCCAGGACACACATGAGGCCCCGCGATGTCTCCAGAGGTTGACCTGAGGGACTCGAAGTCCTACCGGAACCCAGGTGCTGTGAGCAGTGCCACTGAGCTGGCCTCTGCCTGTACCCTCAGCCACCCCTAACAGAGGACTCAGTGCCTGGGGGTTTAGGTGGCACAGGAAGCCAAAGTGGGTTTAGGGAGACCTCAACTAAAATCCGGAATGGGGAACCCCTGATACTTCGGGAAGAGGCTTTCTCAGAAACCCTTCAGGCTCATTGGAGGGCGTTTAGCTGAAGTTGGAGGGGAGTCCTGGCCACTCTGCGTGGCAATAGCAAAATACCTGAAGCCGCGTTGCTTAGAAAATGAAAGAAGTTCACTTTGCCTGTGGCTTGACCAGCCCGAGAGCGTGGCACGGCACCAGCTTCTGGTGAGGGTCTCATGGCAGACAGCATCCCCCAGCAGGAGTCCGAGTGAGATGGGGCTGGAGGAGGACTGGGCCCTGTCCCTGATGACAACCCCAGGGCAGGCAACGTGGGGAAGACACCACTGGGACACGTGCATCCCCTCCTGGACCACGCGGGGTCCATCCCCTGCCTCGGCCCCTGAGTCCAGCTTCTTACACGCGTGCACCCTGGGAGGCAGCGAGGATGCCTCAAGTAGTTGGGTTCCTGCCACCCACATGGGAGATTTGGGTTGAGATCCAGCTTCAGCCATGCCACTGCAGGCCTCTGGTGAGGGGAACAGTGGATGGAAGCAACCACCCCCCAAGATCCACGAATTAAACATTTGTAACGACATCTTGATAATAAGGAAATATTTGTAGCAACAACAATGGGAACTCACCCCTGTGCACCCTAAGCCACCCCAGGAGGCCAGCGTCAGTCCATGCAGGAGCTGGGTTGGGGCCCATGCACCCATGCTCCCTGCATATGGACTCTGGGGAACAAACCTCCCCCTGAGTGAAGGAAAATGCAATGTGGAGAACACCAAGCCTAGGCATCTGGAGTTTGAACTCAGGCAGAGAAAGGAAAACGCATGGGCGTCTTCCACCCAATTAGGAACATCTGACTGCTGAAGCTGAGTGGTCCCCATTCAGCACTCGCTGTGTTATTTTACAGCACTTTGTGAATCTCCAAAAGAGTTTACAATGCAATTTAAAGGGAGAAGCTGAGTGGGGAGGGGGAATAAAAGAATCAGTTAAAACCCAAGTGTTGCTGGATAGCATCTCTGGACATGACATATCTGTGTGTTGAGGTGGATCTGTTCTGAGAGGAGGAGCGTGGTGTGGGACAGAGGCGTGGAGCCACCACACAGACCGGGGAGTCAGGTGAAAGTGAGCCAAATAGAGCAGCCCACAGACTAATTTATTTCAGTTGGTACAGCAGCTTATATAGCCGAGACATCCAATCCAGTCATGGGGCAGTCTGTGCCCTAACCAATCACAGCCTGTGGCCAGGCAGTTTCCAAAACCATCCAATCACAGCCCATTGCCAGGCAGGCTCTGCTGCCATGTGGTTTCCCAGGTGGTTTTTGAAGTAACCTGAGTAACATGCTCGCTTGCCAGCGGCCATCTTGGCATGGCCTTCTCATTCCACCACATTTCCCCCTTTTCATTTATTTTTGAGCAATGGGAGGCATGATTTTTGGCCATACCATTGTTGACCCTGTGTCCATGTGGTCTCTGTACGCGGCTGTGCCTGTCTTAGGTTGTCCCCCAGGGGATATTACCCGTCGTTGACTAAACAGTGCTCAACATGGGAGACCACTGGTGTGCTTGCTCAGATGGGGTAGGAATGAGGAAGAATGGTAACCAGGAATTGTGTGACCACACACAGCCTGTGGGCCGTTTGAGTGGCTGACCAGAGCTAGTGGGGTATGAAGCATTAATGGATGTGGCTATGGGCAGTTTCCCAGGGTAGGATGATAGGGCAGGTGCATCTGCTAACAAGGCTGACTCTCAGTCTTGTTCAGCTGGTTCTGGTTGGCTGTCAGTTGCAGGCTTGATGTTTCTGGCTGGTACCCAAATGGGCTGTGCCGCATTCTCTGGAAAGACACAAGCATATCCTCGACCTTTGGTTAGAGAGAGTGTGGCCCCTTCCATTCTCCTGTCAGGGGTATTTCCACCTAAGCATAGGGGCCGGGGTCTGGGATGGAAAGGATCCCCAGTGTTTATAAGCTGGGCTGACCCCTTGGAATCAAAAGGAAGAAACTTGATAGTGAAAAGGACCTCAGTCAAAGCAAGCTGTGGGTCTGGGGGCATACGGTTGTTTTTCTGTCCTTGTAAGAGATCTTTAATCGTCCTATGAGTTCTTTCAATGATTGCCTGCCCCTGTGGCTTGTATGGGATACCTGTGGCAGACTGTATGTTCCAGGACCTCAGGAAGGAATTAAATTCCTGTGGTGTATACGCTGGCCCGTTATCAGGCTTTATTGTCCAGGGGACACCGAGGACCAGCAGGGCTGACTTAACCGCCTTTATCACATTTCTAGCCTTTTCTCCAGATTGGGCTACTGCAAATACAGCCTTTGAATACGTATCTCCCACCACATGGACAAACATAAGTTGACCAAAGGAGTTAATGTGGGTGACGTCCACTTGCCAGAGCTTCTTAGGAGCAAGGCCTCGCGGGTTCACTCCTGCTTGTAGCAGTGGGCCTAACGGGGCGAGGGGGGCACAATTCTTGCAAGAGTGCACTAGGTGTTTGCATTGGTCATTGTTAGCTCCGGGAAAAGTGATTTTGTGTTGCTTTCTGCCATATGAAGTTTTTGGTGTAGAATAGGGGCTCGTTCTAGGTGTCTGATGGCAGCCTTGTTGCAGGAGATAAGACGATCAACCTCTTCATTGCCTTGGGAAACTCACATAACAAGCAGCAAGTATGACCTGCAAACCAACGTAAGCACAGCAATGGAGTTTTCTTTCTGAAGTTGAGCCTTGAAGGATCAAAATTGAAAGTATGCATCAGGAACTGAACCTCACCTGTGTTTAGATGGGGCCTGCTGAGTGGGAGGAGGCCTCATGAACTCATTATGTCAGAGTTCTCACTTAGCCTGTGAGAAACTGTGTGTTTTTTTTTGTTTGTTTGTTTTTAAGATTCATTTATTTGCCGGCGTCGCGGCTCACTAGGCTAATCCTCCGCCTGGCGGCACCGGCACACCGGGTTCTAGTCCCGGTCGGGGCGCCAGATTCTGTCCCAGTTGCCCCTCTTCCAGGCCAGCTCTCTGTTGTGGCCAGGGAGTGCAGTGGAGGATGGTCCAAGTGCTTGGGCCCTGCACCCCATGGGAGACCAGGAAAATCACCTGGCTCCTGGCTCCTGGCTCCTGCCTTCGGATCAGCGCGGTGCGCCGGCCGCAGCGCGCCGGCCGCGGCGGCCATTGGAGGGTGAACCAACGGCAAAGGAAGACCTTTCTCTCTGTCTCTCTCTCTCACTGTCCACTCTGCCTGTCAAAAAAAAAAAAAAAAAAAAAAAAAAGGAAGACCTTTCTCTCTGTCTCTCTCTCTCTCACTGTCCACTCTGCCTGTCAAAAAGAAAAAAAAAAAGATTCATTTATTTGAAAATCAGAGTTACAGAATGGGAGAGACTGAGAGAAAGGCCAGGCCACATTCAGGAGCCAGGAGCTTCTTCTATGTCTCCCATGTGGGTGGCAGAAGCTCAAGTACCTGGTCCATCTTCTGTTGCTTTCCCAGGCCATTGGCAGGAAGGTGGATTGGAAATGGAGCAGCTGGGATTCCAACCAGTGCTGATATGGGATGCCAGCATTGCAGGCAGCGGCTTTGCCTACTAAGCCACAGCACGGTCCCTGAGAGAGTTTTGTTTTTTTAAAGATTTATTATTTGTTATTTATTTGAAAGGCAGCGTTAAAGGGGGGGCAGAGACAGAGAGAGAGGTCTTCCATCTGCTGGGTCACTCCCCAAATGGCAGCAACAGCCATATGGGATGCCGGCACTTCAGGCCAGGGCTTTAACCCGCTGTGCCACAGCGCCGGCCCCTGATAAAGTTTTCATTTACAAGCTGAATCTTGGCCAGCTGAAGCTCCGGCTGGGCGGGAGAAACGTGGAGTAAGCAGTGGCAGGAGCAGGTCAGAGGTACTAAGTGGCCTGTGACGATGATTGAGGCTGCAGGCATTTTTCCATGTGCTTGTTCTGTGTGTTTGGGTACGGACACTGACGATTCGCACTTCTCCCTCGCTGTTGTTTTCCACGCCCATTGTTGGGGTTGTCTTTACATACAGTTTTCAGGTTACGGAATGTTCAGCGGGACCATAATGAATTTTTTTTTTTTTTTTTGACAGCAGAGTGGACAGTGAGAGAGACAGAGAGAAAGGTTTTCCTTTTGCTGTTGGTTCACCCTCCAGTGGCCGCCGCGGCCGGCGCACCGCACTGATCGGAAGCCGGAAACCAGGTGCTTCTCCTGGTCTCCCATGGGGTGCAGGGCCCAAGCACTTGGGCCATCCTCCACTGCACTCCCGGGCCACAGCAGAGGGCTGGCCCGGAAGAGGGACGATCGGAACAGACTCCGGCGCCCCAACCGGGACTAGAACCCAGTGTGCCGGCTCCGCAGGCGGAGGATTAGCCTAGTGAGCCGCGGCGCCGGCCAACCATAATGATTTTGAGGACCGCTGCTGAGTCTCATGGAGTCGGCGATTGTTGCTTCCTTATTTTGGGCGAAGCATGAGGACTCCTTTACCTGTGTGAAGCCTAGCTGAGTCATGTTGGCTGGGAACAGGATTATTTTTACTGTTTTCTAGTAGCTCAGATGTGTGTAGAAGAGCGTGTATGGGAGCTGAGTACCTAAGGCAGAGACCATGGTGCTGTTAACTTATTGCCTCTCAGCTGCGATTTCTTCTCCGCCCCGCAGTGAGACACAGAAGCTGCACCTGCGTTTACTGGTTTTCTGCTGGTGCAATACCAAGCTCTGCCAGTAGAGGGTGTAGGAGACGCACTAAAGCAGAGCTGAAGAAGGGATTTTGGAATTTGTTCTTCCCACAGTGCACCTGCCGGCGCGTTGTGAGAGCTCTAGGAAGGTTTTGATGTCAGCAGGTTTTGATGTCAACATTGAAGTGCCTTCCTGTTCAGCAGCCAGCCCGCAAGCTCCCAGAAAGCTGCTTTCTGTTCCCTAGGCGTGGCCCGTTGCACCCAGCATAACCTGCACCGTGCACGGAGTCCCACATCCACCTACTCGGCTGGCGTCTGAACCCAGCACTGGAGGCCCCTTCTTCAGGCATTCTCCCCTTCAAGGGCGACTGGCAGCTTCCTACAATTGCTATTCCTGAGTCTTTAGATTCTGTTTTATCAGATCTACAGTTAATGATTGTTTGCTGCCTAATTATCCCACGTATTAAAAAGGCCCGATTCCAGGTCCAATAAAATTGGGTGTTGAAAACAGTTAATTAGAACTAGAAGGATGGGGCCGGCACTGTGGCGCAGAGGGTTAAAGCCCTAGCCTGAAGCACCGGCATCCCATATGGGCACCAGTTCGAAATCTGTCTGCTCCACTTCTGATCCCGCTCTCTGCCATAGTCTGGGAAAGCAGTAGAAAATGGTCCAAGTCCTTGGGCCCCTGTACCCGTGTGGGAGACCTGGAAGAAGCACTTGGCTCCTGGCTTTGGATCGGTGCAGCGCCAGCTGTTGTGGTCATCTGGGAAGTGAACCAGCGGATGGAAGTCCTCTCTCTCTGTCTCTACCTCTCTCTTTCTCTGCCTCTCCTCTCTCTGTGTAACTCTGACATTTGAATGAATGAATAAATAAATAAATAAATAAATAAATCCTTTTAAAAAAAGGAATAGAAGGGAACTTTTTCAACCTAGCAGAGGACATTGGTGTAAAACCCATTGGATGCAACACTGAAGGACAGAGCTTGGCCCCGCAGTCAATAAAGGACAATGATGGCTGCTTTTGCCACCACTATTCGGTATCGTCCTGGATGTCCAGAGCAAATAGGCAAGAAATAGAAATGAAAGGTATCCAGTCAGGGAAGAAAAAGAAAAATTATACTTAGGAATGACAGGACGCTGTATCCTCAAAGCATCTGCAAAACCTAGTAAATTGGCCAGCGCCGCAGCTCACTAGGCTAATCCTCTGCCTGTGGCGCCGGCACCCCAGGGTTCTAGTCCCAGTCGGGGTGCCGGATTCTGTCCCGGTTGCTCCTCTTCCAGTCCAGCTCTCTGCTGGGGCCCGGGAATGCAATGGAGGATGGCCCAAGTGCTTGGGCCCTGCACCCCATGGGAGACCAGGAGAAGTACCTTCGGTACTTCGGATCGGTGCAGTGTGCCAGCCGTAGCACGCTGGCCGTAGCGGCCACTTGGGGGGTGAACCAATGGAAAAAGGAAGACCTTTCTCTCTGTCTCTCTCACTGTCTAACTCTGCCTGTCAAAACAAAAACAAAAACAAAAACAAAAACAAAAAAAACAAAACCCTAGTAAATTGAGCAAAGTTAAATAATCCAAGACCAACACACAAAAACTGTTGTTTTAAATACACAATAGCCATGAACACTACAAAAATGGTATTGAGAAGACAATTTCATTTATAACAACATAAAGAGGCCGGCCCTGTGGTGTAGCGGGTAAGGCCACCACCGCCTGCAGTGCCAGCATCCCATATGGGCACCGGTTCAAGTCCCAGCTGCTCCACTTCCAATCCAGCTCTCTGCTGTGGCCTGGGAAAGCAGTAGAAGATGGCCCAAGTCCTTGGGTCCCTGCACCCACGTGGGAGTCCCGGAAGAAGCTCCTGGCTCCTGGCTCCTGGCTCCTGGCTCCTGGCTCCTGGCTCCTGGCTTCGGAACAGTGCAGCTACAGTCATTGCAGCCAACTGGGGAGTGAACCAGGTGATTGAAGACCGCTCGCTCGCTCGCTCTCTCTCTTTCTCTCTGCTTCTCCTTCTCCCTCTGTGTAATTCTGACTTTCAAATAAATAAATGAATCTTAAAAAAATAACAGCATAAAAAAAGAACTTACTCAGGAATAAATTTAACCACAACAGAGCAAGACTATTACACTGAAAATGACAAGCTATCGAAGACCACAAAGCATTGTTGAGAGACATTATGCAAGACCTCAATAAATGAAAAGGTATCCTGTGTGCATAGACTTGACAACTTATTGCTGGACACATAAAATCGTCTATGTTTATGGGATGCCAAGAGCTGTTTTGACACACGGGTACATGTGTCATGTCCAGTCAGGGCAAATACAACCTCCTCCACTGCTTTCCCAGGTTATTAACAGGGAGCACCTGGGACTCCAACCGACACCCACATTAGATGCCAGCACTGTAGCAGGCTTAGCCTTCTACACCACAGCACCAGCCCCAAATAAATGCATCTTTAAAAAATAAAAAAGATGCCCCCTTCCACATTTCCTTCACCAGTGATGCGGTCTTCACAGAAAATGTCACTTGGTAAAAGTCTCTTCTTCCAGATAGATGTCGAACTCCTTAAAAGTACTTGAATATCTCTCAGAATACGGAGCAAGACATATTACCGGGATACAATGGTGTTGAAGGGTTGGGGCATGCGCACCGATTACACAGTAGGGCTGCTGCTTGTGCGAATTAGCAGGAGAGCTCCACACCTGTCCACCTGCGGTACCCTGCAAGCTTCCCCATCTGAGCCTCTCTGCAGTTTTTTATTTTCTCTCGTCATCACCCTGACAGCCTCGAGCCTACAGAATTGACTTGAAAATTTTCTATGAAGGAAAGTACTATGATCTTTATTAGCTCTTAAGATAATAAGTGCTCACGTGTGTGTGTGTCGGACCGACGTGGTTTAGTTTGTCTTTTGATTTTGTCGCTTTGGGAAGCACGTGGGTCTCAGAACTTCGGCGCACATTTGCCACCTGTGCCAGAGTCTGGAGCGCGCGCGCCCTCCAGCGCAGAGGCCCGGGAGAACTACATTACCCAGAATCCTTGCGCAGAGCCCCTGCGGCGCTAAGCCAATGGGGGCCCTTGCAGAGGGACGCTTGGGCACGTCCAGGCGGGACTTCCGGCGCCCCTGCGGCGGCGGTCCTTTTGGTGACTCTTGGGTCGGTCCACCTGGACAGGGTCTGAGCTCTTGGTCCGGCCCAAGGTAAAGGGAGCGGGAAGGCGTGAGCCGAGGCGTCGCTCACGGTGCATGGGGGCGGGTCTGTGGATCGGGAGGGCGCCCTCTGGGGCGACTCCTCGCGCAGGGCAGGCTGGCGTCGGGGTTTGGCTGGGTCGCCTGCGCTTGCCCGCTGAGGCTGGTGCTGCGTCCCCTGGTGCTGACCTGTCCGATCCCGCCACCCCCTGGAGCCCCGAGTGAAGACACCTGCTCGGGGCACTGCAGCCACAGCTCTCTGTTCGGGCCAGTTCAGGGGCGGTACCGGTAGGTCCCCTGTTTTTGACACGCGGAGTGATGAGAGATGTCCCTTACAGAGGGACCAGGGTGTGCAGAGCCTGCGGATGCGACTGGGAAGCGTTTGGGACCCGTGAGCAGATGAGCTAATCTGAGGGCACTGGTGGCCCCGGACGGTTGTCATCAGAAAGACTGGATCCCAGGGACGATTTTAAAAGGTTCCCGAAGGTTACTAAGAAGCCGGCCGACTGGGGATAGAAGGCAAGGGTGACTGACGAGGAGAGGAGAGACGGGCAGACAGGAGGCGCAGGGGGACAGGGAACATTGTTGCCGGACCGGAGTGGCGATGCAGTGGTGCGCAGATCTTTGAGAACAGAGAAGGTACCCCCCGCCTTGGAGTCACCACACCCCGGTTTAACTTAGGGAGAAATGGAACAATCACTCACTTCCACATTAAGGGATCAACGTTCCTCTAAAAGTGTGCATGTAAACACTGAACTGTGGGAATTTAGCAAGTTAAATTTGTGCATGCAATGCAAATGTGGTTAACACCATAATATACTCCCAGAGCCATACGTGAAAACACTAAACATCACAGTATTGCATCCTCATACTTTCAAAGACCCATCGCATGATTTACACTGAAAACATTGACAGAAGACTTGATTTTGTGGATAGTGATAGAGCCTACTTAGCACTCGATGCGTAATTACTAATGCATTCGATACAAGTTCCAACCCCAGGATGTGGGTGCCATTCTTAGGTCCATTCAGTGAAGATAGGCACCGGAAAGTTGAATCCTTGTCCTGGGTCACATAGCAGGTAAGAGGTCGCACCAAGGACTGAAACCCAAAACTTGGTCAGTTAGCCCAAGGTCACCTTGCAGGGCATGATCAGGCGATCCCTTGGGGCGCAGCATGGATGCCTTTCGCTCACAGTCTCACTCTTCCCTCAGGTTTCCATGGCTTCAGATGTGTTCACGAACCATGCACAGGTGAGTGGATAGTGTCCCCCTTCCATACCTCCCCATGACCCATATGGTCTCCTGGATTTATCCTGCTACTGCTTGTCTGCCACATTACTCAGTTTGGCCTGGGGTAATGTGTCATCAGACACCTGATCTGGCATCTAGGCCAGTTTCTGGCCACCTGTAGAATGTTCTGTGGCAGGTGTTTTAGGCAGAGGGTCAGCATGTGCCAGTGCACAGTGGTGAGACAGAGCTGGCAGGCTGCTGTCACAGGCCTCTGTATGTCTTAGAGGACCTGCGAGCCAGGATGAGGGAGTCAGGCCTGGAGCAGGGGCCCAAGGACTAGGGCCATCCTCCACTGCCCTCCCGGGCCACAGCAGAGAGCTGGACTGGAAGAGGAGCAACTGGGACTAGAACCTGGTACCCATATGGGATGCAGGCACTGCAGGTGGAGGATTAGCCAAGTGAGCCATGGCGCCAGCTCCTGGATTTGCTTTTAAAATATATCCAATCAGACTGTGATCGAGAGATGGATGGAATTTTGACCCTTGCAGCTAGCAGGAAGGAGATGCCATCAGCTGAGAAGGGGAAGTCAGTTGTAGGTGTGAGTTTCAGAAGAATTATCAGGAGGTAGGTTGGGCTATGGTCCGTTTGTGATGTTCCAGAGACCCTGAGTGGAGTGAGTGAGTGGACAGCTGGACACACAGCTGGAGTTCAGGCAAGAGGTTCATGCTGAGGACAGCACAAGTTGGTGACCTGTGTGTGGCCTGGGGCAGAGCTATGAGTCCCATTTAGGAGGCAAAATCTTCAGGTCATGGTGACCATGTTACTGGGCACCTGCCTAGGGTTCGTGAATGTCACAGAGAGGTAATGCCAGAGAGGTGGCTGTGGGGTTTGAGGTGGGTATGGCAGATGGCCAGAGCTTCCCAGGGGAGTGACCATGGGAGGACAGCAGTGATGGAGGTGACATGACAGCCCAAAGCCTGCACTTACTCCCCCTTGTCAAGGCTCACCAGTCCAATGGTGACCATTGGTGGGGCTGGAGAATTTACTTAGGCTTACAAATAAGCTCAGGGGCCAGTGGGAGAGTCGGTGACGGATGGGCGGCCAGGGGAGCTGGGCACTGAACAAGGCTTTGATGGGAAGAGGACGGCTGTGATAGGGGAGGCACAGCAGTAGAAGAGGGCTTAAGGTATTGCCACCTGCATGTGAGGTTGAAGCAGGGGCCAGGACAAGGTGGAGAGGTCTGGACAGCAGGGCGAGAGGCCTGCCCTGGCCCTGTGGGCTGTCAGATGTGGGACTCGGGATGGAATCACCCTTACATTTCCCAGTGTTTTCTGGGTTCTCCCCGGAGCTCAGGGAGATGCCCATGGTATACGCAGGGTATGGACAGTGGCAGTGAGAATCCAAATGTGCGTGATTGATGGTGCCCAGAGGGATGTGGCCAAGGGAGAGCGTGAACTGAGGCTCCCAGGGGCTGGGCCCTAGGAGGTGAGGGAGGACGCTGGGCCCGTGTTCGCTGGTACGGAAGGCATGAACTGGAAGGCATGCCCAGGGGAATTCGTCAGTCCCAGGGCTCAGCATTTACCTGCCCACATGTCTGCAGTTGATGTGGGGGACACAGCGAGGGGACTGTGGTGCTATCCGGCCTCCGCCTCCCGTGAGCCTTCCTGAGAGGAGGGTGGGAGGGACTGGGTTTAGGGATCCAGGGATAGAGAGGGCCCTGGGAGAGGGGCTGCTTAGAGACACTGCTGTGCCCGTCATGGTAGGGCAGGGTGACCTTGGAGGATGTGGCTGTGGACTTCACCTGGGAGGAGTGGCAGCTCCTTGGCGAGCCTCAGAGACTCCTGTACCGGGATGTGATGCTGGACAACTTCACCCTGGTGGCCTCGCTGGGTAAGTCCCTCACCCTTGCAGCGTCCGGGCTGGGCTGGCCCCTCCTCCTCTCTCCAGGGCTCTCTCTTCCCTTCCCACAGCCGCCAGTGGACCTTGCCTCCTTCCTGGGTCTTCTTCCTAGGCTTCAGGCATTCCTCACCCTCTCCCACGGAGCCCCAGCGTCTGGTGCCCTCAGGCCTTCTAGGGAAGGATATGGGGGCCCGTGGCTTCCACTTGACGTGGCTTCACCTTGTCGGGGGACGGTCCGGGATTGCCGCCCCTCTCTGCCCTTTACTGCACCCTCCTTCCTCCAGCTGACGCTGCCTCTTGCCCCATGTCAGGAATCACAGGCGTCAGCTGGAGAACCGGTTTTGGGGGCAGTGGGCCGATCCTAGAGGACGTTTCTCCAAGGTTCTTCTTGTAATACTGGTTGTCACTCCCGGTGGGCTGGGTGCTCTGGCTGTTGGTGTCCATCCACTTAGCTGCTTTGTCTTTCTCTTAGGATTTGCTTCTTCCCAGATCCGTGTAGTTGTCCTGCTGGAGGCGGGGGAAGGCACCTGGGCGCCTGGCAGGGCAGGCGTTGGGCCAGCTGCGGCACTAGGGACTTGGAGGGGACCTGGCCCTGGTAAGCGACAAGGCAGGGATAGTTCAGTGTCAGGGCTAGGTTCTCCTGGCACCCAGCACGTCTGCCAAGACAGGTCCATAACTCATTTCAGTCTCTCCTTTTCTTGGCATTTTCCCCACTTACCCCTCCTGTTTGATTTCTAACCAGAGCTAAGCACACCCCTCTTGCCTGAAAGTCTCCCCTGTTCCTGCCCACCTGTCGTGCTCGCTGTGAGACGTGCTCCGGGCCTGCGTTGTGCTTCGGCAGCTTCTCAGATGCGGTTGGTTTTCCCAGGTCTGGGCACAGCCTTCCGTTCAGGGCTTCCAGGTCAGCCGCCGAGAAGCCCCTGCTGAAAGCCGTCAGCAGATCAGCGAGTCAGGCTCACAGCGCGCCCTTTGCTGTACTGTGTTCTTGTTCCTCCCAGAGCCCCCAGTGGTACAGTGCTGCCGGGCTCGGTATGGAGCCTGCCTCAGCCCAGCTGCGGCCGCCTCATCCTCCCAGGAGCCCCGTGTGTTCGATCCTGGAGTTACAGAGCAGGCATCTGGGATGGCCTGCCCTCTTTTTCCCGCATCTGCGTGTACAGCAGTGTTTCTCTGCTTTCAGGCTGTTGGTTTCGGATGGAGAATGCCGAGGCACCTTTGCAAGCAGTGCCACAGATCAGGACTCCCGGGTCAGGTTCGGCCGCGCACACTGCTGAGCCATGTGGGATGTGTGGCCCGGTCGTGAAGGATGTTTTGCTCTTGGCCGAACATCAGGGGATTTGCTCTGGGCAGAAGCTTCAGGCATGCGGGGCGTGTGGAAGACAGTTCTGCTTCAGCCTAAGCATCGCTCAGCATCAGGACGGAGAGGGGCTCCCCAGCGGGGAGGAGGACGGGGCGTCACCGCTTACGGGCTGCAGAGGCCACCTGTCAGAGGAGCCCTTTCTGTGCGGGGACGATGGGGAGGACCTCCTGCCCCACCCAGGCCCTCTGCACAACCAGACCGCTGACCTCTGGGGGCGTCCGCCCAGAAGTGCAGGGTGCAGCGAGGTCGTTCCCACTGGCGATGGGCGATACCGGTGCCGTGAATGCGGGAAGGCCTTCAGCCAGCAGCACCGACTCGGCCAGCACCAGAGGGTTCACGCTGGAGAGAAGCCTCATGCGTGCTGCGAATGTGGCAAAGCTTTCAGACGGAAATGCAGACTCGTTCAACACCAGAAAATCCACGCCAGAGACAGGAGTTACGAATGCACGCAATGTGGGAAGTCCTTTAGACAAAGCTATGGCCTTGTTCAACATCAGAGAGTTCACACGGGGGCAAAGCCTTATAATTGTGTAGAGTGTGGGAACTTCTTTGGCTGTAAAACCACCCTGGTTCGCCATCAGAGAATCCACACTGGAGAAAGGCCGTATAAGTGCACAGAATGTGGGAAATCCTTTAGACAACGGTCTGGCCTAATTGGACACCAGAGAATTCACACAGGGGCCAAACCTTACGAATGCAGCGAGTGTGGAAAATTCTTCAGCCGCAAAATCACGCTTGTTCGGCACCGGAGAATCCATACCGGAGAAAGGCCTTACAAGTGTGCTGAATGTGGCAAGTTCTTTAGCCAAAGCTCTGGCCTGGTCTCACACCAGAGAGTTCACACCGGTGAGAAACCTTATGAATGCGCCGAATGTGGTAAATGGTTTAGCCACAGGTCTAGCCTCAATTTGCACCAGAGAGTGCACACTGGGGAGAGGCCTTATGCGTGCAGTGAATGCGGGAAAGCCTTCAGTCTGAAATTTACACTTCTTCGACACCAGAGAACCCACGCGGAAGAAAGACCGTATGAGCGTAGTGAACGTAGGAAGTGCTTTAGCCACAAATCCAGCCTCATTCAACATCGGCAAAATCATGTCGGAGAGTGTTGAGCCAGTGGCCTTCCCTCGCTTGGTACCAGAGGGTTCGCCCTGAAGAAAGGCCGTGGAATACAAGAGTGTTATCTGCTTGGTCAATGCATGACGGCAGAAAAGCTCTGAGAATAGAGTTGTGAAGTGGCCGTCAGCCAAAGGCTACACCTCACACCTGTTGTGCAAGCCGCAGTGTGTGGGGAGGCTTCCGGAGGTGCGTTACCCTGTCTGACCTGCACGAGGCCCTTCCCTGAGTGCTCTCCCTGCCAGTGCCGATGGCAGAATCCATCTCCTATGTACCATCCGGTCGCCCAGTGAGCTGAGGGACGGCCAGTCTTTATACTGTGTCCCCTGTAGGAAACCACAAGTGGCGTGAGGCCATCACAGTTTACCCTAATCAGCTTAACACACTGATGGGGTTAATAGAATTGGAGCCAGCAAACCAGAAGGCATGTGCCTTATCCAGTGGTGCTTAGAGAAATATTCTGGTCACTATAGCTGTGAGGGATTCGGGTATTCAGGTATTCTTAGAACTTCCAGATTTAACGTCTCCTGTGGCTCAGATCACTGGTAGGGCAAATAATCTGAATGTTTTCTGAATTGTCAAGACTGTTTGGGTTGCTTACCTCAAGGTCATTGCTATACAGGCAAGAAAAAGAAACCAAGAAAAGCGCTGGTTGTCTAGGCATGTGACTTATTTAGCATCTATTGCTTGCTAGGCTTTGCTTCCATTGATGTAGGGCTGTCCCTTCCAAAGGAAGAACATATTTTTTTAAAATATTTGTTTGTTTATTTGAAAGACTTACACAGAGAAAGGAGAAGCAGAGAGGCAGAAAGAGAGAGATCCTCTATCCACTGGTTCACTCCCCAGTTGGCCGCAACGGCCAGAGCTGAGCCGATCTGGAGCCAGGATCCAGGAGCTTCTTCCAGGTCTCCCACGTGGGTGCAGGGGCCCAAGGACTTGGGCCATCTTCTACTGCTTTCCAGGCCATAGCAGAGAGATGGATAGGAAGTGGAGCAGCTGGGTCTCGAACCGGCACCCATATGGGATGTCGGCACTTCAGGCCAGGGCACCTGCGCCACAGCACCGGACCCCCAAAGAAGAACATATTTAAGATGTGTTTGCCAATGAAGGATCCAGATTTCTGTGTTGAACTGTTAAAAAATTTGTTTTATTTATTTATTAGAGAAAGAGCCCCCATCTGTTTGTTCACTACCCAAATGTTTGCAGTGGCCCAGGGGCAAAGCTGGGAGCTGAGATCTCAACCACGTCTCCTAGGTAGGTGGCAGGAACACAACTATTTGAGCCATCAGTACGGCCTCCCAGGGTCTGCATTGGCAGGAAGCTGGAATTAGGAGCTGGAGCCAGGGAGTCACCCAGATATTCAGATATGGGACATGCATCTTAACCACTAGGCAAAATGCCTGCCCTGAACCGTTTTTTTGTTTTGTTTTGTTTTGTTTTGTTTTGTTTTGTTTTTAAGATTTATTTGAAAGGCAGAGAGTTACAGAGAGGCAGAGAGAGAGAGAGAGCGATCTTCCATCTGCTGGTTCACTCCCCAGATTGCCACAATGGCCAAAGCTGGGCTGATCTGAAGCTAGGAGACTCTTCCGAGTCTCCCACATGGGTGCAAGGACCCAAGAACTTGGGCCATCTTCCACTGCTTTTTCCCAGGTCATAGCAGAGAGCTGAATTGGAAATGGAGCAGCGGGGACTCAAACTGGCACCCGTATGGGAAGCCAGCACTGCAGGAGGTGGCTTCACCCGCTACACCACAGTGCTGGCCCCCTTGAACCAGTTTTTGAAGGCTCTATGTAGATGCAGTTGATGTTCAGTGTGAAGAATGATTTTTATGTATCCATGCAACCTTCACCACGGTCATGATAATGAACATATTTCTCAACCACAAATTTGCCTCATCCTTTACAGAAATCCCCCTTTATCCAGCTGCTTTTTTTTTCTTCCTTTCCTTTTTCTCTCGCTGTATGTCTTTCTTTATTTAAAAAGATTTATTTATTTGAAAGAGTTACAGAGAGAGGGAGAGAGAGAGAGATCCTCCATCCAGTGGTTTATTCCCCAATTGGCTGCAACAGTTGGGCTGGCTGAATTCCATCTGGGTCTCCCACATGGGTGGCAGGAGCCCAAGCACTTAAGCCATCTTCCATTGCTTTCCCAATTGCATTAGCAGGAAGCTGGATTGAAAGTGGAGCAGCCAGGACTCAACCCAGTGCTCATGGGATGCTGGTGTTGCAGGCAGTGGCTTAACCTGTCATGATGTGGGACCCCCACAGTCTCTAAAGTTTTGCTGTGGTGAATCATAGTCAAAAAATACTAAATGAAAAATTTCAGAAATAATTCAAGTTTTAAATTACTTTTATTAGTTTTTTTTTTTTAAAGAAAAAGGTTATTTATTTATTAGAGAGAGTGAGAATGAATGACATAGTTCTTCCATCCATTGATCGACTCACCAAATGGGCACAGTAACCAGATCTGGGCTAGGCTGAAGCCAGGAGCCTGGAACTCCATCCTTGTCTCCCACATGGGTGGTAGGCCCCAAGTGCTTGGGCCATCATCCACTGCCTTCCCAGAAGCATTAGCAGGGAGCTGAATTGGCAGTGTAGTAGTCGGGACTCGACCTGGTGCACCCTTTTGTTGTAAATGGTGGCTTAACCTGCTGCATCACAGTATTGGTCCCTGTGGTACATTGTGTGTCCCTATGGTACATTGTTAGAATTGTTTTATTAGCTATGTTGGTTAGTACATTGTTAGAATTGTTTTATTAGCTATGTTTGTTAATCTGCTATGCCTTATTTATAAGTCAAAGTTTGTCATATGTATGTATATGTAGGAAAGGCCAGTTTGCTTATATACATGGTTTGGTACTGTCGACATCCACTTGGTACATACGCCCTGTGGATGCAAGGGGACTACTGCAGACTTTTTAACTTTTCTAGAATTTTATGTGAATGGAATACCAAAATATTGTTCTAAAGAAGTTTTTATTTTTTTTACACAGTGTAATTATTTTGGGATTCCTCCATGTTCCATGTCTGATTACTTCATTGTTTTAGTCTAGACTAGTATACTCGTGTGGTTATCCCACAATTTGTTCTACATATCTGGTAAGGAACATGAGTTGCTCCCAGTTTGGGATTATTACAAATAAAGTGGCTGTGAACATTCACATACTTGTCTTGTGTGTTAATAGCTGGGAGACAAAGGCCTGAGTATCTCATTTCTAACCACAGGATTTTAATTTCAGTTGTGACAAAGTGATGACATAGGCCAATGTTGAGGAAAAGAATTTATTACCTACAGTTCCTGAGAGAAGGGGGAACATCATGTCACACAGGGCTACAGAGAGCACCCGTGTTGGTCAGGAGGCAGAAGTGAGCAAGGGGAAGGCTTAGGCCACAGCTTCTGTGGGAATCCCACAGGAAAGACATGGAAGGGCAGTTTGTAGCGAGCTGGTTTGAATAAGTTAGCTGGACTTTGGGCTGAGGATTGCTCTTGTTACCTGATAATTGCTCCTGGGATGCTTTAGAGCAGAGCGTGTGTTGGCTTAGTGTGAGAGTTAGAGAAGCAGTTGGGGCAGGAGATTTGGGATTACTGATTGCATAGAGTTGTGTTACTAGTCAAGCCCTTCGCTAGCTCGGAAGAAAGGATAATGTGGAAGGGGCAGTCTGGCCAGCTCGCTCAGCTGTCAGCATCAGAACTTAGACATAAACACACGGAGTCAGCTGGTATGTGGATGTTTGTCTCTTTAGAAACTGACAGACTGTTTTCCACAGTTTCCAGCGGTGTAACTAGAAATTTGGTTGCTTGCTAAGCTCACCAACATGATCTAATGAGTTTGCCATTCTCATTAGATAGATAGTGGAATTTCTCTGTGATTTTATTTTATCCCTAGTGACTAATTTGAGAATTTTTAATTTTGCTACTGCCATGGCTACATCTTTAAATATGTATCTTTTGTCCATTAAAATATTATTATTGAGGCCGGCACCGCAGCTCACTAGGCTAATCCTCCGCCTAGCAGCGCCGGCACACCGGGTTCTAGTCCCAGTCGGGGCGCCGGATTCTGTCCCGGTTGCCCCTCTTCCAGGCCAGCTCTCTGCTGTGGCCAAGGAGTGCAGTGGAGGATGGCCCAAGTACTTGGGCCCTGCACCCCATGGGAGACCAGGAGAAGCACCTGGCTCCTGCCTTTGGATCAGCGCAGTGCGCCGGCCGCGGCGGCCATTGGAGGGTGAACCAACGGCAAAGGAAGACCTTTCTCTGTCTCTCTCTCACTGTCCACTCTGCCTGTAAAAAAAAAAAAAAAAAAAAAAAAAATTATTATTGAATTTTGAGAGATCTTACTAAATATTGGATACAAGACCTTCATTAAATATGCGATTTGTCAATACTCTATCGTGTGACATTTTAAAAAATTTCTTGATAGAGTGTTTCCTATGGCAGAGGTGATTACTGTTGATGAAGTTGAATATGTGGATTTTCCTCCCTTTTAATTAAGCACTGTTTTTGTGTGTGTAGGAAGTATTTATCAAGCTAAAATTTTCCCTTTTGTTACATAATAGAAGTTTCATACTCCTAGGTTTATAATCCATTTTGAGTTAACTCTTTTATACTGTATGAGGTTTGAGGCTAGAGTTTTTTTTTTTTATTTTATTTTAAATGTGGACACTCAATTGCCCCCTGTTGCCAGTACTATTTACTGAGTTGCTGTTGCACCTTAGTTGAAATTCATTTGATCTTGTATATGTTGGTCTGTTTATAGATATTTTTCCTGTGTATTTTTGCTGATTATCTTAAAGTCTTACATATCATAACTGTATAATGTATCTTCAAATCAAGTAATGTAGTATTTTAAATCTGTACCTTAGGAAGAATTTCTTGTCCTTATCATTTCCATATGGATTTTAGAACTCTTTTGTCATATTCCTCAAAAGCGTTGTGTGATTTGGATTGGGAGAGCATGGAATATATATGAAGGGACTTCAGCAAATTTGTGAAAGAGTATAATTGAAAGATAAAAATGTAAGCCTTATTTCTCAACATGAGCTCCATCAAGGTCAAGATACTGTTGTAAGTGATGCTACAAGCCATTTAATCTATCCTCCCCGCAAAAAACAAACAAACAAACAAAAAAACAAACAAAAAAAAACCGTCCTGGGAATCCAGTCATGTCCTGTAGTCTTGTTTTGTTTTACACTGTTAAGACAAGTGGGTGCCCTGTCAAGATATTTGAGGATTAGGAACCAAAAAGTCAAGAGGAACAAGATCAGGACTATAAAGTGACGCTTCATGATTTCCTGTCACAACTCTCAGCAAGGGTGGTGCTGTGGTCAGTGGGCTAAGCTGCTGCTTGGGACACCTGTATCCCTTACCAGATTGTTGGTTTGAGTCCTGGCTACTCTGCTTCTAATCCAGCTTTATTTTTTTTTTAAGATTTATTTATTTGAAAGGCAGAGTTACAGAGAGGCAGAGGGAGAGAGAGAGACAAGGAGAGAGAGAGAAAGAAAAAGAAAGTCTTCCATCCATTGGTTCACTCCCCAAATGGCCACAACGGCTGGAGCTGTGCCAATCTGAAGCCAGGAGCCAGGAGCTTCTTCTGGGTCTCCCGCACGGGTGCAGGGTTCCAAGGACTTGGGCCATCTTCTACTGCTTTCCCAGGCCATAGCAGAGAGCTGGATCGGAAGTGGAGCAGCCAGGACTTGAACTGGCACCCATATGGCTTTACTTACTATGCCACAGTGCTGGCCCCCAGCTTTAATTCTGAAACATCCTGGCAGACAGCAGTTAATGGTCCGAGTGCTTGGACTCCTGCCACACACAGGGGAGACCTGTATGGAGTTCTGGGCTCATGACTGGCTCAGCCGTGGCTGTTGCAGGCATTTGGGGAGTGAACCAGAATATGGAGTGAACCAGAATATGGAAGAAATTCTCTGTCTCTACTACTCTGCTTTTCAAGTAGATGAAAATAAACATTGAAAAACTCTCACCAGATTGCTCTTGGTTTATGAGAGGCATGAGTAGGAGCATTGTTGTGGGGGAGAAGGACTCTGGAGAAGTTTTCCCAGGCATTTTTCTGCCAAAGCTTTGACAGTCTCAGAATACATTCACGGTAAGCAGATGTTATTGGTCCTTGGCCTTCCAGAGCGCCAACAAGAAAAACGCTTTAATACCCCTCCTCCACCCCCAAACTGTTGCCTTGACAGTTTGTCTTGGCTGGTTCACTTTTGTTTTGACTGGATTAGTTCCAACTCTTAGTAGCTACTGCTTTGTGCTGTGTGTTCAGGATTATATTTGTAAAGCCATGATTCATCTCTCGTTATATAATTTGAAAAAACGCTTTAGATCTTGATCCCACTTGTATAAAATTTCCATTAAAAGCGCTGTTCTTGTCTGCAGCTTTGGCACCCATCAAGCAGAAAGTGTGCCCAACCTTTTCAGTCGGAATTGCGTAAGATGAGCCTATAGAGGTATTTGGTGCTGGCAGTTTGTTTCTGCTGTTAGTCGTTGGTCCTCTTCAGTTAGGGCATGGAAGAGATGTTTCCTCCCAAATTGATGTAGACGGTCTGCCAACATTCTTGTCCTTTGCTGAGATGTGTAATCTGCTCTATCTCATTTCTTTGGGGCAGTCTACATACATTTTTCACTCTCCTACCCAGTCTTCACCATAGATTTGATGTCTATTCTTGTTTCAGTTTTAGCAGAATTCATGTTGCTCTGATGAGGCTGTTTTTATGCTGATGTCATCTTTCTTAATGCTTCAAAACCAGACCCTGTGTTGACATGTTATAACAAGTTAGCTGGAGTTTATTTTGGTGACAAGAAAATTGAAATCCATGCATAGTTTTTCATGTGTGCTTTTCATGAACTATTTGAAGACCACTTTATAAATCGATTTGAAGAGAATTAACACAGTAACAACGTGGAGTGTTCCAATCCATAAACATGGTATACCTCTCCTTTTATTAGTTTTTTTATTGTTTTTCTGAACAATCTTCTATAGTTTTAGTTGTACATATCTTGCAATCTTATTTATCTTCATGTAAGAGATGTGTTGTAAGCTCTTGTAAAGAACACTATTTTAAAATTTTCAACTTGATAATACATGGAAAAACAGTTTAAAAAAATAGCCATCTTTATCCTGTGTACTTTATGGCTTATTTATGTAGTTTTCCTTGCAGATTCCATAGATTGACATTTTTGTTGCCTATCAATAAATACAGTATTTCTTTTTAAAAATGTGCATATCTGAAAATAAATACTTAACAAAAAAAAAGGATAACTTAAGACACAACTTAGTTTCACACGGAACACTGGAAAAATCTGTTTCACAAATGGGGCACTAATAGCAACCAAAGCAATGACTCGAGTAGGAGCGTAGGTTGGTAGTTCTGGGAAACAGTGTCATCGTGCAATAAGGTCATAGGAGGGGACACACTGTGCGTCAGCCATTGCAGCTTATGTCATGCCTTCAAAGCTGGGGCTGCTACAGGGCTTACACGCCATAGCCCCTGGCCTATCAGTGGAGACGCATTGCCTAACGAATATCCCACCTGGTTTCTGACAAGAACATTCAGACACATGGTGTTTAATTGCAAACAGTAAATAATTTAAATTTAAAAAGAAAGCAGACAACCGACTCATGCAGCAACAGTAGTCTGACGTCCATCGCCCTTTGGACGCCGGGCTGGGTCGTGGGAGGGGGATTCTCTACCGGGGTGAGGGCCCCTGCCTTGGGAGCGCTCACTGGAGTTCAGTGTTTCAAATCCTTCCGGGGCATGTACGGACCCTCGAAGGACCGTTATTAGCACCGTGGAGTTGACGCGCCCGCACGGACTTCCGGGAAACGGCCCTGGTGGGCGGGGCAAAGCTGGACAGGCTGCAGTGCATTCTGGGAACTGGAGTCCTGGAAGGTGGGCGCTAAATACGCCCTCCTGACCCGGACAGCGTGGCTGCCGGGCTGTGAACGAGAGGAGTCAGGGACGCCTGCAACTACCCAAGTGAAAAATGTACTTGTGAGCGCACGGATGAGCCCGAAGACCTTGTCGCAGCCGCCTGACTTTCTGGGAAATGTAGTTTCGTGGTCGGAGCGCCACTGTCCTCGCAGCAAGCCGACTGCGTGCTACGATACCCGGCTGAGCCGCTGGGCGCGTCGCCCCCGCAGAGGCTCCTGGGAGGTGTGGTTTTCCGGTGCGCGAATGGCCGCCGTGCCGGACGCGGAGGACTCTGGGAAACTCGCGCGGCCGTGGGCGCCGCTCCTGGCTAGCCCCGCGGTCGTCGGCGGCTAGGCGCCGGCTCCTGGGATCCGGTAGGACGCCGGGCGGTGTGGTTCCCGGGGCCGGCGTCCACTCACGAGTGAGACACGGAGGTGCCGGCGGGGTCCCTCCCGGGAGTCCCGCAGCTGCGGGTCACGGGAGGCCGGCGGCGGGCGGCATCACGGGGGACCTTGGGCAGGACCGTCGCCTCTCCGGGGCTGCTGTGGGGCGCTCACCCCTCAGAGCCGCCGTGCGCGGGACGGGGCGAGAGAGCACGCACAGCACGCGCCCACGGCGGACGCCACAGACGGTAGATCTGATGTCGCCCACTCGTGACCCCCAGCAGATGAGGGGTGCAGCCTTGTCGCCGTTTAAGAAGGAAGTTGGGATTCCGTGGGGGGGGGGGTGTTTGACGTTGTGTTCTGCGCGTGTGCCCCTGGTGTGTGGAGGGTTGCTGTCCTCGCAGGTGGCGACCCACGACCTGTGCCAGGACACACCCGCGAGTTCCCGGGGAGGGGACTGGCGCCCCAGTGCTGGCTGGCTGCAAGATAAGCCCGACTTTTGTTCACGGTTTTTTTTTTTTTTTTTTTTTTTCCTTTATTCTGTCTTCTCAGAACACTGCCCATTGGTAAGATAAGAGCTTGGATTGCTTGCATTTTTGGAAATTGCAAAGTGATGTTTCAGGTGAGTCGGTATGCCCCCACACCGTGGGACACTTGCTTCCCCGGATCTTGGGTGTTTGCTTTGCCTCCTCGGCCAGTCCTCACTCCGTGGCGGCCATTGACGGACCGGATCTCCCGCTCCCTTGGTTGTAAGAGAGGGTGGCACCCGCCAGAGAGCGCCACGGTACTGTCCTAGTGCCCTAGCTTTCTGCTGGAAGACTTGCTGTAGAGTCTTGTGCCCAAAGGAATTTCTTTTATTACAATTCAGAATGCAAACTTAGAGTTTGAGGTTATTTACAGTTGCCGAAGCTGTATCATGTGGTCAGTGGCTGATGGGGCAGGCTTTTCGGTTGCCCACGGGATGTCTGGAATTGTCCTTGATTCCTCCTTTTTACTTGGAAGGCCCGCTCAGGTACTGTCTTTGGAAATACTTAGGACCTGCCCACTGGTCTCCGTCACTGCCTTCACTGCTGCTGCCCTGGCCCCAGCTCCCTGCCTCGCTGCAGGAGCCTCCTGGGAGGCTCTCCTGCTCTGCCCGCGCCCGCTCTCTGCTCGGCACAGCTGGTACGGTGATCCCGTGGATACGTGGAATGCTGTCGTTCCTCGGCTGAAACATTTCAGCGGCCTTTT
The DNA here is from genome assembly GCF_051225735.1 of Oryctolagus cuniculus. NCBI lineage: Eukaryota > Metazoa > Chordata > Mammalia > Lagomorpha > Leporidae > Oryctolagus > Oryctolagus cuniculus. Next base: position 19,741,697 of record NC_142884.1, read on the forward strand.
CTCAGAATAGAAGTCAGAGTTTCTCAGTGATTATAAAACTTTGTATAATTAGGCTGTTGCCTCTCTAATCCCACCTTCCTTTTCTTTCTTTTTTAAAGATTTATTTATTTTGAAAGTCAGAGTTACACAGAGAGAAAAGGAGAGGCAGAGAGAGAGAGAGGTCTTCCATCCACAAGTTCACTCACCATTTGGCCACAAGAGCCAGAGCTGGGCCAATCCGAAGCCAGGAGCCAGGAGCTTCTTCCGGGTCTCCCACGCGGGTGCAGGGGCCCAAGGACTTGGGCCATCTTCTACTGCTTTCCCAGGCCATAGCAGAGAGCTGGATGGGAAGTGGAGCAGCCGGGACTTGAACCGGGACCCATATGGGATGCCGGCACTGCAGGCAGTGGCTTCACCCGCTACGCCACAGTGCTGGCCCCTCACCTTCCTTTTCCGTTCCAGCCATGGCCTCCAGGTCTTGGAAGCTGCTGTGCCCGTACTATCTGCTTGGAATATTATTCGCCCAGACATGCACAGACCTCACTATTCCCTTTGTGTCTTTGCTCAGTGGTTACTTTATAAGTTGTGCTTCGCAGAAGTGTATTTGAACTTGAAGTCACCCTCCCTCACCTGCTGCATGGTTGCGTTTCACAGCACCTGTCACTGACTGGCTAATAGGTTCAGTGTGTGCATGCGCTCATTGTTTGTCTCCTGCTGGGAGCTTGTTGATGGTTCTGTTTTCAGTGCCTGGAGGGATACTTGGCACAAAACAGATGTTGTGCGAGTAAAATTGGTGACCAAAACAGTGGAACAGAGTCATGGGGTGGCAGGTAAAACCTACACCGGAGAGGGCATGAGTCACGGACGTGCATGTTGGGCAGTCTGTTTTCTTGAAAAAATTAGATAATTAGAATGGAAAAAATCTTGTTTTAAAAAGTAAAAGCAAAATCATTTGTTGATTCACTTCCTAAACTCTTATGAAGTATCTGTTAGGAAAATCGAGTTTGGGTTGGGTGTATGCTGACATGCAGGACTTGATGGTCTTGTGCGAACTTTCTACGTCGGGAACAATGCTCCGTGTGTGTGCTATCCTGTGTAGTAGCCAGCAGCCCCACGTGACTTGGGCTGTGGCTATTAGCAGCCGAGGAACTGAATATTAAATTTTATATACTTTGAAACATTTTAATGATTTAAGTTTTGTAGGTAGATTGAGAAGTGGCTGCTGCGTGGAGCAATATGGAACTGGCAGAAAAGTAAGAGAGCGTAAGATCTGAAGGGAAGTGCTAGGACAGATTTCGCAAGTTCTTCTGGGAACAAAGATGAATGAACACCTGAGGAGACCACCTAAGGCTGCCCACGCCACGGAGGGGGATGCAGGTGGCCGCGTCCCCAGGGAATAGGCAGGAGCTGGGTTTGGTGGCCCACGGCACCAGGGAGGCAGAGGCAAGAGCACACTCACACGACCTGAGAAGACACCTCGAGTGTAGTGGGTAGGCCCACGAGGATCTCTTAAGGATCTGCTCAAATTTCCTAAAGGGGTGGTTGGTTCTCAAATACGGGTGATTTTCTTCCCCTTTGGCTCCACTATAAGGGCCACTTGGTCATGTTGAGAGGCATTTCTGGGTTTTTTGGTTGCCATAACCAGGATGGCGGTGGGATGGGGGTAGAAACCAGGGATGCGGCTAATGCACAGGACAGCTCCTACCAGCCAGGAATTATGCAGCCCCGGATGTCAGAGGTGTCAAGGTAGAGGAACCCAGCTCTACACAGAGAGCAGAGGGTATCTCATGAGGGGGTGTGGATTTCCTTCTGCAAGCTGTTAATACAGTGACGTTAGTATATGTTCAGAACAGTGTGAAGTAGCTTTGCGTTTGTGGAATGAAACTTTTATGCATTTGACATAGTGTTGAGTTTTTAATTTAGTTTATGAGATGACATTTGTAGAAGCTAATCATTTAAAAACCATTGTGGAAAGTAGGAAAAGATATGATAAGGCTGGAACAACCCTAATACCTGGGAGAGTGTACATATGAGCCAAAAGTAAAAAGGAATTTTCTTCCCTACTAAAAGGTGGAGACACCCCTGTTTTCTCAGCGCATTTCTTTGAGAAGGACTAATGATAGAACTGCCCCTCTGAGGCATGTGCAAATCTTTCTAAAAGCTGCATAGGTCTCTTGCCAGTTTTACTGGTTTGTCAAGCTGTTCTTAAGGCCCTTGGGACCAACGTTTTGAAATGCAAATATTGAGGAAGACTGTACTCCCCCCCACCCCCCGCCGTGTGTGTGTGTGTGTGTGTGTGTGTGTGTGTGTGTGAGAGAGAGAGAGAGAGAGAGAGAGAGAGAGTGTTTAACCTAGACTCCTGGTTCCCAAGTTGAAACCACCTGCTTAACATAAAGGGACTATAAATCTTATTTTTCCTTTGAGAAATAAAGGTGACTGACTAGCATGGTGGCCATTCCAGTTACAAGGAAGTGTAAGTAGCAGACTGTGCTGTGAAGCCTCTCACCTGAGGACAAGTTACCTGGACAACGCGCTCCGTCTGCTTGGCTCTGTGGACGGGAGCTCGCGTCTGCTTGCCGACTCCTCAGTGGCTCGCCCCTGTGTTCGTGCTTGTTCAGGGGTGCGGCTGTTTACTTTCTGCTCTGCGTCTGTGGAGAGGGCTTTCTGCAGCGGCAGGGCATTTGATGTTTCAGTATTTCCCCAACTCCTGACAAACGCAGATCACCCCGTTTGAAGCCATAGACCTCTGTCACTAGTCAATAGCAACATGTACCAAAATGGCAGTGGCAGAAGGGGCAGGCTTTTGCTGTGGGCTTTATTTATTTATTTATTTGGCAGGTAGAGTTATAGACAGAGAAACAGAGAGAAAGGTCTTCCTTCTGTTGGTTCACTCCCCAAATGGCCGCTACCGCTGGCGCTGCGCCGATCTGAGGCCAGGAGCCAGGTGCTTCTCCTGGTCTCCCATGGGGTGCAGGGCCCAAGCACCTGGGCCATCCTCCACTGCACTCCCGGACCACAACAGAGAGCTGGACTGGAAGAGGAGCAACCGGGACTAGAACCCAGGGTGCTGGCACCGCAGGCAGAGGATTAGCCAAGTGAGCCATGGCGCCGGCCCCTGCTGCGGGCTTTTGATCCCACTTGGGATGCCTGGATTCGGGTCCTGGCTCAGCCCTCCGTTCCAGCCTCCTGCTAATGTGCATCTTGGGAGGTAGCAGATGACGGCTCAGGTACTTGGGTTCCTGCCACCCACTCGGGAGACTCGATGGAATTCCTGGCTCTGGCCTTCAGCCCTCTGAGACTTGTGTCTTACCCTGGTTGTACAGCAAGCCTGTGATTATGCAGTTACTACGTAACTGAGGCCAGATTCTAGATCACTGCCTGAACCTGGTCCCTTTACTCTACAGGGGACCGCAGGGCAGTACAGTGAGGCCTGGGCGGTGGCCGAGCTAAACGTCCTTGCTGTTTCAGGTGACATTCAGTGATGTGGCTGTAGACTTCTCTCCTGAAGAGTGGGGATGGCTCAGTTCTGCACAGAGAGACTTATACAGGGAGGTGACGGTCCAGAATTACGAGAACCTCGTCTCTCTAGGTGAGGATATCTCTCCTTCCACTTCTCCTTCTCCAGGGGCCGTGGAGATGGTAAATGGCTGAATACCACGTTCCCAAGGAGCTGTTTAGCCCTTCTGTGCCGAGCCCTAAGCATGTCGTCCCATCTTAGTGAACACGCCTCCCTTTGCTGCCTTTTGTGGTGACCTCTGACCCCTGTGGCTGCAGTTTGAGCGAGTTCTGTCTTCCTACACGCAGGCCTCTCCGTGGCTAAGCCATGTGTGGTCACTTTACTGGAGGATGGAAAAGAGCCCTGGATGGTGGAGAAAAACCTACCGAAAGGTACGTTTCCGACTAATCCTGTGAGTTAGGCGAAGGAAGTCTCTGTGAAAGATGCTGGCAGTGGGAGTGGATGCATTTTAGGAGAGCTGTCTTTAGGGATTCCAGAGGTAAATTTCAAAATGATCGTTCCTCTTTTCCAAACTGTTACCTGTATTGCTTATGTCATCTAATCAAAATGAGATTTTTGCCATCATAATTTTTTGCCATCATAATAATTAAAAATGCTCTTTATTTGAAACAAAGCAGCACAAGAAACAGCAACTGAGAAAGCCTGAACCTTTGTGACCCATAGGTAGTACTTAGGTTATTCTGTTGTCATTGTAATGGTTTAATGTAGTAGTATAAACTGTGCATTTTAATCATTAATCTGGCAGCAAACAGATTAATTGAAGGTTGGAGAAGAACACTATGAGATAAAATGTCATTGTTCACATAAATATAGTATAAAATGATGGCTTGGAATCTAGAATGACCTCTATATTTTCTTTCTTGATAGCTTGCATTTTTTAAAAAGATTTATTTATTTATTTATTTTAAGATTTCTTTAATTTATTTGAAAGACAGAGTTACAGAGAGAGGTAGAGATAGAGAGAGAGGTCTTCCATCCACAAGTTCACTCCCCAGATGGCTGCAATGGCCAGAGCTGCGCCGATCCAAAGCCAGGAGCCAGGAGCTTCTTCCAGGTTTCCCACGGGAGTGCAGAGGCCCAAGGACTTGGGCCATCTTCTACTGCTTTCCCAGGCCATAGCAGAGAGCTGGATTGGAAGAGGAGTAGCCGGGACTAGAACTGGTGCCCATATGGCCAGGGCTTTAACCCGCTGTGCCACAGCACTGGCCCCTATTTATTTATTTGAAAGTCAGAGTTACGCAGAGAGAGAGAGAAAGGTCTTCCATTCCCTGGTTCACTCCCCAGATGGCTGCAACAACTGGAGCTGCGCCGATCTGAAGCCAGGACCCAGGAGCTTCCTCCAGGTCTCCCATGCAGGTGCAGGGGCCCAAGGACTTGGGCCATCTTCCACTGCTTTCCCAGGCCACAGCAGAGAGCTGGATAGGAAATGGAGCAGCCGGGATACGAACCGGCGCCCATATGGGATGCTGGCACTGCAGGCAGCATACTTACCCACTATGCCACAGCACCAGCCCTGCTTGCATTTTTATTTTAACTGATTGCCTGTATTTACCAATTTCCTTAATGACACTCTTTTTGCCTCTGTGAGCTGTCTGCATTCCCTGTGAGCTTTGCTCAGAAATAGCTGAAATGTGGGACTTGTCAGAATCATGTGTTTTCCAGGGGTTTTATTTCTCCTGTTTCCATCCTAGAAATTTCTTTTTAAGAAGTAGAGAAAAAGCACCACTTTACTTTCTTTATATATTTCAGATTGGGAACCAAGATGGGAAAGCAAGGAATTATCAACAAAAGGGGATTTTTATAATGAAGAGTCACCCCAAACAGAAATAGAAAGAACAGAAAAAACTGTAAAATCGAGTTGTGAATTTTCAAGTGCCAGTAAGGACCAGGAGTGCAGAGAGACGGAGGAGGGGAGGCCCAGGAGCCAGGGAACACATTTCAGACCAGTGCCTCTCCCCTGTAGAGAGAGCCCCACCGGGGAAACTTTTAACAAGTGCAATGCGTTTAGAAGCACCTTCCACTTAAAGCCCACCCGTTCTGAACCGCACAGACTTTCTCCTGAAGCAAAGTTGCGAGCCTGTGACACGCTGAAGACAAGCCCACCAAGAATGTCCGTTGTCAGGAATGAGGGCGCCAGTGGCGGGAGGAAGCTTCTGAACTCTAATGAAGCTGCAGCGGCCTTCAACCGGGGCACATTGCTTAGCCTTCGCCAGACTTTGTGTAATCGAGAGAAAGGCTATGCATGTAGAGAATGTGGGAAAGCCTTTGGCAAACGGTCAGTCCTGAATCGCCACTGGAGAATTCATACAGGGGAGAAACCCTATGAGTGTCACGAATGTGGGAAGACTTTTAGCCACGGCTCATCCCTTACTCGACATCAGATAAGCCACAGTGGAGAGAAACCTTACAGATGCGCTGAATGTGGGAAGGCCTTCAGTCACGTCTCATCACTTACGAATCATCAGAGCACTCACACTGGAGAGAAGCCGTATGAATGTACGCGCTGCGGGAAGTCTTTCAGTCGTGTCTCACATCTCATTGAACACCTGAGGATTCACACTCAAGAAAAACTCTATGAGTGTCCAGTGTGTGGGAAGGCCTTCATTCATAGGTCATCTCTCATTCACCACCAAAAAATCCATACTGGAGAGAAACCGTATGAATGCAGCGACTGTGGGAAAGCCTTTTGCTGTAGCTCCCACCTAACTCGACATCAGAGGATTCATACCATCGAGAAGCATTATGAATGCAACCAGTGTCTGCAGAGCTTCAGTAGCCTCCCGCTTCTCATTCAGCATCAGAGTCTGCACACGGACGAAAGACCCTTTGAGTGTCAGAAATGCAGGAAGTCCTTCAGCCAGCCCGGATCACTGGATATGCATTTGAGAAATCACATCAGACTGACACCTTACGAATGCAGTGTTTGCGGGAAGGCCTTCAGTCACAGATCGTCCCTTCTTCAGCATCACAGAATCCACACTGGAGAGAAACCTTACGAATGTATTAAGTGTGGGAAGGCCTTCAGCTGTAGCTCCAACCTTACTGTGCATCAGAGAACTCACACTGGAGAGAAACCATATAAGTGTGGTGAATGCGGAAAAGCTTTCAGCAAAGGCTCCAATCTCACCGCCCATCAAAGAATCCATAACTGCGATAAAGCCAGTGAGTGTGGGAAAGTCGTCGGACCATTTGAATGACTATGCATGTGAGAGACCAGGTGCGAGTGAAAGCAGGAATCAAAGTAAACCTCAGCCGTAGATCCTAAGTCAGCAAAAGCCAAACTTCTGCCGGAGAGAAGCTCTGTGAATGCAGAAAACTAGAAGTCCAAGTCCTTTAGTTTAAGCGCATTCCTCGTTGTACATTAAAGAGCTCCCGCAGTGTGAGACATGTGCCAGGTGTCCACTAAGCTATCTTGCTAGACATCAGATTAACGGTAAGGCAACCTGAAGGGTAAGGCATTATGTCTAAATCTTGTTTGGCAGCAGCACTGTAAACAGAATCCTACAGGAGAGCAAGCAAGTTTATTATAAATAAATATACATTTCTCAGAGCAGTAACATAGTTTTGCTCATATGCTCTATAGAAAAAATTTTTTTAAAAGATTTATTTATTTATTTGCAAGTAAAAGTTACACAGAGAGAGAAGAGGCAGAGGAGAGAGAGAGGTCTTCTATCTGCTGGTTTGCTCCTCAAATGGCTGCAACAGCCGGAGCTGGGCTGATCTGAAGCCAGGAGCCAGGAGCTTCCTCCGGGTCTCCCACGTGGATGCAGGGCCCCAAGGACTTGGGCCATCTTCTACTGATTTCTCAGGTCACAGCAGAGAGCTGGACCGGAAGTGGAGCAGCTGGGACTCCAACCAGTGCCCACATGGGATGCCGGCACTGCAGACAGCAGCTTTACCTGCTACACCACAGTGCCGGGCCCTACAAATTATTTTTAACCAAATGTTATGTGCAAATATCTAGCCATCTAGTGGTTCCAGTAAATTGTACACTGTTGAAAATTAAAGCTGTCAAAGAAGTAAAAATAGTATTAATAAAATTTTTGGTCTCTAATAAAAATTATTTTGTATATAATGAACTCTCTGTGACTTTTGAAAAAAGTGTTACTACTTCTTGAAGAATTTGTTTTAGCCATACTATAGCCTTTAGTGGGAGATTAGAGCAGTGTTGACTGTGGGTGTGGTTTTTAACTGAATCTTACTGGGTTTGTGCTAATTATGTGATGAGCACTAGATTAGCTTTTTGTTACTATAACGAAGTACCCATGGCAACACACTGTCCAGAGGATAAGGCTCATTCAGCTCAGTTCGGAGGCGCACATCCAGGATGGTGCAGCTACACCGGCAATGGTAGAGCGTGGGGGGGACAAATCACAGGCAAGCCGGCAGTAGAGAAAGTGCTGACGCAGGGAGCCCTGGGGAGAACCACCTGCTGCAGGCACGTCCCCAGAGACCTACGGGCCTCCCGCGAGGTCCACATCCTGAACACCATCCTGGGTTGTCTCTAACCTCTTGGTTCCATTAGCGTATGACTCTGGGTTTTCACACCCAGCATGTGGTTTATTAATTTTTTTTTTGTAAAGATTTATTTATTTGAAAGGCAGAGTTGCAGAGGCAGAGGGAGAGATCGTCCCACCCGCTGGTTCACTCCTTAAATGGCCACAATGGCTGGAGCTGGGCCGATTCAAAGCCAGGAGCCTGAAGCTTGTTTCCAGGTCTCCCACGTGGGTGCAGGGGCCCAAGCACTTGGGCCATCTTCCACTGCTTCCCCAGGCCACAGCAGAGAGCTGGATCGGAAGTGGAGCAGCCGGGACTCGAACTGACACAAGGCACCTCGCCTGGTGGAGAGGTGGGGCTCTGCTCAGTGAGCCCAGACTCCCTGAGTCCTCAGTGTCACCTCTCAGTAGCGGGTCCCCTGGCGAGGGAAAGTGGCTGTCGCTTTCCCTGGGGCCAGCGCTGGGGCACGCGGCTTAAGCTGCTGCATGCAACACCAGACTGCTGGTGTGAGTCTCTGTTCCGCTTCCAAGTCGGCTCTCTGCTAATACTCAAGTATTTGGGCCCTGCCACCCTTGTGGGAGACCTGGTTGGAATTCCTGGCTTCGGCCTGGCTTAACCTTGGCTCTTGGGGCCATTTAGGGGAGTGAAACAGCAGATGAAAGATCTCTTTCTGTCTCTCCCTGTCTGTTTGCTTGCCCTTCAAATAAATAAACAAAAATAAATAATTCTTTAAAAAAAAAAAAAAGGTTACAACCATGACTTTGAAGGTCACTGGTGCTTGGAAAGTGTGTTCATTAGTGTTGGACCAGTCAGGTGCATTAGAGCCTGTTGCTGAAGATCTAGGAAGACCCAAGGCACTTATCACATAGCATTTTCTGGGAGCCTACCTTTGTGCTGGGCAGGCACTGCTTTAAATAGACTGCATTAGAGCATAAAGCCTTCCCTGTAAAAGTCATTGACAAAAGACACAATAACAAGGCCACGAGACTTGAGAGGTGCAGAAAGTAAGCAGTGTGACGAGAAAGATGCACGTGGAAAAAATAAATACAGGATGGTTACCACCGCACCAGTGAGCCTCCCCAGTCTCCCTGTGGGCCTGTCACAAGGGCTACATATTAACGCAGCTCTGGATTCGAACTCAGCCTGCTGAGACTACACTCCACTTCTCAATGTCTGCATTCTGGTTGTGAGAATTTGAAAAATAACCATAAAGGAAACATTAAGTTCTTTGGGCAGCCTTGAGATTTTAGGTAGGCACTTCAAGGACGGAAACTAAAGGCTGAGGTTCCAGGCAGCTAAAAGCCTAAAAACACCAACAAAAAGGAAAAAAAACAACAACATTGTTGCTTTAGGTGCCTGTGAACCGGCCTCAGGAGGAGAGGTAAGAAAAGGACATTTAAACCTGTGTGCTGAACAAATGCCAGGCCCAGCAAACATACGCTCATTCTAGATTGTTTAACCCTTTCAAGCAAACCCAGGGGGCGGGCATCTGGCCTCGCGGGAAGGATGCCAGGCAGGGCACCTGCACCCCACGCTGCAGTCGGTGCTTGTGTTTGATTCTGCGTCTGGCCCTTGAGGAACTGCTGATGCTGCAGACCATGAGAGGCACCGATGATGGCGCCAGCGGTTGGGCTCCTGCCCCCCAGCTCCCAGCCTTGGCCTAGCCCAGCCCTGGCTGTTGGGAGATGAATCAGCAGCTGGGCGTGCACTCTTCTCTGTCTCTCAGACAACTAAAGATTTAAAAATAAACAAGCACAAATGAACCCCCACATACACTGGGAGAAAACAACAGGTATTCAGCTAAATTACATATAGCTATTGAATACTGTATAAGTATATACTAATTTATATAAATTAAATATATAAATTATAACAAAGTTCCATAATTTGGTTCAATTGTAAAGCCAAAACTTAAGTACTAAGTTATATTAGAATTTATAGAGTAAAAATAAAAAGAGCAATGATTGGCTTTTGTGCCTTTCAAGATGTTAAAATGTTAAAGACACCTGCTAAATGTAGCAAAAGGAAACTTTGCACTTAATCTATATTGGGGTTCAAAATTATAGTTACAGCCATGGATTCCATTAAGTTTAAACAGTATGCCTCCTATAATCTTACAAAGTGAGTACACAGAAAGTAGAGGAAAAATTAGACAAGTTTCATTTTAAACGTAGACTTGCAGGGCCGGCGCTGTGGTGCAGTGGATTAAAGCCCTGGCCTGAAGCGCCAGCATCCCATGTGGGCACCAGTTCTAGTCCCAGCTGTTCCACTTCCGATCCAGCTCTCTGCTATGGCCTGGGAAAGCAGTAGAAGATGGCCCAACTGCTTGGGCCCCTGCACCCACGTGGGAGACCTGGAAGAAGCTCCTGGCTTCGGCTCAGTGCAGCTCTGGCCGTTGAGGCCATGTGGGGAGTGAACCAGCGGATGGAAGACCTCTCTGTCTCTACTTCTCTCTGTAACTCTTTCAAACAAATAAAATAAATCTTTTTTAAAAAAAAGTAGACTTGCCTAAATTTCTATAATCATAGCTGTGCCCACTACCATAGGACATCCCTTGTTGGAGCACAGATCCTGGAACACAATAAATCAGAAGGTAAACTCTTCAACACTTAGAAGCAGACTTGATAAAATAAGACCTCATGGGCCCCTAATTAAAATAGTCAACATGGCCCAACACAGGTTACAACAGGGTCTTCAAAAGCTCATAGGAAACCAAACTAATAAAGGGGTGACTGTCCCCACCATTTCCCCATTTGACATCCTGACCTTGCCTGTTCTTAAATGTGGGGGTTGGGGGGAGAAGGTAGTGGGAGGCACCTCAGGTGCAGGATTACTACAACCTTAATGCTGTGTTCCTGTCAGTAGCTAATATTATCAAAATTACTGATGCTATTCAATCAACTGCTGGCGCATCGTTTGCTTGTGTACATTTGGCTAACATGTTCTGTTCATGCCTATTCCAGCAGTCTCTTGACCTCTTTTACCTTCACTTCCAAAGCCGACGTGTCCTGGGTGACCCGTGGGGAGCCTCAACAGTTCTGCCACACACGATCCTTGTGGACAAGGTTGTAGCTATGTACAGAGGCTCACATCTGGAGAAGCCATCACTGCAGGCAGCATCTCCCCAGCTTAAGATGTTGGCGGGGCCAGCGCTGTGGCACAGAGGGTTAACGCCCTAGCCTGCAGTGCAGCATCCCATATGGGTGCCGGTTCAAGAGCCGGCTGCTCCTCTTCCGATCCAGCTCTCTGTTGTGGCCTGGGAAAGCAGTAGAAGATGGCCCAAGTCCTTGGGGCCCTGCATCCATGTGGGAGACCTGGAAACAAGCTTCAGGCTCCTGGCTTTGGATCAGCCCAGCTCTGGCCGTTGCGGCCAAATGGGGAGTGAACCAGCGGATGGAAGACCCCCCCCCCCGCCTCTCCTCTCTCTCTGTAACTCTTTCAAATAAATAAAATAAATCTTAAAAAAAAAAAAAGATTTTGGCATTGTAGATGAGTTCACCTCCTGTGCCAGGGACAACTTTACCCAAGACACCAAACTACCCAGTGATGCCCGTGGACACGAGGTAATTTTGCTTTCCTTTCCTTAGACACTAACGGTTCTGTTTCGGAGCTTTCTGTCTGCCTATTCCCATGTTCCTGTTCTATTCCTTGCTCTGTGTCAAAATGTACAGCCTACACGCCAATACCTAAAGAAAATCTAGTAGAGATTACTACCATCTCTGCCGTTCTGAAACGTGGTAGGAATGACCGCTTCCCTAGGAGACATGTGCCTCTCAGTGAAGCCCTCGGCCCTGCAAAGAGAATTCTCCACTCCCTGGTGACTTCTCCAGTCACTCTTCCGGCTTGATTACACACGAATACCCCGCTTCTTACATACAGTTTACTGACCAACTGTTACAACCTCCAACAACCACTGGGCCATCATCTTCATAGGCACATCTTTCTAACACACTTCACAACTCCATTAAGGTATTGTTAGAGACCTAAAAGGTCTTGGGTCTATTTTTTTGTCTAATACCATATAAACAGAAAGCCCCCCAAGCCCCTTTTGCTTGAGTATATCACTTGTTTCCATTCTTTTGTTAAAGATTTATTTATTTGAAAGTCAGAGTTACACAGAGAGAGGAGAGGCAGAGAGAGAGAGAGAGAAAGAGAGGTCTTCCATCCGATGGTTCACTCCCCAGTTGGCCGCAACGGCCAGAGCTGCGCTGATCCGAAGCCAGGAGCCAGGAGCTTCTTCCAGGTCTCCCACATAGATGCAGGGGCCCAAGGACTTGGGCCATCTTCTACTGCTTTCCCAGGCCACAGCAGAGAGCTGGATCGGAAGAGGAGCAGCTGGGACTAGAACCAGCGCCCATATGGGATGCCGGCGCTTCAGGCCAGGGTGTTAGCCCGCTGCACCACAGCGCCGGCCCCTTGTTTTCATAACCACTAACCAGGGATGGCTGCATGTTCTAATCAAGCCACGCTAACACCCCAACCTGCCACATGTGCCCAGCAGCCCCCCTGCTGGCCAGTCCCTGAGCGGGGCATGCACCTTCCTTACCTCATGTCCGCACAGGTGCACTGTGCTCCTTCACCTTGTACATTCTTCCTCTCTACCCGCTCCTATTTTCCCTAATGAAACCACACCCCAGGGTATGGCAGTTACACGAGGGACTGTCATATTTTCTCATCTGATGGGTACCTTCCTATTTCCATCAACCTGTGGCAAGATGGGCAACAGTCCTTTTAGAGGTCACAGCCACAGGACCCACCACTGTTAGCCCCAGTACAGCAGCCTTGGTCAAACAAAATCAAACCCTGTCTACCAACCAGCATGTCTGGTGGCCCCCTCTGATCGTACTCAAAGGGTGAATGAAACATTGCACCTTGTGCAATAAGCTGCTCTTAACTATTCAGTAACCAGAGAAGGAAACCAAGCTATGAGAAACAGGCAAAGCAGTGAAGGCATTTAATAACACAGCTGAATATTCCGGCAGGTTTCCTTAAATCCAGAGGTAGCTGACCTGTGCTTTTGGTTTTCTCCCACAAAGTGGAGTGCCTGATATGAACCAAATGATAAAACTTCACCAAAGCTTCTTCCTAGGTGTCTTCATCAAAGTTTACCTTCGGTGGCTGCATCAAGCTGTCCCACAGTCTAGGAGGGAAGCACTGCCCACCCAACATGAGGACTGTTAATGACGAGATACCACAGCATCACTCTATTACACTGATTTTCCTGTCGCATCCGTGTCCCCAGCCAGGTGAGCCGATGCACCAGTGTGGCGAGCATGGCCCTGACGCAGGCTGCCTGCGCCTTTCACCTGTGTACTTCATCCTGACACCCAGTAAGGGCCCTCGCCATGGGTCCTTGTTCTCTCGGCTCTCTGGGCCTGTTCCCTGGTGCTGTCTCTTCCCCCTCTGTGCGGCCTCCTTGTGTTGGAAAATGGCTGTCTCTCTAGGACTTGTGAGTGTAACACATGTTCTTCAGACCTCTTGTGTGGTGCCTGACTGGCCATCCTGTGAACAAACAATTTAAATAGTTTCAACAACAAAGGGATCATAAGAAATATGCAACCCAAAGCCAGAAAAAGGAGAAAAAGTTAATATAGAACAGGATAAAGAGAAAACCAATAGCAAAATGGCATAGTGAAAAGCCCAAAACTATGGACAAACTGAATGTAAAGGTTGTAAATGCTGTAAATAAAAGACAGCTTTTTCAGAGCAGGTAAAAAGTAAGAAATAACGTGCCTACAAGGAAACCACTTTAAATATAAAGATACAAACAGTCAAAGCACAGAGACACACCATGGTAACCGTAATGCCACATAAAACTAACTTCAGAGCAAAGAAGATCACCTAAATATTTATACACCTAATAAAAACACTTAAATATAAAGAAAAGATGACAGGTAAGCTAGGAGGAATAGACAGACCTACACTCACAGCAGAGGGATCTTTAAAGCCCACTCTCTGTGTGGTTGATAAACAGGGACAGGGAGGGTGCAGAGACAGCACTCTCGACCGCCTACACCCACATGGCACTCAGAGACGCTCCGCTCAGAGAGCACAGCCTGCGTGATGTTCCATGCACTTGGACTAATCACCAAAATATACATGTTCCGGGTCATAGAGCAAATCTCAGTAAAGAGTTTCAAGCTATACAAAGTATGTGCCCGGACCACAGTCAACGTAAGATAAATTCCACAGACCAAAGAAGACACTGAAAGGGAATCTCAAAATTATTAGTACTGATTGAAATCAAAATGTATGTCAAAATTTATGTTACTAAGTAAGCATTTAGAGAGAAATTTGTAGTGCTAAAAGCCTGTGTAGGAAAAGAAAAAGGCCTGGAATTAATGACCTAAGCTTAGGTTGAGAAATTTCTACCCCGAAAGTAGAACAACTACAGAATTTTTAGGAAACAGGAGAGAATACTTAGGTACTTGCTAAAATTACCCAGAGCAATCCAGGGCAACAGGGCAGTCAGAGGCGAACCCAGATTTTCACGGTGCTGTTGATCTGGCCCTGCTACTCCGCCCAGATTACAAAGCTACTCTGTGAATTGCCGCTCAGTCTGTGAAGCCACTTTTACCTTGAGCTGCTTCCTCCAACAAGCAAGCTCTTGCCAGCTTCTCTGTCCTGGGTTCCTGCCTGCCTCCGTGTCTGCGCGTCACCTGGTTTACTACCGGTTCACGTTCCCATGCTTTTTCAAGTTCAGCAGCTACCTTCCTACTCTTAAGAGAACACAGAGATCTAGGGAGGGGTGACATGGGCAAGGACACCCACCCAATCTTGTCATCAGTAAATGGCCTGAAATCCCAGCCCATCCCCAGAAAGCAGGCTGTTAGCTGGCAAATTGGACTGAAGGTATAGCCACACGAAGGAGAGTGAGATCTTCAAGATCTGATGCTTTTCCAATGAACAGAAAATGGAACATACTGACTACGCACATTTTTTGTGACTTCTCGATTTGTGAATTCATCTATTCACTAAAATGTATTTGTACCCCTCAAATTGATACTCAAAGAACTCTGGCGGTCATGTGCGGAGCGGCAGAAGTGTTGACTTGTCCACCGTTCATATTACTGGCTGCGGCACACAATGGTGCTGTATTATTTCAAAGCTCACACTTTGAAGCATCTTTTTCAGTCTGTTTGGTGCATTCTCTCTCTCTCTCTCTCTCTCTCTCTCTGTGTGTGTGTGTGTGTGTGTGTGTGTGTGTGTGATTTTGCTATTAAAAATTGCCACCAAGTATAGTGCCGAGGTGGCGTCTAATGTTCCTACGTGCAGAAAGTGCCCAGTGAAGAGAATGTGTGTGTCAGAGAAGCTTCCTTCAGTTACGGGTTATGCCGCTGTTGGCGCTAAGTTCAATGCTTGTCAATCAACCCTACAGGGCCACCAGATAGGTGCAGCAGAATCACCCGTTTAGAATGAGGCTGGTTCAGAAAGTGCGAAAAGCAACATCTACGTGAGGCTGCGGGAAACATGGAAGAGGCGCAACTTGCGAATTCGTATGATGATGACCAGTTTCACAAACCATGCAAGACAGCATCTCTGAGGGTGAAAGTCAAAGGCACTTAGAGTTACGATATTCAGATCAGGAAAGTGGACCTCAGCTTGACCCACTGGTTCTACATGTCAAGTGGTAACACAGGACAAAGGATGTCAACGCTGCAGGCGAAGCACATTCTGCAGATCAGAAAGACGCACTTTGGAAAAGGGTTTGGTGGAAACAGGATTCAGTGTTGAGGAGCCTGGCCCGCTTTGTGAGGTCCTGGGCAAATGAACCTACTCAACCCACACGGCCTCCCAATCCCTGACTTTAAGTCATGCAGAGGTCACCCAGCCTTGCTGCTGTGTGAGAATACCAGATGACATTCAATGTGAACCTGACTTTGCAAAGGACCCCAGATCCACAGGAAACAGAGGGAAAACCCTGATCTGAATGCCAGTCCATAGTGAGTAGAACAGATATGCATGGTAACATCAGAAACATTCTAGGATTGGCCCCACAACCGCTTTATCCAAGCTGAATACCATCTCCATGGCAAAAACGCTGCCTTCACGTTCCTATTACTTCTGGATATCGCCTCATTGCCATGGAGAACTTGCAAATTCCCACTCCACCCTAAATGTTCTTTTCAAGCCCCAAACACTGTACCTGCCATCCAACCTCTTCATCAGAGTGTGTGCTTAAAGGCTTTCGTATACACAACGTGAAGGAACTTTACAGCAAAGCTCGCGCGGCTCGCGACACCAGCAAGGGAAGCACCGGACTACTGACAGCCAGACTATCAGACATGGCTGCGCTGGCCAGCTTCGGATACTGTCAAGCAGGCTATTACTGATAACTGCTGAGAAAACGTTTGACTGGCTGGACTTATGAAAAGTATTTGAAGGCTCTGAAAGGTAAGGAAAATATAAAGAAAAAAACCTCCCATAAAGCAATTGCTGTTAACACATTCCATACACTACAGTGAGACAATAAAAATGATCCTACAGTGACAGATGAGTGGAAAAAGCTTCAATGATAAGAAACGAGGAGGGGGCCGGCGCTGCAGTGTAGTGGGTAAAGCTGTCGCCTGCAGTGCTGGCATCCCATATGGGAGTCGGTTCGATTCCGGCTGCTCCACTTCCTATCCAGCTCCCTGCTAATGCGCCTGGGAAAGCAGTGGAGGATGGCCCAAGTCCTTGGGCCCCTCCACCCACCTTGGGGCCCAGAAGAAGCTCCTGGCTGTGGATGTGCCCAGCTCTGGCTGTTACAGCCATTTGTGGAGTGAACCAGTGGGTGGAAGACCTCTCTCTCTCTCTCTCTTTCTCTCTCTCTGTAACTCTTTCAAATAAATAAAATAAATCTTTAAAGAGGGCCCAAGTCCTTGGGCCCCTGCACCTGTGTGGGAGATCTGGAAGAAGCTCCTGGCTTCGGATCAGCCCACCTCCGGCCACTGCAGCCATTTGAGGAGTGAACCAGAAGATGGAAGACCTCTCTCTCTGCCTGTGCCTGTCTAACTCCACCTTTCAAGTGAATAAATAAATCTTTTTAAAAAAAGAAATGTGGAGGAAAGTTTGGCAGAGAAAGTGCTGGGGGACATGAGGGAAGACCTAGATGGGATGGTAAAACAGAACACTGAAGTCAGCAGTGAGGAGAAGGCTGTGAAAGTCAGCTGGGGACTCCAGGAACCGTCCCTCTCAGGGCAGCCAAAACGTCACCAATCAGCAGACTCAAAGTCAAGTCAGCCAGAGACACGTGCTTAACGAGAAGAGGCAGGATTTGAACCCAGATCCCTCCGGCCTGGGGTGTCAGGTGGATCATCACCGTGAATCCACAGTGACATGGGCAAGGAACCTTTCCAGGGACCTTCCCAGTTAAGACAATTTCAGCCACTCTGGAAACTGCTTCCAGGGCCATGCAAGAGCCACGAGGAGGTGCCAGCCGCCTGGCGCCCCGCAGGGCTCCAACAAGCTCTCCATGCCCGCAACTGGCAGCTGGGAGACTGTGGGCTCCGGGGAATATCTCAACACGAGCTACCAGCCCAGCCTTTGTCTTTTAGCCACTGTCAAGGCTTCCCTAAGGGATCGCTGTGCAAGCTCTCCATGACTCGGGTGCCCAAGGGTGGTGTGAAAGCCAGGATGTCTGTTCTAGCAGGGAGGCGACGGTGGGCTGTGATGACAGCAAACGTGCTGGAACATTCTGGAACATTCTGGTACTCAGGGTCTGTTTATATCCCCAGAGACACAACATTCCAGGACACTATCAGTAATGAGCATCGTAGGGGAATCACTTTTTAAATACAAGTAACTGTGAAACAGGAAAATGGACTCACTACTGTTAAGTTGCAAGCCAAGACATCTGTAATAAACAGGTGGCGTCTGCGAAGGTAAATGCAGTCACTATCCCGTCTTCCGGGGACGCAAAGGACTTTCTACTCTTATTTTTATTTATTTATTTATTTATTTATTTATTTATTTATTTTTTACAGGCAGAGTGGACAGTGAGAGAGAGAGACAGAGAGAAAGGTCTTCCTTTGCTGTTGGTTCACCCTCCAATGGCCGCTGCGGCCGGCGTGCTGCGGCCAGCGCATCACGCTGATCCGATGGCAGGAGCCAGGTGCTTCTCCTGGTCTCCCATGGGGTGCAGGGCCCAAGCACTTGGGCCATCCTCCACTGCACTTCCTGGCCACAGCAGAGAGCTGGCCTGGAAGAGGGGCAACCGGGACAGAATCCGACCCGGTGTGCCGGCGCCGCAGGGCGGAGGATTAGCTTAGTGAGCCGCGGCGCCGGCTCTACTCTTATTGGAAAAGCAGCCCTTCCGGAGCCGCGCTGTGGTAGCCTGTAAGCACCCCGCCCTCCCTGCAGCGCCGGCATCCCATATGGGCGCCGGTTCACATCCCGGCTGCTCCACTTCCCAGCCAGCTCCCTGCTAATGGCTTGGGAGAAGCATCAGAGGATGGCCCAAGTGTCTGGGTCCTTGTTACCCACGTGGGAGACGCAGGTGTACTTAAAGGGCAGAGAGAAAGACCCTAGTTCACTTCCCCAACGCCCACGACAGCCAGGCAGGAGCCTCAGTCCCCCGTGGGTGGCAGGCACCGGAGCCCTCGGCTGCCGCCTCGCAGGGCGCGCGTTCGCAGGAGGCTGGAACCTGCGAAGAAGCCGGGCCTCCCCTCTGCCGCCCCGACCGCCTGCCCTAATATCACTATGGTAGATCCCAGGGATCGGAAGCCGGGGACAGCGACCAGAGATGGTAACTCTTCTTAAAATCCCCGACCAGGGTTCGGGATCCGGAATTGGAAACGACTCAGCTCCCCTGCGGACCCCCAGACCCAAGGGCATTAAAAGGCAAAGGGGAAGGGTCCCAGGACCACTACGTCACGGCAGGAGGGACCCTGCGAGCATAGCACCGAGCGCGCGAGGCTCTGCGCCACCTCCACTCTCCGCGCCGGCGCCGCCACGGGACTCAGTGGCCGGAGCCAGGCCGGCGTGGCGATTACTGAAGCTGGCCCGTCTCTGCCAGCGCCTCGCCCCAGCCGCGGGCGGAACCGGACCTCTGTCTCCGCGGGGCGAATAAGGGCGCACAAGGGCCAAGGCATCAACCCCGGGCGTTGTGAGTGCCAAGTGCCAGCGGACAGCCCTCGGGGGCGGGCACGGCTCGCACACCAGCGCGTAAGCCGCTTTTCCTCTGCTCAGTCTCGGAAGGTGTGAGACGCCACCTCAGCTATGCGTGCAGCCCGCGTTGGGCTGTTAAGGACCGATCAGCCGGGAACGAGTGACGCTCTGAGGCGCAGCGCAAGAAGCCCCGCCCACTCTGCTACGGGAAACGCCCTTCTCCGTCGTCCGTCATTGGCCAGCGCCCGCGACGCACAAAGCAATGCCTTCTGGGTAATGTAGTTTCTGGCCTCAATCCCGGTGGCACTTGGAGCGGACTTCCTGGTCTCTAAATAGCTTCTAAGGTCTCAAACAGGGCTTGGCTTCGCTTCCTCTTAAAGGAGACGCTCACAGATTTCCGTGGCTACTTGTGGCAATGACCCACCCTCAAAGACAGACCTTTAACAGGTAAGCCGTGCCTTGCTGTTCCTTCCTGTGTAGACTTGCACCAGCACTTTCTAACTCCGAGGCTTGAGATGGAGATTTATAAGAAAAATGAAGGTAGTCCTTTAACTCTAGATGGTCCCACATGCAGTAGCCTTCAGACACATCAACATTACCTGGGAATTTGATGCAAGTTCTCAGACCCCACCTCGAATCAGGGCCCAGCTCTGTGTTTGATGCTGGACCACCTTTGAGAACCGTGAGTAAATGAGATAACACTGGCTTCTTCGTTCAAGTGTTCTAGGGAGGTGTTTCCCGGTTTTTATATAGCAAGTTCTTGTCTCTTCAGAGATAAGAATTCAAAACAGCGCCATAAACATAGTTCCAGAATGAGAGAGAGAGAGAGAGAGAGAGAGGATACATTCATGGTGAGGGCAGTGAGTGCAGGAGGAGAAATGCTCCTTTATGGGGCGGGGATGGGGGGTGGTCCTGTAATGGGTGGTGTTGGGTGGAGTTTAGTGTGCATGGGGGTTTTCTGGGAGACTCATGGCACCTGCTTGTATACATCGTGGCATCTCCTTCTTCCTGGTCCCGAGTGAAACACAGGTGTGTCATGGGAAAGTGCGTGAACTGGAGTGACAGGTGGGGCTGGGCTTACAGTCTAGGGCTGTGCAGAAAAACCTGGGGCCTGCGCTGTGGCACAGTCGGTTAATGCCGTGGCCTGAAGCGCCGGCATCCCATATGGGTGCCGGTTCTAGTCCCGGCTGCTCCTCTTCCAATCCAGCTCTCTGCTATGGCCTGGGAAAGCAGTAGAAGATGGCCCAAGTCCTTGGACCCCTGCACTCACATGGGAGACCCAGAGAAGCTCCTGGCTTCTGGCTTCGGATCGGCGCAGCTCTGGCCATGACGGTCATCTGGGGAGTGAACCAGTGGATGGAAGACCTCTCTCTCTCTCTACCTCTTTCTGTGACTCTTTCAAATAAAATATTAAAAAAAAAAAAAGCCTGCAGCTCATCTATTCCTATCTCATCTTCCTGCCAAGTCCCCCGTATCAGGAGGTAACTAAAACGTGCTTAGCGCTGGGCCTGGAACAGAATGCTGAGTAGACAGAATCCGTTGCTGTCATTGTTATTTTATATTAGTGCTACTGAAGACGTAATGGCAAGGATCTCAGATACGCTGTGGGAAGTAAGCTCGAGATACTCCGTTGAGCCTTTGGTAATATCTGCCTAAACACAAGCTACGCAGACCCTCTGATTCAACAAGGGGGCTCCTGAGTATGTTGACAATTTTTATGTAAAAATACTTTTTTAATACCACTTGGCTCACATAAGTTTTTATTTTAACAGTTAATGCAAGGGGGTTTCATGATCTGTGGGTACATACACTGCCCAAAGTGCTATGGGGCCCAGGCAGGGAGTTAGGGGAAAATGAACTGGAAGATTCCCCACAACACTTGTCTCTAGGCCTGCAGTCAGCCCCGCAGCCACTTTCCCGTGAGGCACCTGTGTCTCCGCCAGGAAGGAGGAGATGCCCTGCGTACCTCTGTGAGCTGAACTCCACGTGGAGGCCCGTGGGAGCACCCAGAAAACCCCAGGACACTGAGCCACGCCCAGACTCCCGCTCACTGGTGTATTCAGTCAGGGCACCGCCCCTGCCCCATCCGGGCGCCCGCTGGGCTGGGGGGCACCTCCCCCCTTGCCTTCTCCCACACTCTGGCTGGTGCAGCTCTGTGCCTGTCAGGCGAGCCTTTCTCCCTGTGGGGTTACCTGAGTGTGTTCTCACCCCCTCAGTTTCAGTAAGTCCTCTGCTCTCATGTACACTACTGATGCTTCTGCTTGGAATTCCTGTTTCCCATGGGGAAAAGGCTCGGAATGAAAACCGGGAAACACGTTCCCACAACACAGAACCACTTGCTCACAGACCACAGGATCCAAAACTTAGGCTCCCCAGGCCTGCCAACGTGCAGCCCTAGGCAGAGGGTGGAGTTGGCCTGGTTTCTAGTTGGTGACGGAGCATCGGATGGGTCATCATTCGTCTCTAATTTACAGTGCGGGAGCCCTGCCCTTCTGCTGCTCCTCCAGCCCACAGGGCAGCCCGGGCCCGGCACAGAAGGCTCCCATGTAAACCACGGCCCACAGAGGCGAGCACAGTGGAAAGTGAAAACACTAAGTGCAAACAGGCAGGCGAGGGGCCCGCACGTGCTCAGACCACAGACGCCTGGGAAGAAACTGTCGCTCCCCCTCTTCACGGAGGAACGAAACAGGACCCTGCGCTGTTCTTTTGTCTGCTCGGCCCTTCCTGGGTTTGCTGCTGGTTCTTCCCAGGTTGGCTGCTGACCCTTCCACCTCCGTGGAAGGGCGGCTCCCCCTGCCACTTTCCCCACTTCCACAGGGGAGTGGCACACCGCCGGCCGGCTCTCTCGGGGGCTGCTCAGATGTTATCCGGATGTTCCCCTTAGATGTTCCTCGTGCATGTTGTCTCTCTCCTCCTTTATAGTCCTCTTCCACCAATCCCAACTCTGCTGCCCACACGCCGAGCACGCTGCTCTCCTCCAATCAGGAGCAGGATCAGCTCCTGCAGGTTATTGGTCGAACTGGAGGCAGCTGTGTAAAAGTTGTTTACTCCTCTCCAAGCGCCATATTGTGGGAGAGCAGATGCATAGAATAAGTCTTAATTCCAGTAGCCTAGTCTAGTCCCAGTTGCTCCCCACAAGAAACAGCAGAGCGAAGCACAGCACAGCGACTAGGAGGAGCGTCTCGCAGGAGCAAATCCAGTAATCCAGGCGAGAGCTGATGATGTGAGTGCCTACAATTCCTGGCATGGCCAGACTCCAGGCACATCAGCCAAAACAAACAAACAAATACAATCAGACAAATAAAAGGCACAGAGCCCGAGTCACAGACCCGCGTGGAACTGGACAAGCATCCAGACTGGGAGCCACTGGGCTGCCCCCTGGACCCCTGGCTTCCAGGCACTTCCCCGCAGGCCTCAGCGGGCAGCTGTTGGGGATGCTCAGGCAGGCACTGTCCAGAGTAGTGCCCATAACGCAGCCCTGGTGCCCACAGCACACGTGTCCGCAACGTGGGGAAGGAAGACGCTGCCATGCTTCAGCCGGGAGAAGGCCAGAGCTGCCTCTGGGGGACAGGAGGCGGTAGGGACGGGCCGAGGTCCCTGGCGTAGCTGTGGAGGTCTTTCCCAGCAGGGCTGTGTGAGGTCCGGCATCACACCGCCATACAGCAGTCTCTCAGCCTCATCCAGCAGCCGCCATGGAAAACCAATGGCCACCTCTCCCCAAAGGCCACCCAACAGCTCACGTGACGATAGACAGGTGGGCAGAGAGACACCAAGGAAGCTCTGGGCCTGGTATGTGGGGTATTTCAGAATATATAGGGAGTTGTTTTCATCAGATACAGTAACATGACAGACGTGGAGATAAGCATGTTTGAAAGGAGAGTTTATGGCCCCCCCTCCCGGCTCCCTGCTGGCCTGCAGGGCAGCCACGTCCAGGTACAAATGCTTGACCATGGGATGGCACGGTCTAACGTTCGGTGACTCAGAGTCACCACGTACCAGCCTCATTAAGATTCAGTCGACCCATTACCTGAACTTGCAGTCCTCCAATGAGCACCAAATCAAGTACGGGGGAACTGGGTGCCAGGAAGAGAAAATGGGGTGATGGCTGAGCCCTGGCCAGCTCCCAGCAGAGCTCATCGATCTGGTCCCCAGCTAGTCATCATATTATTTTTTCTACATGTATTTTCACCTTTCCTTGTCTGTGACAACTCTAAATTCCATATAGTCATTGCTCCTATCTAAATGTTACAATTTCAGTTCCTTTCCTAGCCAAGATCTCAAGGTAATGGACAATACTACATCTGTCACTACGCACTATAATACAGAATTATGAATGATGGACCCAGTGAAAAGGATTCATCCAAAGGGCCAGCACTGTGGCATAGCGGGTAAAGCTGCTGCATGCAGAGCCAGCATCCCATATGGGCACCAGTTCGAGTCCCGGCTGCTTCACTTCTGATCCGGCTCTCTGTTATGGCATGGGAAATCAGTAGATGGCCCAAGTCCTTGGGCCCCTGCACCCGTGTGGGAGACCCGGAAGAAGCTCCTGGCTCCGGATTGGCTCAGCTCAGGCCGTTGTGGCCATCTGGGGAGTGAGCCAGCAGATAGAAGACCTTTCTCTCTCTCTGCTTCTATAACTCTACTTTTCAAATAATAAATAAATCTTTTAAAAAACAAAAGGATTCTTTCAAACTGCTAAAGAAATAACCTTTAATCCAAATTTCTATACATGGAAAAAGTGATTTTGAAGAAAGAACATGAAATAAAAACTACACGAGAAGTTTAATGGAAAATTAACCTGAATAAAATCAAGTTCTTACAGGAGGATGAGAGCAAGTGACCGCAGGTGCGACCTGTGAGGACGGCTGTGGAGCTCCGAGGGAGGTGCACCTGTGGATTAAAGAGAACACTCGTGGTCTCCGTAAAGCATGGCTGATGCTGCCTTGGGGCGGTGGGAGGGTGGAATTACCACATATGGCCTGAGCAACACACACGTGTAGAAGACAAACAGCTGAAGGTTTTGAGTCTCTTAATATCACCCAAGAAGAAGATAAAATATTTAAACCTTGGCTCTAGCATGTTAAATTAGTGCTTGTGATTTTTAGCTTAGGTAATATTAAGTAGAGTTGGAATATCCACTTTCAAACTAGAAGAGAGACAATTTGCACTGGAAATAATCCACCAAGAACAGTGAAGCAGAGATCCACCAGATGAAAGGCTGTGCTTCAAGGCTCTACAGCAGGCACCGCTGCTATTATGTGCACAGGAGAGGAATGCTCCCGTCAGCACGCGGTGGGCTTTACCGGCCCTACGGCTCTTTTATGAGGCCTTCCATTTCCATCAGGGGATTTGATTTCCATTCAAAGCACAATTAATTCCATGGCTTCCTCAGCCACCCTCTATTCCCAGAGCGATAAAGGAACCAGGAGGTGGGCAGAGTGTACTGGGTTTGGCCAGTGGGTACCAAGATGTCATGTCGAAGGCCACTGGGGTGGTGGCCAAGGTCCTTGAGGCCTACAAGCAGCTGACGCGTCGCCAGGAGGCCACAGTGACGGACCCCCAGGCCAGCAGCATCTTCTGTTGCAGGAAATGGTGGAGTGGAAAAGACAGCACAGCCGGGGAAGCTGTTGAGTGAGGACAGTGAGTGACAGCTGCCATTTGCTAAGCACTTCCCGCAGCGAGCATGCGCACAGACCCTGCGTCCTTTAGCGGGCACGGCGGCCCACTGAGCTGTGTTGGCTTGGCTTACAGAGCAGGAGCCAAGGCCCAGAGGTTTCCAGGCTGCCTTCAGCAATGGTTGGCAAGTAGCTGGGAACGGAGCTCCCTGAAGTTTCACTTCTGTTTTTTCAAACATTTATTTATTCACAGAGACAGGGAGAGACAGAGGGAGAAGTGTTCATTCACTGGTTCACTCCCCAGATGGCTGCAATGGCCAGTGCTGAAGCCAGGGTCCAGGAGCTTCATCTAGGCCTCTCACCTGTGTGGCAGGGACCCAAACGCTTGGGGCATCCTCCACTGCTTTCCCCAGACCATTAGCAGGGAGCTGGATAGGCAGTGGGGCAGCCGGGACGTGAACTGGTGACTGTGTGGGATGCTGGTGTTGTAGGTGGTGGCTTCATGGGCTGCACCACAATGCTGGTCCCTATCATCCCTCAAGGTCTCTTTCCTGGTACGATCTAATCTGGGCAGGGACAAGCTCCCTCTTGTCAGAGAACTAGACCATGGCAAAACGGAACTGCTCAGGTGACTGTCATGGGGCGAGGGACGAACTCTGACTTTTCTTTGCTTCAGAAATGGTGGCCTCTGGCGTCACTCAGGCCTCATCATGTTTCTGCGTGCTGACACAGAAACGGCAACATGAAGACAGGGCATGGCCGGCGCCACGGCTCAATGGGCTAATCCTCCACCTGCGGTGCCGGCACCCAGGGTTCTAGTCCCGGTTGGGGCGCTGGATTCTGTCCCGGTTGCTCCTCTTCCAGGCCAGCTCTCTGCTGTGGCCCGGGAAGGCAGTGGAGAATGGCCCAAGTGCTTGGGCCCTGCACCCACATGGGAGACCAGGGGGAAGCACCTGGCTCCTGGCTTTGGATCAGCACGGTGTGCCGGCCGCAGCGGCCATTGGAGGGTGAACCAACGGTAAGGGAGGACCTTTCTCTCTGTCTCTGTCTCTCACTGTCCACTCTGCCTGTCAAAAAAAAAGGGGGGGGGCATGTCCTGAAGAATCACGGCTACAGTGGGCTGTCTTTTAGACTGCCTGCGAAAAGCCGTTCACGCCATTACCCAGGTATCGACATAGTCTGTTGACTCTGCCTCCTAAAACAGGGCATGTTGTTGGCCTGCCAAGACCCTCACACAGCCTCACAGAGCAGTTAGGATAAAACACAAATTTGTTTTGGTGACCCTCAGAAACCTGCGCGTCAATCTCCATTCCTCTCGTTCACCCCCAGCCACTCTCCCTCTCTAGCCGCAGTGGCCCAGCTCTGCTGGCCTCAGGATCTTGGCACAAGATATTCTTTTCTGCAGGATACTGTGTCCCACCTTTGAACCTGGCCTCACGTCTACATCCTGCAGGGGTGAAGCCTCTTCGTGGTGTCTGCTCCCTTAACTGTGGCTGTCCTATTTCCACAGAGGGGAGTGCTGAGGCCCAGGAAGAAGTGACATGCCCAAGGCCTGGTGACAGGCATGGCTCAGAAAGTGCTAGAACCCCAATCTACACCCAGGGTCCAAGCTCTTAGCAATCAGGGTCCTCTTCTTCCTGCACATCTGCCCCTCAGCTGTGGGTACGGCGCAGGTTTTGAGAAAGGTCTTGGTGTCTAGGGGAGTTGACGCAGGAGGCAGAGCTGACCAGAGCCACAGAGACGTTTACATGCAGAGATCAGCTGGGAGCCTGCTAGCGTGATGGAGGTAGGAGTTGACGGCAGCGTGTGAGTGGCAGAGCTGATGGATCCGGGAGATGAGAGTGACATAGAATGGACAGGATGGCTGGGTTGATGGTGTGGCTTGGGTTGCGATGTTCAGTTGCTGTCTGAGACCGTTTCCTGTGTCTCAGCTTCCTCAACACCAGGCAGTGTCACTCACGACAGCTTAGCAAATGGCAGGAGGAGTCGGAAGTGCCTTTGAGAGAGTCACATGGAGGCACGAGACTGAGGAGTCGGGGAGCACAGGGAACAGACTCCAAGGGGCTGCGGAGGGGTTGGCCAGAAACGCACTGGCCATGCAGCCTGCGGTCGGCCAGGGAGGGAGGCCTGCACAGGGATGGCTTCCAGGTGCCCTCGGCAGACCAGAGGTGGGACCCACAAGGCCAAGAGACTCCTTGAAGTTTTACAGGACAGCAAGTGCAGGAGGGCATGGACAAACGATTGCTTCTGGGTGTCTGACAAGAGCAACTATGCATGCCTGTTTATATGGACAGAAAAATGAATGAGGAAGGCAGGGTAGGGTAGCAGAGCACAGCTGGAGAGATGGGCGGGGAAGAAAGGTTCTTTATCATGGCAGCCCAGAAGGAAATGTCCTCTACTGGGAGCAATGTAAATCAATACAGTCATCATGGAAAACAGTACGGATACTTCCTGTACACCTACACATGGAATTCACCATGTAACCCAGCAACCCTGCTTCTGGGTATATATCCAAAGGAATTGAAATAAGTATGTGAAGCTATATTTTCACTCCCATGTTCATTGCAGGCCTATAGCTAAGATATGGAAGTAACCCAAGTGTCCATCAACCGATGCATGGTGTGGTATATATTCACAATGGAATAATACTAAGCCTTGGGAAACGAAGGAAATCCTGTTTTGACAACAGGGATGAACCTGGAGGACACTATGCTAACTCAATAATGCAGGCACAGGAAGACAAAATTCCACTTACACGTGGAATCTAAACAATTCAAACTCTCAAAATCAGGCAGTAGAATGGTGGTTACCAGGGACAGTAGGGGTGGCAAAAGGATGGGAGAGGGGAGATGTTGATCAAGGGTAGAAAATTTCAGTCTGACAAGAGGAGTTAGCGTTAGTGATCTATTGTGGAGAATGTGACTACAATAAATATTCATGCATTATATATTTCAAAATTGCTAAAAGAGCATATTTTGAATATTTCCAGGTGATGCATTTGTTAATGAGTTTGATTCAATCATTTCACGATGTATGTATGTATCAACACATCGCATTTGTGCCCCACAAGTACATATGATTATTATCTGTCAATTAAAAATAAAATAAAAATTAAAAGAAATTAGAGGGGAAAATGAATGTGCATTACCGCATGAATCATTGTGATGAACGTTCCTGTGTGCACAACAGAACACAAGCTGACTCTGCCGCAGGCACTATCCTCCGCCGGATGAAACCATCACTCTCATTTTCTAAACGTGGGCTGAGTGTAGAAGACGGGGCAGGTCTTGCCAGAGCCATTTGCTTTTCCCTTTGGGCACACAGCTAGACCATTTCCTGGCTCTGAGGATCCAGGCGTGGCCGATGCCCAGTTTTGTCAATGGAGGGGCAATGGTAACACCGGAGTGCAAGGAGGCATGAATTTTTCCTTCCTCGCTCATCTTCCCTCTACCGGACTAGATGATGCCAGGGAATCCTTGAATGAAGCCAGAGGCTGACAACAGAAGGAACGCTGTTCCCCGAATAACTGTGTGGTACTGAGCTTCTGGTTCGCCTACATGTACCTTGCAATGAATGAGGAAACGAAAAACAAACGAAAGTTTTCCCTCTGCTGAGCTGCTGAGATCACAGAATTTCTCCGTTACAGCAACCAACATTGTTAGCCAAGTTCTACACTGGTGAGATGAGGCAGCACCTTCAGGCTCGCAAGGCTAGATGGGTAAAGCCAAGGTTTAAGCCCAAGGCATGGAGCCTACAGCCTTACTTTCACCTAATAGAATAAACTCCCCCAGTATTGGGGGGTGGGAGTCTAATAGGGATAAAACAGTAGGTCAGCGGGCTGCACAGCCTCTCAAGCCCTCAGGAGGTCACAACAAGAAGCTTCCCTCTTCCCAGACAAGAGGTCCCCGACTGGTCTGCAGGGTGCGGGACTCCTTCCCCTGCTGGCATTCAGCCACCCACCTGGGCAGGAACTTCAGGAGGGGCCTCTCTTCACCACACAGAGATCCTGCTCATTCTCCGGCGTGTGCATCTGTTCTGGTTTGGGAGCACGATACCCTGATGATGGGGAAACAGAAAACATTTGGGTAAAGGCAAAAAGGAATCTATGTTCAGTACAGTGTCCCAGATAAGAGCAAGATCTTGGAATGACGCTAGTCCCACCCATGCAAAGACAATGCTGACCGATAAGCTAGAAATCAAGAGCAAAGACCCCATCTTCAGGCCAGCGATGACTGTCTTTGGAACACCCATTTGTCTTGCTCTCCATCCTGCAGAATCCATCATGGTTCAGGGGTGACCTCTTTCTCCGTGTGCGCAGCCAAGGGGTCCCAGGAGGGCGACATTTCTCTAAATGACCCACGTCAGTGAATCTCAGCCTGTTGGTCCCAGAATCAGCTGGGGATGCCTGGCTTGGACCAAATGGAACGAAGTCCCCGGGGCTGAACCCTGGACATGAGTGGCTCTAACAAAGCTCCAGGCATGCAGGGAGGTGTATACTGACAGGCACCCGGCTTCCTAACTTGTTTTCCCTTTTCTTTGGGAAATGTTGGATGCTCTGCTCTGTGGAGCTGTGAGGTGAGGGGGTGTAGAGTGAGGTACAGGGAAGCTGTATAAAGCAGGGGACGGCTGCATCACCACTGTCAGGACAGAAGTTAGTCCTGGGGACCCCAGACACGAGGCAGTGCACAGTGTGTGCACCCGTTCATGTAACATTCAGGAAGAGGCCGATCCAAACCATGGGCAGGGGAGCCAGCAGAGCAGTGTCTTCTGGGAAACTGAGTAGGCAACGGCAGAGGGAGCCTGCTGGGACCCAGAATGCTCCAGGGTTCGATGCAGGTGGTGGGTACGCGGGTAGAAGGTACACGGAGCGAGATGCTTAGAACTGCACACTTTACTGGATGTAAGATGCATCTCAAAGAAACGAGTGCATTAAAGTTCTTCATGCCAAAATATGTTGTCTTTGGGAACCGGGTTCCTAGCAGGCCAAGAGCTGAATTCAGAGCCAGTAGCTTGGGGAAAATCTACAGTTCCCGAGGGAAATCGTGAGACTTCAGTTCGTGGAGCAGGAAGCGTGGGCCCTGGGACAGGGCCTGCTGCGTGGCCAGTGCGGAGGGGACGCTCCCTATGGCCGGTACTACACACTGCTTTTCTTTAGGCTCACGCACTCTTTACTTGATTTATTCATAAATAATCTTGTACTGCTTGTAAGTAGGAAAACGCTTTCACAAACAGGACACCCCCAAAATACAACAGTGGCATCAAGATAGTGTGGTCGGCTCCACACGCCTGCGTGGCTGGCCTGGCCTGTGCTAGGAGTGGGTTCTGCAGCAAAGGTGAGGGGGACTCAGCGTCTCATCACCCACCAAGACTTTGTCCTGGCAACAGCCACAAGGCAGGAGAAGGAAAAAGAACAGCTTTCGCGGGGCAGTGCGCCCCCTAAAGTCATCTGGAGCTGCAAAGGAGCGTGGCCAGGCCTTAGGAAGCACGGGGTACAGCACAGCCTTTTAATGAAGATGTGCGGTTTGGAGAGTGGCCAGCTGGCCAGCCTGACTCACGGGCCTTCTGGAGAATGATCCATCACTTACAGGCCCTGGCTGACTGGACTGTGCGGGGGCCTAAACCAACAACGCTTGGCCAGTCAGTTTCCCTCAAGATTCAGAACAAGGAGCTGAGACTGAGGCCAGTGTGCCAGGCATCGGAGTGAGTGCAGGCTTGGTTTAATTCTTGATTTCCAGTCCTCACAGTGCCTGGCCGGACACAGGGAGGTCAGCA
Organism: Oryctolagus cuniculus; assembly: GCF_051225735.1. NCBI lineage: Eukaryota > Metazoa > Chordata > Mammalia > Lagomorpha > Leporidae > Oryctolagus > Oryctolagus cuniculus. The sequence continues at coordinate 19,772,165 of NC_142884.1, forward strand.
AAGAGGTGGTAAGATGAAGACACAGCAGGAATTATGGGTAGGAGGACAACTGGGCTCCAAAAGGCCTTCTCCAGGCCCAAGCGAGAGAGAAATGGAGGCAGAGAGAGGTGAGCCCTACCCAGCGACACCAGGTGCCTGCAAGTCTCCATCATCACCTCCTGATACAAGTGCTTCTGGTCCTGGTCCAGCTGCCTCCATTCCTCCCAGGTGAAGGTCATGGCCAACAATTTGAAGGTCATCAACACCTGGAAAGTCAAATAGAGAAAGCTACGTTGGCTTTGGGACTGTTGGATGAGACCATAGCCTGCTCTCTGGACACTGGTAAAGGTGCAAAGAGACCCAAGGCCTGGATCACTGAGCACGTTCATGAGCCGAGCTCCGGGCTGAGCTTATTTGTGGAGGCGGGTGCTTCCCTTGGGCCTAGTGCACCTGAGCCAAAGTGAAAAACCTTCAGTGGAGGAAGCTATGGGAGAATGATGCAGGTAAGGACAAGACCGTGGTGACTGCAAGGCGCACCCAGTAGGTGCTCCGGCGTGTCGGAGTGGGGAAGTGACAGCAGCAGGGCTGCACCTCACTGGGTTGCTCTGGGTGTTGGCACCCATTGACAGGTTCGCACGCTGTGGTTGATTGTCCATAAGTCCCAGCTCTGGATCCAAACTCCCAGATTTCAGTCTGGCCTCCGGCAAGCAAGACTTGCCAGGTACACAGTCTTGGGGGAGTTACTTCATTTCTTCCAGCCTCAACTTCCTCACTGATAAAAATAATAATTCCCAGTTCACTAGGTATTGTGAGAAAGAGAGAATGTTCCAAAAGCAAACACTGGAGTAGTTGGCTTATGTAAGGGCGCTCTCTCTCTCTCTCTCTCTCTCTCTCTCTCTCAGAATTTGTAAGTTTCTCTTTTTATAACTAGACGTTACTTTCTACAGCAGTTTCAGATTTGCAGAAAAAGTTCCGTAGATAATACAGGTTTTCCATATGAATACCCTCTCACACATACAACTGAACCTATTATTAACATCTTAGTATGATGCACTTGTTAACATTAAGGAACCAACATTGATGCATCATTATTATCATTATTTGAAGATTTATTTATTTGAAAGGGAGAGTAAGAGAGGGAGGATGACAAAGAAAGACAAAAATACTTGGGCCCCTGCCACCCACACAGGAGACCCGGATGGAGTTCTGGGCTCTTGGCTTAGGCCTGGTCCAGCCCTGGTGGTTGTGGCCATTTGGGCAGTGAACCAGTAGATGGAAGATCGATCTGTCTCACTCCCTGTAACTCTGCCTTTCAAATAAATAAATAAACACACTCTTATAATTTTTTGCACCAATATAAACTTAGATTTTAATTCCATTTTCCCTGAGCTTTGGAAGTCCCGTGCATGAAATGGAGTATTATTCAATCTTATCAAAGGGGAGGTCCTGCCATATGACAGTGTGGCCCCCGAGAACACTACACTCAGTGAGCTAGGCCAGACACCACTTACATGTGTGGAATCCTAAAAACAACAAGAGTTGATAGCGAGATAGGGAGATGTAAAACAACAGCTCCCAGGGAAGGGGTGGAGGGGAGGGAGAGGTGAGGAGGCGTAGGCTCTGCTTGCTTTTGGTGACCTGCACAGCTTGGAGAGCACTGGTCAGAGCAGCCTACTGCATCGCAGGACACCCCTCTACTGGAGCTTGTTCATTGATTTTGTGTTTTCTAAGGGAGCTGTGGATTTTCAGGGAGGAAGATCAGAGAGGTAGAGTGCCATCATGGCACTCTAAGGGGACACAGCATCAGCATGACAGAAGTAGTGTTCGCCGGGTTTATCCACTTGGGCCATCCTCCACTGCCTTCCTGGGCCACAGCAGAGAGCTGGCCTGGAAGAGGGGCAACTGGGACAGAATCGGCGCCCCGACCGGGACTAGAACCCCGCTTGCCAGCGCCGCAGGTGGAGGATTAGCCTAATGAGCCACGGTGCCGGCCTCTCTCTCCCTCTTCTTCCTCCCAATACATATTATTACACAGAGAGAGGAGAGGCAGAGAGAGAGAGGTCTTCCATCTGCTGGTTCACTCCCCCGGTGGCTGCAACAGCCGGATCTGGGCTGATCAGAAGCTAGGAGCCAGGAGCTTCTTCCTGGTCTCCCACGTGGGTGAGGGGACCAAGGACTTGGGCCATCATCTACTGCTTTCCCAGACCATAGGAGAGAGCTGGATTGGAAGTGGAGCAGCGAGGACTAGAACCAGCGCCTATATGGGATGCTGGCGCTTCAGGCCAGAGTGTTAACCTGCTGCGCCACTGTGCCACAACGCTGGCCCCAAGTACTGATTTTTTCAAGAAGTCTTTGACTACCCCTTTTATGCACAGATTTCAGTTTTGTTTACAACAAAATAAACTGATTTTTTAAAAAAAGACTTATTTTGGCCGATGCCATGGCTCACTAGGCTAATCCTCCACCTGTGGTGCTGGTATACCAGGTTCTAGTCCCGGTTGGGGCACCAGTTCTGTCCCAGTTGTTCCTCTTCCAGTCCAGCTCTCTGCCGCCTCCTGGGAAGGCAGTGGAGGATGGCCCAAGTGCTTGGGCCCTGCACCCCATGGGAGACCAGGAGAAGCACCTGGTTCCTGGCTTTGGATTGGCACAGCGCACTGGCCGTAGCAGCTATTTGGGGGGTGAACCAATGGAAGGAAGACCTTTCTCTCTGTCTCTCTCTCTCACTAACTCTGCCTGTCAAAAAAAAAAAAAAAGACTTATTTCATTTATTTGAAAGGCAGGAGAGGCAGGAGAGAGAGAGAAAGAGAGAGAGAATGAATGAATCTTCTATCTGCTGGTTCACTCCCCAAATGGCCACAATGGGCGGGGCCAGGCCAGGCCAAAGCCAGAAGCCAGAAACCAGGAACTTCCTCTTGCATCTCCCATGTGGGTGCAGGGGCCCAAGGACTTGAGCCATCTTCTACTGCTTTCCCAGGCCACAGCAGAGAGCTGGTTTGGAAGTGGAGCAGCCAGGACTTGAACTGGCGCCCATATGGGATGCCGGTGCTGCAGGCTGGGGCTTTACCCCACTGTGCCACAGCAACAGCCCTGAACACTTTTTAAAGTCAGTCAGTCTGTCTGTCTGACTATCTATCTATCTACCTCTATATATCTATATATAAAACATCTGTGTCTATCTAAAATTAAACATGAATTCTTACTAATCCATTCCCACAGGCTCATTCTGGAGTACTCCCCTTGCTTAACTATAAACTCTTCTTCCTACAGGGAAATCCTGGTCCCCACCATGCACCATCCGTTTACTTACTAGTCCAATCCCAGTATACATGTACAGAAGTGTCAGAACTGTTAACCTGCACATCTTTATTAACTGCAGTGCAGGGCGTATTCGTAGTTCATTTTGTAATTAGTCTTATAGCCTCATTTCCAATTAAGAAAAAGGAAGGTAAAATTATATTTTATCTTTCCTCATTCTTCTCTAGCACTCTTCCTTACTGAATTTCTGATTAAATAATTTTCCTATTCTCAGGAGAACTTCTTTTAAACACTTCTTGCAAGATTTGGTTGTCTAAGAAAGTCCTTACCAGGGCTGGTGCTATGGTTCAGCGGGTTAAAGCCCTGGCCTGCAGTGCGGGCATCCCATTGGGTGTGGTTAGAGTCCCGTCTGCTCTGCTTCCGACCCAGCTCTCTGCTAATGCACCTGGGCAAGCAGTGGAAGATGGCCCACAGTCCTTGGGCCCCTGCATCCATGTGGGAGAGCTGGAAGAAACTCCTGGCTCCTGGCTCTGGATCGGCTCAGCTCCGGCCATTGCAGTCATTTGGGGAGTGAACCAGCAAATGGACCATCTCTCTCTCTATTTAGACCTCTCTCTGTAACTCTGCCTTTCAAATAAATAATTTTTTTTTAAAAAAAGAAAGTCCTTATTTCTCTTTCACTTTTAAAGAATACTTTTACTGGACACAGAATTCTATGTTGAAGGTTTTTTTTTTTTTTTTCTTTCAATACGGAACATTTCACTCTTTTCATGTTTGGTTTCTGGAGAGAAGTCCAATATAAGTTTTAACCTGTTCCTTTATAAATTACTGCCTGCTTTCTCTGGTTTCTTTCAAGATGTTTTCTTTTTCCTAGTTTCCTGCAGATTGAATATTATATGCCTGGGTTCAGAGTTTCTGGTATTTATCTTGTTGGTGTTCTACGTACTTCTTGGATAGGTGGTTGGTGGCTGCAATTAACTTTGGAAAATTCTTGGGGGCCAGCACTGTGGCGTAGCGGGTACAGCCACTGCCTGCAGTGCTGGCATCCCATATGGGCACCAGTTCGAGTCCCGGCACTCCACTTCCAATCCAGCTCCCTGCTATGGCCTGGGAAAGCAGTAGAAGATGGTCCAAGTCCTTGGGCCCCTGCACCCACGTGGGAGACTGGGAAGAAGATCCTGGCTCCTGGCTTTGGATTGGCACAGCTCGGGCCGTTGCGGCCATCTGGGGAGTGAACCAATGGATGGAAGAACTCTCTCTCTGTCTCTCCCTCTCACTGTCTGAAACTCTACCTCTCAAATAAATAAATAAAAAATTCTTAAAGAAAAAAAGAAAATTCTTATTCATTTTTACTTTAAATATTTCTTCTGATCCATTCTGTTTCTTATCCTAATATTTTTTTAAAATGTATTTGACAGGTAGAGTTGCAGACAGAGAGAGGGAGAGACAGAGAGAGAGGTCTTCCATCTTCTGGCTCACTCCCCAAATGGCCACAATGGCTGGAGCTGAGCAGATCGAAGCCAGGAGCCAGGAGCTTCTGTCGCCAGGTCTCTCCTCTGAGTGCAGGGGCCCAAGTACTTGGGCCATCTTCCACTGCTTTCCCAGGCCATAGCAGAGAGCTGGATGGAAGGGGAGCAGCTGGGACTAGAACCGGTGTCCATATGGGGAACTGGCATCCATATGGGATGCCGGGGCTACAGGCGGAGGCTTAGCCCACTATGCCACAGCATCGCTCACCACCACCCCCGCCTTTTTTTTTTTTAAACTTATTTGAAAGGTAGAGTTACAGACAGAAAGGGACAGTCAGAGAGAAAGGACTCCTAGTATTATTATGTGCCTTTTATAATTGTCCCACAGTTCTTGGATATTCTCATCCATAGTTTCCATTCTTTATTCCCTTAAAGTTTCCATTTGGGGAGCTTCTATTGACCTACCTCCAAGCTCACTTAGTCTTTCCCCTGCCAAGTTTAGTCTGCTGATGAGCCCATCAAGGCACTGATCTGTTACAACTGTTTCAATTTCTAGCATTTAATTTTCATCCTCTCCCAGACAGCTCATCTCTCCACTTAAAGAACCCACCTGTTCTCACATATTGTCTACTTTTTACAATAGAGTCTCGAACATCTGAATTAGTTGTTTTGACTCAATGTTTTTGGGACATTTGCCCATCTTCCCAGAGCTGTGAGATAAACATCACTGTCTTCTCTGTATCCCAGTCAGTGACCTTAGCTGGTTGTCCCAAGCACCTACAGTCTAATGAGGAGAGGCAGGATTTGAACCCGACTCTCTGTGGTCTGCGTATGTGTGTAAACTTCATGCTCCTTCATCACCTCAGGAATCATGGATAGGAAGAATTTCCGATATTAGTTGCTATTAAATTGACTTTATCCGACCCGAACATATTTCTGTGGACGTGGGCAGAGGGGCGGAGCTCCCACCACGGCCGACACTTCCTGGGGCACTGGGCACTCACCATACACATGACCACCTCCCTCGTCTCATAGGAGGAAATGTTTTTTATTTTGATGAATTTTAATTTATTTGGGAGGAGAGAGGACAGCAGGGGGTAATCTTCCATCTGCTGGTTCTCTCCCCAAATGCAGCCAGGAGCTGGGAACTCCGTTCTGATCTCCCACATGGAATTCTACTGGACAAGTCACCCAGAAGCTTCACCAAGTAAACAGGGGCTTGTATTGTGGCACAGCTGGTTAGGCTGCCACTCGTGAAGCCAGCATCCCTTACCAGAGTGATGGTTCGAGTCCTGACTGCTCCACTTCTGATCCAGCTCCCTGCTCGTGCACTTGGGACGGCAGCATCAGATGGCCCATGTACTTGGGCTCCTGACACCTACTTGGGAGACCTGGATGGGACTCCTGGCTCTTGGCTTTGGCCTGGCCCAGTCCTACCTGTTGTGGTCATTTGGGGAGTGAAGCAACAGATGGAGGACCTCTGTCTGTCTGTCTGTCTCCCTTCCCCATTTCCACCCCCAGTCCTTTCCCTCTGCCTTTTACAATAAAGGATTCTTGGGGCCAGCATTGTGGCATAGCAGGTGAGGCCAGTGCTGGTTCATGTCCTGGCTGCTCCACTTCTTATCCTGGCCTGGGAAAAAGCAGAAGATGGCCCAAGTGCCTGGGTGCCTGCTACCCATGTGGGAGACCTGGAAGAAGCTCCTGGCTGCTGGCTTCAGCCTGGCCATTGTGGCCATCTGGAAAGTGAACTAACAGATGGAAGGTGTGTGTACGTGTGTCTCTCTCTTTCAAATAAATAAACAAGTTTTAAAAATCCCCAAATAAACAAATCTTCTAAGCAAATAAGTAAATAAGAATGAAAAGGAGGTTAGGTTGTCGCTCCCCCTCTTCGTGGAGGAACGACACAGGACCCTGCGCTGTTCTTTCGTCTGCTCGGCCCTCCCCGGGTTTGCTGCTGGTTCTTCCCGGGTTGGCTACTATCCCTTCCACCTCCGTGGAAGGGCAGTTCCCCCTGGCCGCATTCCCCACTTCCGCAGGGGAGCGGCACACCGCCGGCCGGCTTTCTGGGGGCTGCACGGGTTCCCTTAGATGTTCCCCATAGATGTTCCTGGTGCATGCCGTCTCTCTCCTCCTTTATAGTCCTCCTCCGCCAATCCCAACTCGGCTGAGTACGCTGCTCTCCAATCAGGAGCAAGTCCTACAGTTAATTGGTTGAACTGGAGGCAGCTGTGCGGAAGCTGTTTACTTCTCTCCCAGCGCCATATTGTGGGAGAGCAGATGCATAGAATAAGTCCTAATTCGAGCAACTTAGTCTAGTCCGGATTGCTCCCCACAGATCCCCCTTTCTTTTTATTTTTTGGCGTTGATACGCGCCTGTCTTCGGTGTCCCGCAGCACACACTCTGCTGTACTTGCTAGAGTTGCCACAGGCTCTTACAAGTCCTATCAATCAGGAAAACCGAATCCGGGTCCTCTCTTCGCCATTGTGAGGAGGTTTTTAGGCGCTGATGCGTGCCTGTGTTCGGTGCCCTGCAGCGCATGCTCTGGTCGAGCCTGCAGGGGCTTACAAGCTCTATCAGGCAAACCGAATCCAAGCCTTCTCATTGCCTTATTGTGGGGGAGACTTATTAGTGTTGGTTCGTGCCTATCTTCGGTGACCTGCAGCTCATACTCTGGTCGAGCTTTGCTGGCGCTTACCGCCTTGAATCAGGCAGACCGAATCCAAGCCTCCTAATTGTTGCATTGTGGGGAAGCTTTACTGATGTTAATTCGTGCCTGTCTTCGGTGACCTGCGGCTAGCCGCCCAGGTGCTCATCGCCTCACTAATCGGGCAGACCGAATCCAAGCCTTCTAATTGGCATGTTGAGGGGAGGCCTTATTTTTCTCTATTTCTCTATCTCCGGGCATTCCTATTTCTCCCATTTTACTTCTGTCTGCCAACATTCCTATTTCTCTTTTACTTCTAAACTTCTGTTTCTCTTATCCCCGCAGCTTTCCGGCACCTCGCCCCACCGGCGGGTTCCCGGCTCTGCGCCGCTTCAGCCCGCGCGCCTCTCTCATCTGCGCGGCTTCCCGGCTTTGCGCGCTCCGCGGTCTCCACGCTTAACCCTTTCGCGTCTGAACCACGGCCTACGCCAGCATTCCCTATCTATTCACGCCCCGTGCTCTCTCTGCACGCGGCGGCTTCCGCGAGTAACACAGCGTAGCTTGCGTCTCCGCCACTAGGATTCAATCTAAGTTCCCCGGGCTAGCCTGGCGAATTCAACCCAGCGTACGTCTCCGCCCCACGGTTTGGCTTCCCGTCCTTTGCTCCCCGGGCTAATCAGACGGATCCCAATCTGGCTTACGTCTCAGCTTCTGGTTTCAACTTTTCGCCCCCTATTCCCGGGCTAACTTGAGAACCCCAAAGTGGCTTCCGTTTCCGCCTCGGCCTGCCCCCCGCGGCTTCAATTTCCCTAACATTTTTCTCTACCCGGTATGTTTCCCCAAGCTTTCCTCCAACGATATTCCTCCCTCATTTCTCCTGGCCTCTCCCCACAGTCTGCGTCCGAGTCTGTTTGTTCTAGCTTTCACTTTCGCTTTCGACCTTAGAGATTTCTCCCAGCTTCCCCCCGTAGTCCGTATACGAGTCTATGCCTAGGCTTTCAACAGCTTCTTCCGGCACCCTTTTCGTCCGGCTTTTCCCTAGGCTGTTTGCTAGTCTCTCTCTCCGGTAATTTCCCAGTTCTTCCCGTTTCTTCCCTCCTAAGTTTGCTATCCGTTCTAGGTTTCCTATCCGAGTCACGTTTCTTCCCTCCTAAGTTTTCTATCCGTCCTAGGTTTCCTATCCGAGTCACGTTTCCTATCCGAGTCACGGCACCATTACGTCGCTCCCCCTCTTCGTGGAGGAACGACACAGGACCCTGCGCTGTTCTTTCGTCTGCTCGGCCCTCCCCGGGTTTGCTGCTGGTTCTTCCCGGGTTGGCTACTATCCCTTCCACCTCCGTGGAAGGGCAGTTCCCCCTGGCCGCATTCCCCACTTCCGCAGGGGAGCGGCACACCGCCGGCTGGCTTTCTGGGGGCTGCACGGGTTCCCTTAGATGTTCCCCATAGATGTTCCTGGTGCATGCCGTCTCTCTCCTCCTTTATAGTCCTCCTCCGCCAATCCCAACTCGGCTGAGTACGCTGCTCTCCAATCAGGAGCAAGTCCTACAGTTAATTGGTTGAACTGGAGGCAGCTGTGCGGAAGCTGTTTACTTCTCTCCCAGCGCCATATTGTGGGAGAGCAGATGCATAGAATAAGTCCTAATTCGAGCAACTTAGTCTAGTCCGGATTGCTCCCCACATTAGGTAGCAGGTTAAGAACCACAAGACGCATGCCTGTTGAAAGCGATTCAGGTACATTTTGGACCTTGATCACAATCAATCTCCCTTAAAGAACAAACACATTTTTTTGAAACAACTGAGAAATCTAAGCTCTGATCATGTATTTTAGATGTTGTAAAGGATTTTTACTTGGGGTGCTGAAGCCCTGACCTTTCGTAAATGCATTAGGGACAGGTTAGGAATTACATAGTGTGATGTGAGGTGCACAGGGAGAGAGATGAACCCATCCTGGCCATGAGGTGATAAACAATGGAGGGCTGGGGGCTGGCGCTGTGGCGCAGTGGGTAAAGCTGCCGCCTGTAGTGCCAGCATCCCATATAGGCGTGAGTTCGAGTCCCAGCTGCTTCTCTTCCGATCCAGCTCTCTGCTGTGGCCTAGGAAATCAGCAGAAGATGGCCCAAGTGCTTGGGCCCTTGCACCCATGTGGGAGACTCGGAAGAAGCTCCTGGCTCCGTGGCTTCGGATTGGTGCAGCTCTGGCCACTGCGGCCAATTGGGGAGTGAACCAGCAGATGGAAGACCTTTCCTTCTCTCTCTGTGTAACTGACTCAAATAAATAAATAAATCTTTAAGAAAAAATAATGGAGGGCTGGGCCCAAATCCTAGGGCTTCATAACATTGTCTTTTCCAGACATTTGAAAATATCTACTGAAAAAGGCAGAATATGTTTTTGCCTCAATGATTTTATGGTAATTAGGATGATTAAAAAGAAGAAGAGGAAATTTTTTTGCTTCAGGAGTGTGAGCATGTGTCAAAACATCAAATTGTGCACTTTAAATACATTCATTTTAAGTCCACTATAGCTTAATAAAGACATTAGAAAACCAAAAGTATTAAAACTCAAAACTTGTTGCTTCCTCATTATTTTATTACTATCTGTTATTGGGTTTATGTGTAGCTCTTTTATGAGTTTGGTAGACACAGACTATAATGAGGCATTCTGCGAATCTTTCTCAATCCCACTTCCAGTAATATGCTGGCAGCTTGAAAGTCATTACTGAGGGGACCCGCCAGCTGGCAGGACTGAGACCCGGCCTCTGCAGTGGACACTCGTAGTCGGCTGCATCTGGCCAGGCGCCTGGGAAGGGCAGAGGTCGCATGCCAGCTCCTGAAAGCTTTCCACTGAACTGCAACTTAGGAGGCGTCTCGTCCCTGTGGACATCCGCGTGGGCAGGCTTCCGTTTCAGGCAGAGGTGGGCCTCAGGGGGCTTCCTCCAGTGTCCTCATGCTGGACCAGGGGCCTGCACGGTCCCTGTGTGTCTATGGCGACCCCCTGACCGTCTGTGCTCAGTGAGGTTATGGGTCAGCCTGGGCGAAGATGTTCGTAAGTCACCGCCCTCACAAAGCCCACCTGGCTGAAGCCTGTTTTGTGTTGGCTCCGGCTCTGCTGCCTCTCTCCACCATGGACTTTCTCCTCTGAGCGAGGGCAGCCTCCGGCTGAAGGCTCTCTTCTATCAGCTGAAGATAAACTTTCAGAGGTTTATTTGTAAAGATTGATTTATTTTATTTGGAAGGCAGAGTTACAGAGAGAGGGCGAGACAGAGAGAGATGGATCTTCCATCTGCTTGTCCACTCCCTGAATGCCAGGTAGAAGCCAGGAACCAGCAGCTTCACCCAGGTTTCCCATGTGGGTGGCAGCGGCCTAGTACCTGGGCCATCTTCTGCTGCTTTCCCAGGCTATTAGCAGGGAGCTGGATCAAAAGTGGAGCAGGCAGGACTAGAACCAGTGCCCATTTGGGATGCTGGCATTGCAGGCGGTGGCTTAACCTGCTGTGCCACAATGCCAATCCCAAGAAATCAATCTTTTTAAAAAATGAACTGAAGTGGATCTGGAAATGAAAGCTTCCCTGTATTTTTCTGCACATCACGAAGCCTTTCTCTAGTGTCAGCACTGAACAAGGCAGGTGTTTGAAAATTCTCCACATTCCTTACACTCACAGACCTTTTTCCACCCCAGACACTCCAGTGTAGAGGCCAAAGCTTTGGCAAAAGGATCCCCGACATCTGTCACACTCATAAGGCCTTATTCTCGTGTGAACTTTTATATTAAAGAGGCTGACGCCTTGGCTAAAGAATTTCCCACATTTGCTGCTCTTTCAAGATCTTGTCCCATTGTGAACTCCAGTGTTGAATGCACATGGACTTGTTTCAAGAACTTTCCACAATTCCCTGCATTCCCAAGACCCGTCTCTAATGTGAATTCTCTGTTGTTTAGTAAGGCTGGCATTCTGGCTAAAACAAATCCACACTGAGTACACGAACAAGGCCTCTCTCCAGTATAAATTCACTGGCAAAGAACAAGTCTTTGCACTTGAAGGTTTTTCCCATTCATCGAATTCCTACGTTCTTTCTCCAGGGTAGACTCTCTGACGCCGGGAAGGTTTATAGTCGAGGTATTTCACAGACTTGAGCACTCGCACACTCTTCTCCAGCGCCAACTCTCCCCGAATAAGTACGCTATAGCGCGATAGCGTTAACAGCTCTAGGCTTCCTGCGTTTATTGTACTTCTAACGATTTTTTTTTCACTGTGACTGGCTTTCCCACACTAGGTGGCGCTGTGTGGCCTTTCCTGTTCTATGCGACCTGGTGTGGAGGAGGCCTGAACAGACCAGGAAATAGTTGCCCATCTCCCCAGAAGTAAAGGACTTTGTGCACATGGGATCTGCAGCCCTTCATAAACAAGGCCCTATCCGCAGCCCTCCTGAACTATCTGCCTGTACTGGAACCCAGCTGGTGAGGGTTTATACTGAAGGAATCTCCACCATGTCCCAAGTGTGTGCTTTCTGCCTGGACTCTGTCCCCTTGTCCTCAGCGAAGCACAACATGTCCTTCAAGACCAAGACAAACATCTCGTGGGGCTGGGCTTTCTGGGGAGAGGGAGCTGCTCTGGGAATCCTGACCTGTGACACTTCCACAGAAACGCTCTGCTCCGGCGCTCCCTCGTCTTCCGCTCCACACCAGTAACCTGAAAGCAAAGAAATGCAGTGAGGTGCGTGTGGACTTGAACGAGAGGGTGCAGCGGCCTCCCAGTGTCCGTCTGTGCACCAGTGAACAGGTCTGTGTGAGCTCGTGGGACTGTTTTCAGGAGGAGGAGGCCTGGGTGAGGTTGAGGAAGCAGCTGCCCTTCGGTGATGGTCTTCCAAGAGTCACAGCTCGGGACAAGCCTCAGCGGGCAGAGCACAGAGGACGGAGCGCAGCACGAAGAGGAGCCGCAGGGTCCACGCTGACCCCCTGTCAGAGGTCTGCAGAACTTGTGTTGACACGTGGGTGGCTGTGTAGAAGACTGTAGGCCCGAGGAAACCCAACTTCCAAACACAGGAGCTCACGTTCAAAGATACCTTACGGATATGTGTGCATCTCATAGCACAGTATGTGTGAGCCCGTGCGGGGGGGAACTGTGAGAGGGAGCAGTGGGCAGATATGGAGGAGATGTGGGACCAGGGGAGCTCAAGATTAGCCCCAGGCCAAAAATCACAAAAATGACAAACTGACAAAGTGTCAAGAGTGGGAAAAGGGGGGACCGGCACTGTGGCATAGTGAGTAAAGCAGCCATCTGCAGTGCCGGCATCCCATCTGGGCACCGGTTCGAGTCCCGGCTGCTCCACTTCCCATCTAGCTCCCTGCTATGGCCTGGGAATGCAGTGGAAGATGGCCCAGGTCCTTGGGCCCCTGTACCCTTGTGGGAGACCTGGAAGAAGCTCCTGGCTTCAGATCGGCCCAGCTCTGGCCATTGCGGCCATCTGGGGAGTGAACCAGTGGATGGAAGATCTCTCTCTCTCTCTGCCTCTCTTTAACTCTTTCAAATAAATTAAAAAAAAATCTTAAAACAAATATTACAAAGGGAGTCTCATTGAAGGACACAAAGAGTGACCATGTTGCTGATGGCCATTCTTGACTCAAGCAGACGTGTTTACGCCAGCTCGAGGAAGGGAGTGGAACCTGGGATGGAGGGGTCACCTGGCCAGGGAGAGAAACGTGGCATCCAAAAATCCAACTGCAAGACTCCTGACCCCCTACACTGAAAGGTTTTGGGGCAGCAGCTACTGGGGGTGCTTGGGGAAATGGTAGGACAGTACAATAGCTCTGTCCTAGAAAACAGTGAGCCTACATCTATCACCCTGCTCAAAATAAAGAAAAAGAAAATTGGGTCAGTCCCTAGGGTCCCCATGTGAGGCTGCAACTGTGTCTGGGGAAGAGAGCAAAGGCAACGCCTCACCCAAGGCACTGGGGCAGACGTGAGGGCCTTACCCAGAGAGGTCATGAGCGCGAGGTTCTCCAGCATCACGTCGCAGTACAGGAGTTTCTGACCTTCATCAAGGAGGTCCCATTCGTCCCACGAGAAGTACACGGCCACATCCTCAAAGGTCATATACTCCGGCTGCAATCGGGACAGGTGACGTCACCAACCGCTTGTCTCGAGAGGCCCACCAAGCCATCTCTCCATAATCCACCGCTTGCCCACCCTCCTCCCAAGCTTACAACTCAGGGGGGATATCAGACCCTGGTGCCAGCTGTGACTGCTCCCTCCCACGGCCCCACTGGTCAGCGTATCTGGCCCTCAGCAACAATGAGCAAGTCAGTGGATGGACATGATTTAAGTTCTGGGTCTGCCGGGCAGGGCCCTACTCTTAACCCTATCAGGAAATTACCAGAAAGTCTCCCGAGACGAAGCCTTCCAAGTATAACCAAATTGGACTTCGCCTTCATCTGTGGCAGGGCGCTGGGACATCTGTTCATACTCCCTCTCCATGTGCGTATCATTCTTTAGACTGTACCTCCCATTGCTACTCTACCCATTGCTACTCTACTTTCCTGCCCACACTACAGGCCTTCCCTGGCCTCTTCCCCAAGCGCTCGTCACCACATGGCATCAGGAGAGTGCTTGGTAGATCCCAGAGGGCTACTGCAGATTTCCAGTGGCTTACACTGCCAGGGGCAGCCCTAGCTCCTGCTATGAACACCTTACTGCCTGGTTCTGTTTCTTGTGTTGATCTCAGCCATCAGAATGATATGCAGACTTCACATCTTGCCCTTGCCTTCCCAGTGGCTCTACCAGATAACTACACTGGCCCTTGGGCAAATCCACCAGCCTGGGTGAAACACTTCCGGGTCACCTAAAAGTCCTGGAGAGTCCACAGAGCTGTAAGAAGCAGCTTCAGTGTAGTCTTTCCTCTAACACTCCTGCGCCCCTGCACTGCCCTCAGCAGCCGTGGCTACCCACCAGGCCACCCGTTCCCTGCTCGGGCCCATTATGGTCAGTCCCCCCCGCCCAGTAGTGTTTATAATGCCCACTCTCCCCAGCCAGATGCCCCAGAGAGAGGGCCCATCCTCAGAGGCCCCATCCTCCCTTCTTGACACGCTAACAGTGCCACCACCGTGACCTGAGGTCACTCTAACCATGACTCCCCCCGCTCCACCTCACTTCACCATCTGGCCACAATGAAGAACACACTAGATCATACTGGATGTGACCCACTTCTGGGAAATGGAATCAGCCCATGAAAGAGACACTTGTGCTCCCATGTTCACCAAAGTCCCACCCACAACAGCCAAGATATGACAGCAACCCAGCTGCTTATCAACAGATGAGTGTACAAAGGAAACGGAATGGCATTCAGCCACGTCAGAGAGTGAAATCCTGACGTCTGCCAGGAAATAGATGGAATGGAGAGCATTATGAAACAGGCCAGACACAGAAAGACAGCTACTGTACGTTGTCTCTTATACGTAGAAGTTGAAAGAACAGTCAATTTGAATTTAGAACAGTGATTACCAGAGATTGGGGAGCATGGGGAGGCTGAGGGAGGTTGGGTAACAGGTACCAAAACTCAGACGGAAGTAACAGATCTTAGTGTTCACAGCACGATGGGGTGACTATGCACGCTATGTAGATGTGTTGAAATATTCACTGTACCCATAAAAATGTACGAGTATTGCACTGACACATTTTAAAAATAAAACAGTTAAGAAAAAGAGGCCCCTGGCCCAAGGACTTGGACAGTGGCTGAATCCCAAGGTGTGTGGGCAGGGGTTGTGACCAGTGAGAGTCTACTCACCTGCGTAGGGGGCGTTTGCACTTCCGTGGCCATAGGAACCTGCAGGAAGAGAAAGGCTATGAGAAGTAGGCAGAGACGGGTTCCACGGGCTCCGCCGTCTCCTGTACCCCTGGCCAGACCTGGAAGCAGGTGACCTTGGAGTGACTGCATGACCTCTGCACTCCAGCCCCCAGTGCTGCCTCTTATTTGCTTTGCGACTCTGGACAAGGACTCAGTGGCCCCGGGGTGTTGATCTGCTCTCTCCTCTTGCAGCCCTACCTCAGCCCGTGTCCCTCCTTTGTTCACAACCCCACACCATCAGGACGTACACGGCCTTGTTCTGCCATTCCAGGCGTCATTTCTCTTCACACCCTGACCCATGAGGACACACGTGGACCCAGGCTTTCAGGAATGCTCCCAGATTGGGGGCTCCTCCAGCCTTTGCACACGCTAATCTCTCCGGTTGTAATGCCCTTCCGTGCCTCATTACACTGGCTTTCAGAAATGGGGGCAAAATCTACACGCACCCCCACTCCTGTGCTAGACACTAGGGCCTAGCCTGCAGGGCCCTGAACTCCCACAACTTAGGACTTTAGGATTTGAAAACAAGATTGTGTTGTGTGTGTGAGGGGCCAGGGTGGGGGCCCAAAGGTCGCAACACCGATTTCTGCAGGGTCCGTCGGCGAAGGCACCGTGATCTGAGCCGCGAATCGCAACCCACAGCACCTCCACCTCCATCCCAGCCCCAACGCTGGGTCGCCATGAGCCTCAGAGCCTCAAATCCACCTCTGCAAAGGACTGACGATGGCGCCTCTTGATCCGTCCACTTCCTGTTGCCTCTGACCTGGCTTTGCGCTCTAGAACCAGCCCGCAAACGGCCAGCACGACGGCCTCGCCGGAAGTCCTGCCCCCTCTCTTTCGCTCCGAACGCTAATCGCCCGTCTCCTGCGCTTTCATTGGATGAGCACTGCCGACGCGGCGCAGAGCATTCTGGGTAAGGGCGCCGCAGCGCTCGCAGTTCCACACCCAGTCAAACATGGTGGACAGTGTGTCCCCAGGCTCGGAGAGATGGATAGACGGAGTCAGGATTCAGTTACCAGAGTGGAGAGGCAGTGGTTCAGGCTGTCGGTGCTCTGAGCAGCTGACGTAGGGTTTCCTGTCCTCCAAGGCTACAACTCCAAAGGGAACGGTGGTTTTATGGTGTCGGAGCCAGCGCGCGTCCCTTCGTGGCTGGGAATAAAACATTGGCTTACTGCTCTTCGAATGGGTGGAGCCTACAGAGCTTGGTTTGGTAAATCTCAGAATGTCGAGCCGCAAAGCCTCCAGGCGGGGGAAGAGGGGTGTTGGGCGGCCTGGGTAGTGCTCTGCCTCGGATTCCCACAGGAAACACGGAAGTCGGTCGTTGTGTCCAACCCAGAGAGCAACGTTGTATCCATACTGTGCTTCTTACCCTGTCTCTTGAGATGTATTCAGTTCCTTCTGGAAGTGCGATCCCCACCTCAGCTGAGAGCGACTGGCGCTGTGCTGGGGGCTGCGGGGTCACAGCTGCCCGGGCACCTGGCGCCGGTCCGACCGTAGCTTCCTGCTAGGCATGCCCTGGGAAGCGGTGACCACGGCTCGCAGAACTGGGTCCGTGCCACCGATGGGGGGACGTGGACTGAGTGCCTGGCTCCTGGCTTTGGTCAGGCCCAGTCCCAGCTTTCCTGGGCATTTGGGGAGTGAACCAGCAGACCGAAGTGCTCTCTCTCTGCTTCCAAATAAAAAAAAAATGTTAAAGTCTTATTTTGTCTGATATTAGTCTAGCCACCAGGCGCCCTGGTCACTATTGACAAGGAAGGTATTTTTTCTGTCCTTTCTTCCAATCTTTTTATGTCTTTCCTTATAAGTAGCATACAATTAGATCATGTTCTTTAATCCATTCTGCCGGTCTCTACCATTTTATTGGAAAATTTAATTCCTTTTCATTTAAAGTTATTGATAAGGAAGGACAGTGGCGCCATTTTGTTACTTGTTCTCTAATGTCATACGCATTTTGTTTCTCAGTTCCTCTATTACTACTTCCTTTGTGTTTTTTTTCCCCCCAGAGGGAATCATTTGATTCCTTCCCAGTTTCTTTTCTGTAACACATTATCTTGTTAGTGGCTACCCTAAGGATTATGATGAACATCTTAAAAATGATAGGAATCTAATTTAAATACCAAGTTTATTGATATACAAACTTCTGCTTCCAAATAACTTGAATCTTCTTTATGTTTTTGGTCACAAATGAAATCTTTATGGATTTTATGCCTATTGAGCTAGATTTATAATTATTGTTTCTGCATTTGTCTTTAAAATTAATTAAAGGAAAAACTGGGATTTACACATCAGGAATACAATAACAATGGATTTTATATGACGTTACTTCAACCGCTTGGGGAAAATGGATTTATATAAGTTTATTGCAATAAAATTTTGAAATTCATGCATAGTTTTTTTTTGTGATACACATTTTCCATGAACCTTTTGAATATCCCTGATATGCATCGCTTTCAAAGTTTCTTGCACCAAAATAACTTACCTTTTAACTACATGTTCCAAACTTTTTTAAGTATCCTCATATTTTCTTATAAGTATTCTTTACTGATATTTCTTCTTCCTTTTTCTTTTCTTTTTTTTAAGATTCATTTATTTATTTGAGAGGTAGAGTTTCAGACAGAGAGGGAGAGACAGAGAAGTCTTCCATCCGCTGGTTCACTCCCCAATTGGCCACAACAGCTGGAGCTGTGCCGATCTGAAACCAGGAGCCAGGAGCTTCTTCCGGGTCTCCCATGTGTGTGCAGGGGCCCAAGGACTTGGGCCATCTTCTGCTGCTTTCCCAGGCCATAGCAGAGAGCTGGATCAGAAGTGGAGCAGCTGGGACTCAAACTGGTGTCCATATGGGATGCTGGCTTTACCTGCTACGCCACAGCACCAGGCCCTGTGGGGGAAATCTACTTTTCAGAAAGGGTGACTGCAGATTCTGGCTTCCACCCAAGATGTAGCCAGCAGGAAGGAACGCATTTCCTCTCCTTAGAACAGCAACATCACAAGGCTTGTTTAGTGTGAAATTCCTGAGTGTTTCTATTCAACCCTGCAGGGAGCTAAGGCAGAACAAATAACTGGCCCAAATCCAAGAGGAAAAGGGCCCCAACAAGAGAGAGGTGATGCCAACACACGCTATCCTGGTGCCATCGCAGGAAGATGTCTAAGGTGACCAACCGCCCTGGCCTCCCAGAGGCCATCTTGGTTTCACGCTGAACGCTCCCTGTGCTGGGACGCCCTCCCCAGGGCAGAAGTCCCAGTGTTAAGTAACAGGTGAAGTTTGCAGAGTGGGTTAGTTTTATTTTTATTTTTAATTTGCCAGGTAGAGTTATAGACAGAGACAGAGAGAAAGGTCTTCCTTCCATTGGTTCACTCCCCTAATGGCCACTTCGTGCTGATCCGAAGCCAGGAGCCGGGTGCTTCCTCCTGGTCTCCCATGGGGTGCAGGGCCCAAGTACTTGGGCCATCCTCCACTGCACTCCCAGGCTACAGCAGAGAGATGGACTGGAAGAGGGGCAACCAGGACAGAATCCAGCACCCTGACCGGGACTAGAACCCAGAGTGCCAGCGCCGCAGGTGGAGGATTAGCCTAGTGAGCTGCGGCGCTGGCCATGCAGAGCGGTTTGTAACCTCGTGTAGCTGCTCTTGCATCGCTGGCTGTTGGAGCTGACACATGCACACTGGAAGCATTCTAGGATGTGACGTCACGTGGAAGTCATACCTTAACTTGACGACACCTGGGGTGTGTAGTGCATCGATGGGCGCACAGGAAACCGGGCATCCCTTTCCCTGCTACTCCGCTTCACCGGGCGGTGAGCGCCGCCGGACTTGCTCCAACTCCTGCTTTCCAGTTCTTTCCTCTGCTGCCTGCCTGGCCCTGCCTTCTACTAGTCCTGCTTAAAAAACAAAAATAACTACGGCAAATGTAGCAGCTTCAGACAGCTCAGATTTCTTCTCTGTCGGCCTCTGTCGCCCTCAGAAGTTGGAGGGAGCGATGGGTCTTCTGCTCGCGGTCTTGCAAGGCCAGCATCAAGGACCGGGGCCGGGACTGCTCGTCAGGGCCCTGGGCCCGCTTCCAAGATGACTGGTGTTCTGCAGGATTCACTTCCTTTTCTCCTTTCTTGGGTGGCTCCCTCCATCTGTAGGTCAGCACCAGTGGGTTGGGCCCGTCTCATGCTTTGACTCTGACTTTCCCTTTCCGCTTTCTGCCTTTAGGGCCCCTGAGATTAGACAGGCCTACCCAGATAATCCAGGATAATGTCTTTATTTGCAAGTCAGCTGACCTGGGGCCCGTGCTATGGTGTAGTGGGCTAAGCCTCTGCCTGTGGCACCGGCATCCCATATGCACACTGGTTCGAGTCCCGGCTGCTCCTCTTCTGATCCAGTTCTCCGCTATGCTCAAGTGTTTGGGCCCCTGCACCCAGGTAGGAGACCTGGAAGAAGTTCCTGGCTCCTGGCTTCAGATTGGTGCTGTTGTGGCCATTTGGGAAGTGAACCAGCAGATGGAAGACCTCTCTCTCTCTCTCTCTCTCTCTCTCTCTCTCTCTCTAACTCTGCTTCTCAAATCTATAAATAAAATCTTAAGAAAAGGGCCGGCGCTGTGGCTCACTTGGTTAATCCTCTGCCTGCGGCGCCGGAATCTCATATGTGCCCCGGATTCTGTCCCGGTTGCCCCTCTTCCAGCCCAGCTCTCTGCTGTGGCCCGGGAGTGCAGTGGAGGATGGCCCAAGTGCTTGGGCCCTGCACCCACATGGGAGACCAGGAGAAGCACCTGGCTCCTGGCTTTGGATCGGTGCAGCACGCCGGCCGTAGCGGCCACTTGGGGGGTGAACCAATGGCAGGAAGACCTTTCTCTCTGTCTGTCTCACTAACTCTGTCTGTCCAAAAAAAAAACAAACAAACAAACAAACAAAAAACAAAAAACAAAAACAAACACAAAAAAACCCACACTTGTAATAAGGGTATGTCACAAAGTTCATGGAAAGTGTCTTGAAAAACTCAGTTATTTTGATGCAAAAACTTCTGAAATCCACACAGTTTTTTTCATAATATGTATTTCCCTTGCGATTTTTGAGATACTCCTATATATTCCTGTTTTCTTTTTTTAAAGATTTAGTTATTTGAAAGGCAGAACTACAGAGAGGCAGAAGCAGAGAGAGAGAGGTCTTCCATCTGCTGGTTCACTTTCCAGATGGAGCTGCACTGATCGCCCTGACTGGGACTAGAACCCGGGGTGCCGGCGCCGCAAGGTGGAGGATTAGCCTAGTGAGCCGCGACACCGGCTCTTTTAAAGGCTTTGAGCACAGTCGCCTTCTGAGGGCTCGGGGCCAGGACTTTAGCACAGACATATTTCAGACATACATTCCAGCTATAACATTGTGATATGTGTCATAAATATGGGAAATTATGGAATACATAATTGTATGTGAAAAGCAGACACACATGCACACCCACACTCACAGCCACACACACACACATCTTCCATCCATAGGTTCGCTCCCCAAACATCCACACTGCAGGAGCTGGGCCAAGCCAAAGCCAGGAGCCATACCTCAACCTGGGTCTCCCATATGGCTGGCAGCGTCTCAGTTACCTGAGCTGTTACCTGCGGTCTCCCCGGGTGTGTGTTAGCGGGAAGCTGGAATCGGAGGCACAGTCAGGACTGGAATCCAGGCATTCTGCTACGGGATGCAGGCCTTCCCAGTAGCGTCTTAACTGCCACTCAAAATGCCCTCCCCAATATCTACATGGACGTTAACGAATCTTTCTCAAGTGGATGCCTACATAACTACAGCTTGAAGGCCACACAAAGAGCGTTAGCAGTGTCAGAGTCCTGAGTGTTCCTCCCCAACACAAGAGGAATACAATGTCTTCACGTTTCCAATTTGTATTCCCCAACTTTTTTGGGTCCTTTTTTTCCTATTGCGCACAAATCCCTCAGAGGTAGTTTGAATGTGGTTGTTAGCGACCTTTAGTCTGTAGCCGTCTTATAGCTTCTGCAGAGGGAGGGTAAGGTTCGCCCACCTTACCCGACACTTCCCTGCGTTATCTAGTCTCCTTGTGGTTGAATGAACGATTCACCTGCTCTGCTGCCACTGCGCCTCTGTACTGCTCTCAATGAGTGCTAATGAGAGTGATACTGCTGCACATCTCGTCTTTTTTTTTTTTTTTTTGACAGGCAGAGTGGACAATGAGAGAGAGAGACAGAGAGAAAGGTCTTCCTTTGCCGTTGGTTCACCCTCCAATGGCCACCACGACTGGCGCGCTGCGGCCGGCGCACCGCGCTGATCCGATGGCAGGAGCCAGGTGCTTCTCCTGGTCTCCCATGGGGTGCAGGGCCCAAGGACTTGGGCCATCCTCCACTGTACTCCCTGGCCACAGCAGAGAGCTGGCCTGGAAGAGGAGCAACCGGGACAGAATCCGGCACCCCGACCGGGACTAGAACCTGGTGTGCCGGCGCCGCAAGGCGGAGGATTAGCCTAGTGAGCCGCGGCGCTGGCCACACATCTCGTCTTTATAACTGATGCACAGAAGAGTGTGTTTTGGACAGCAGCACTTACTTCACACGCTTTTCTTAAGGACCTTTCATTGGGAAGATATAAATATCCTAGGTGTTTAGGTACTTAATCACAGAATTTCAAAATATACGGGCAAAGACTGACCAAACTAAAGGATAACAGGCAAATAATAATCAAAATGGGAGATGTTAATGTTTCTTTTTCTCTTACTGCTTCAATAGACAACAAAAACCAGTGCAAAAGATTTATCTTGATTTGTATCACACTTTATCCAACAGCTGGACACACATTTGCTTTCAAGTGAACATGAATATTTATGATGATACACATATCCTAGGTCAAAAAAATTCCAAGACATGTCGGAAGATGGAACACATTAATAGTACATTCTCTGACCGACCACGGTGGAATTAAAATAGAAATCAACAAGATGTCTAAAAAAGTCTTCAAATATTTAGAAAGCAAAACACACTTTTACATAACCAGCAGGTCCAAGGAGAATAAAGGAAAGTAGATACATTTTGAATAAATAATAGTTGAAAACACAGCAAATCAAAACTTGGGGAATGTAGTTAAAGCAGTGCTGCAGTGTTTACATTAAAAAATTGAAAAGTCTAAAAATGATTTAATTTCCACCCCCAAACAGATAATATAAGTTAATACAAAATAGACATAAATATCAATTATAAGCATAGAAATAGAAAATATACAAAAGAGAAAGCAAAGCTTAACATGGATTTTTTATGATGAATAAAATTGGTGAATGTCCACCACATTCAAAAATTATGAGAAAACTCAAATTACCAATGCCAAGGAAAAGAGGGAGGCATTGCTACAGGCCTGGCAGATATTAAAAGGACAACAAACGATTATAAAAACTTTTCCAGGAAGAAATTTATTGCTCCTAGTAATTTTCCTGGTAAACTCGATCAAGAATATAAGAGATACTTTACTAGTATACACAAACTCACAAAAAGTAGAGGAGGCGGCAATTTTTCCTAATTCATTCTGTGAAATGAGCATAACTCTAACACGGAAACAAACTAAATGTACACAATAGTATCACTCGTGGGTAAAGACGGGCAAATCTTTAACATTTTATGAAACCAAATGTAACCAAATACAGAAGGCTGATACAGCATTACCAAACAGAATTTGAGCCAGTAATGCAAAGTTGGCTTAATAATTAAAATCCGTGTTATTTACCATCTGAAAAGAGGCATCAGAATGTTTCGAAGATGTGAGAGAATTGCCAAAATGTAGCATCCTTTCAAAACTGTCAGCAAAGCAGGTGTTGGAGGGCATTTCCTTTTTCTGAAGGGAAAGCAGGGTTAGGGATTTATCTCAAGAGATCTCGCCTTGGAACAGGAGGCTTGGATACCGGGGTGGATCCTGTGTCCACCTGATGTGCCCTGGCACCTGGGAGAAGACGGGCTGTAAACAGAGCTGTGGTTTGATGCAGGCTCAGTGGGAAGACAGACGCCCTGGGGCGTCGAACTGAGAATGGCTGATCTGTGTTCTGCATCTTCTGAGAACATCAGAGCCCGGGGTGGCCATCTGGGTACCGCAGGCGTCCACCCAGGCAGGCAATACATGTGTTCATTACAGGTGTGCGTGGTTGAACTACCCCAAGGACACGCGCCTATGTGATGAGGAGGCACCGCAGTCAGGAGGTTAATGCATGAACGCTGGAATCAGACAGACTGGGTTCAAATCCTGGCATCTCCACGACCACCTGGGTAGCCTGAGGAAGATTCCTAAGGCTTCCACACTGTTGTTCTCAACTTGGAGAAAGTGGAGAGGAGCTGCCTGGCAGGAAGGGATGCGGCGTCCAGGCAGGTTGGGGCTCTCCAGCCCCACTTCAAACACCTTGCAGCCCAGCTGGTGATAACCATGGCCATGGAAGTGGTTTGTCTTTCTCCAGGACTTGGAGGGCCTACTGCTCCCTGGCGAATGAATCAGCATTGGCGTGGCACAGGGGGTGGGAGTGACCAGCTGTCCTCCGTGGAGGCTGCCCAGAAGAAAGAGGCTGGGGCCGAGTGGACCCTGCACTGCTTTGTCTGTACCCCCTCTCCCCCATCTTAGCACATGTCCTGCAGCTGCCATCCTGGGCCTCAGGGGTGCTAGGACCCACAAGAGCCTCCTCCTGTCCTCTCCAAGTTTCTCTTACTCTGGTTGGTCCCCGGCGAGCTGGCCCCCACTGTGCCATGATCCGGGTTGATCCAGGGCTCCTGCTCTGAACATTCCCTGTGCCTCCAGGGAAGTCAGTGGCTCACGGGCACTGCTGGCTGAAGCTACCTCCCCGGGCACAGGAGCTGAGGGATCTGCCGGGCAGGCGTCCTTGGTGGAGCCGCTTCTTTTGGTACTGCTCACTCCCAGTCTTTCACAGTCCCCATCTAGGGCGGGGCCCCCAACTGGCAGCGGGGTGGGGGTGGAGGAGTCCAAAAGGAGGAGCCAGAAATTCCCAATGGGGAGAAGCTGCTGGGCCCCGCCCTTTGCCTCGTAGTGCCTTCTCTTCACAGCCTTTGCCTACAAGCCCCCTCCGGTGCACCTGCCAATGACATGTCCGGGGGGACAGTGCATGGCTTGTCTTGGAAGAGAAGGCATTTTGGAGCCATGTCCACACTGTGTTCTGTTTCTAGGGTCAGACAAGCACACACTGCTCTCCATGGACAACTTTTTGGCAGGCTTTCCCCTCTCTCGCTCCGCGCGCCAGGCTGGCTGGGACCCCCTGCCCCAGCAGCTTACGCAGCCTACTATGTTTCTCGCTCACCTACACCAATACCTCAGTCTTCACTGACCAGCCCATCGCTGACTGGCTGAGCCCCTCACTTCCACCACGCAGTCAGCATGTGTGTGGACCCAACCTCCCATCCTGGTTGGGACATGGGCATAACCGACACGGACACCTTCCCTGTATCTCCTGGCCTCCTGCAGGAGCCAGTGTGCGCTTCCTCCTGGTTGGCCAAGTCCATCCCAGCATGGGGCAGGTCCGTGTCTCCACCATGCAACCCACATTTATGGTCAGCAGCCCTACCTCACTTTGAACCTCTCCTGTAGCCCAGCAATTACCCTTTAGTCACATTAGGGGGTCCAAGGAGCAGTGTCATGGAATCTCTTTCCCCAGAGCCCCTGTTTTCGCTGGTATATTCAGGAACCCAGGCAGAACCTTGGCCGGCGGCACAGCCAAGCTTGCCTCTGACCCTGCTGAAATTGATATGGCTACCGTATCCCCTTCCCAAATTCTCACTGGCAGTCTCACCTGACAGCTGTCATAGCCCTGACCCTTTGGGAAATCTGGAAGGCTCAGGACAAGCTCCAGACTTAATCTCCACGGTAGCTCCGGCACCCAGTGGCGGCAAAAGGCTTTCGCACACCTGACACCCATGTCCTTTGGCATACGTGTGAGCGCCCAGCGGGGCCTTGGTGGCTCTGCAGGGTCCGAGCAGCCACTACTTGCTCTGGGGTCATCATGGAGATGCTCAGCACTGGGCACGGCTCACCCGTTGCTAGCCCTGCTTCAGTCCCATTGCCTTCACGGGCCCTGCAGTCCCGTGCGTGGGTGCTGGCAGCTCTCTGGCTGGTGTGTCTGCTTCAGGCCCAACTCCACGTCTAAAGCAGTCTGGCTTTAGGAAAGGGCTAAGAGGGACGCTCAACATCTCAACTTAGGTTGGGGGAGGCTTAGGCCTGTGCACCGGCGTTCTTGCCATCCTATAAAGCACCTCTCATACAATTGGCCAGAATTTCCGAGAGCAAAACTTTCCAGGGAGACTAGCTGGGGCCTGCCCAAACAAAGCACACCTGTCATACCATCACTGCGCAAAAGACTAGTGCCCAAAGACACCTGTGTTCTTCCTTGCGTCAGATCGCCCGGAAACCATCTGGCCAAAACACATTTGTTGTAGTCAGAGGGGCCTGTGGTGGGAGTACTCCTGCTCTGGCCTGTGGTCGGATCACCTGGGGTGCACCTGACAGAGGCAGCTGTCTCACGCAACCACACCTGTGCTTGGAGGCCCTTCTGTTTCCGCCTCCAATCAGAGCACCTGGCTTCACCTTGTCCCTAGCACATGTATTGCAATGGGAGGGGACAGCATGGTATCTGTCATGGAGAGCCTGTCCCTCCCGCAATGGCTCTGGGCACTTGAGGGCCCATAAGCCAAAGCAGGCCTGTTACTAATGGAGAAGGCCACACCACTGAGACACGCACACCTCAAGACGTTGCTGGCCACAGCTTCTGGCGGACACCCAGGGGCCACTTGGCTTGAGCACATCTGTTGCTGCTGGAGGGGCTGGAGCCATATCCGTGACTGTAGGAGCCACTCCGGACAAAGGCATCTTAGATCCGTAGATCCACAGAGTACAGGTGGTGCAATGGGAGGTGACGGCACCACACCTCGTGTTTGGGGACACTTCTGTTCCTACCATCTTTCCGAGCAGTTGGGGGCACACGTGATGAGAGCACACCTGTTGTGGCCGGATAGGACAACACTTGGAGGAAGACATGTCTATTCTCATTGCCCTTCCGAACCCCTGGGGCCTAGGCCAGGGTGTCTGCCCCCTTTGACTTTGTGGGGGCTAACACGACTGAGAAAACATCCGATATTCCGGAATTTTTTTACCTACTTTTGATCATATCAAGTGGGCACTGCAGTGCATTGTGCGTGGCAAGCAGTGTTTTCACGACCTGTTTAGGGTTTCCTTGGGGACAGAAATACGGGGGGATCAGCCCATTCATTTTCTTCTAGCGCAAGAGCTAGGATCTAAGCAACTAAAAGCAAAAGTTTCCTCCAGGAATGGCCAGGGGATCACAGGCCCCCCTCGGATGGATCTTGTTCTCCAGAGAGCAGGTTCAGCCCCTTCTAGTCATGTCAAACAAACTCAACCTGCCTTTTGTCTTCCAAGGCTAAGCCGCAGGCCCAATGCCTCTGGGGTCTGTGTATGTGTCGAAGGTCGCGGGTTCAGATGAGGCCGAACGTGGTGGCCTTGAGGCATCGCGCTGTGGAGAGAAGAGAGAGACCTGTAAGTACCAGCCAGGCAACACTCTGGTTTCAACTCCCAGCTCGAAAGACCCAAGCTCTGGGCCGGTTTTCCTCTG
Source organism: Oryctolagus cuniculus (assembly GCF_051225735.1). Classification (NCBI taxonomy): domain Eukaryota; kingdom Metazoa; phylum Chordata; class Mammalia; order Lagomorpha; family Leporidae; genus Oryctolagus; species Oryctolagus cuniculus. Next base: position 19,798,943 of record NC_142884.1, read on the forward strand.
GCCTCAAAACTGTCAGGACACACACTGCTGGCTGTAGCCACCCCCTTTCTCTTACCTCCTATTTTTCTTTCCCAGGCTCTACCCATCATTTACTGGTCTGTCCATCCACCTGTCTACATACACATGGCGTTGTTCTTGTTAATTGGTTCTCTGCTTGTATGTTTTTGCTCTTTGACTCACTGGTAGAGGAAAATTTGACTTCTGTGAAGGGACTTCAAAATGCTCATGCAAGACAGAATTAAAAATAAGTTGGTTTTCATGGAAAAAATTGAAATCCATGCATACAAGGAGTCTTCAAAAATTCAGGGGAAATGCATACTGTGAAAAAACTACGCATGGATTTCAAAGTTTTATTTTGCACCAAAATAAACCATGGACTTCTTTGAAGTACCTTCCTGGGAGGGGCAATGTGTTGAGCCAAAGTTATAAGTGTGCAAAGTTTCCGTGGCCGAGGGAATAGCCCTACTTGACGAGAGTGTGCACTGACTTCTTTTTTTGAAGATTTAATTATTTGAAAGTTAGAGTTACAGAATACACAGAGAGAGGAGAGGCAGAGGCAGAGAGAGAAAGAGAGAGAGAGAGACAGAGAGAGAGAGAGGTCTTCCATCCGATGGTTCACTCCCTAGATGGCCGCAACGGCCAGAGCTGCACCGATCTGAAGCCAGGAGCCAGGAGCTTCTTCCGAGTCTCCCACATGGGTGCAGGGGCCCAAGGACTTGGACCATCTTCCACTGCTTTCCCAGACCACAGCAGAGAGCTGGATCGGAAGAGGAGCAGCTGGGACTGGAACTGGCGCCCATAGGGGATGCCGGTGCTTCAGGCCAAGGCGTTAACCCGCTGCACCACAGTGCCGGCCCCAGCGCTGACTTCTGAGGCTTGTGTTTCCCAAATGAGAGCTGAGGGCCCACGGGAAGGTAAGGTTCGGGGGGAGGGGAATGAGGCAACGCGGCCCCCTTTCCTGCTTCTCTCTGCGCCTCGTCGCTGCTCTGACCCCACCCTAGGCTACGTCATCCCTGTTGTGTGTTGAACATTTTGGCTTCCGTGTCTTCTAATTTACACTTGTGCCAATAATACACACACACATGCGCGTGTGCTCCACCGGTTGAGGACTGGCGTGGCATCCACGCCTTTGAGCCTCAGGAGAGAAGGATGCAAGAAATCAAGCCTGCTTTGCAATTTGGGGAAAATTGCCACCTAGGGTGCCTGTCATATAGACGCTGTTATCCACTGTAACAGGCATCATGCCGCTTTGGAAACCAGAACCGATTCTCCTTTCAGGGAAATAACTAAGTTGTCTTTGGAAAAATAACCCGTCTGTTTCTAGCCTAAGCCACTAAGAATATCAAATAACTAGATTTATAATTTCACCCAGTCTTGGCTGGCTGTAGGACTGTGCAATACCAAGAATACAGCGTTTTCTGGTACATTTTACAACCCAGGAAAACCATCATAAATGCCGCAATGGCAGGGGCTGGAATAGGCTGAAGCCAGGAGCCTGGAACTCCATTCAGGTCTCTCGTGTGGGTGCAGGGACCCAAGCACTTGGGTCATCTTTCACTGCTTTGCTAGGTGCATTAGCAGAGAGCTGGATCGGAAGTGGAGCAGCCAGGACTCGAACCGGCACTCACAAAGGGTGCTTGCATCCCAGGTGGTGGCTTAACTGGCTGTGCCACAACATTGGCTCCCTCATGCTCCTTCCAGAAGGCCTTCACCAGAGCAGAGCCAATGCTGGCACCATGTCCTCGAATCTCCAGAATTGTGACCAAAATACCGCCCCCCCCCCATTTTTACAAAGTTAGCCAGCCTCAGGAATTTCATCATAGCAACACCCCGGGCGAGGGGTAGTGATGGCTCACAGGCAAGATGGCTGCAGTGGTGCAGTGAGAAGTGAACTCTGCACACTCGTATGTTTTGAAGTGCTCGCTGTTGGATTGCAAGGCAGGACCGTATGTGAGAGACAGAGAGTGGTGCATGGACTTGCCATTTGAGTTCAGACAAACTTTCGGCTTCATCAGGGCGTACTTGGCCACTAGCCTATGGACTCAAGTGACCGATTCAGAATGCGTACTTGAGAAAGGAGAAATGGGGAAAACAGACTCGTGACCACGTGTGCTTGTGTTCACTGCACATAAAGTAAAGACCCTCACCATGAACCTCCGTGGAAACGAATTTAGGACACCAGACTACAGACTCAAAATTATGCACGTGTTAGAGCAAATGTGAGAGACCCCAATTTATAGCCTTAGGATAGAAAGTTATTCTTGAGATTTAAAAGATCATAAAAATTTTAAAAAGCCATGAGAAATAGAATTCCATTGAAAATTAAAAAAAAACCTAGTTTTTAAGTGATAAACAAAATTAAGAAAGCACAAAGACTTAAAACTGATGTTCAAAAAAAGCTACAATGCAGAAAATGGGTAGGCAGCCATCATCAACTGAGCAAAACTATTTGCAAAACATATATCTAGCAAATGACTGACACAGAATATGTAAAGAACTCCTCAAGCTACTCAAAAAAATGGGTAAAATAGTTGAGCAATCCCTTTAGAAGGAAAACATTCAGTAAGCATGTATGAACGTGTGTTCGTACTCTTCAGTGGGCCGAAGCAAACAGGAGTAATCAAAGAACCGATTCACGGAACGAAAGAAGTCCTACAAAGAGGGAACCGAGTCTGTTCCCACTGATGTGAATTTCCAGAACTGCCATAGCCAAATCTGCAGTCACCCCAGGTTTCTGAAGCACTAGGGGGCAGGGGGTGCACCTGGGACCTGTCAGGTCGGGGAGCAAGGACGGCCCCTCCCATAAGGGATCTTCTTCTAAGGTCCAGGCGCTCCCTTCCTTTGCTGGCCGGCCTGCTCCAGGGACGAGGAATCTGACTTGCTGTGTCAGAGGAGCCACAGTCCAGGCACACCCATCTCAGGAGCTGGAGCTCCGCGGTATTCGTCAGGGTGTTTTGAAGCAGACACTCTGACAAGGTCAAGGCGTGTCTGCTTGTATGGTCACTAAGCCTTTTCTGCACCCAAGCTTTCTTGTGGCTTTATCTTCCTACTTTGTGCCTCCCCGCTACTGCCAGCCATCCTATTGCCCAGCGCACACCTACTTTAACATTAAGCTTTCTGGATGAATTATGTAAAAGGTATTGGAAGAGCAATACAAGAAAATGCTATTGGGGTGGGCATTTAGCCTAGTGGTGAAGATGCCTGCACCCCACCTTGGAATGCATGGATTCAGTACCTGGCTCCGAGATTCAACGGTGATGGCCTTGCCCTCCAAAGGGATTGACGCAGCTCCCGAGGGGCACTGGCTGGTTCCTGTCACTGTGATTTGTTATCCATATCTGTATCTGTATCTGTATCTACATCTATATCTATATCTACATCTATATCTACATAAAAGTGGGTGTGGATCCTAAATTCCTCCGTCCTCCTGTGCTGCTGTGTGATCTCCTCTGCATGTACTCTCACCAGGGTGATGCTATTTGCTCTAAGACCCTCACCAGAAGCCAAGCCAGGTAGGCAGCTTGATCCTGAACTGTGAGCCTCCAAAACTGGGACATAAAGAAACCTCTTGGGGCCAGCGCTGTGGTGCAGCAGGTTAATGCCCTGGCCTGCAGCGCCAGCATCCCTTTTGGGTGCTGGTTCTAGTCCCGGCTGCTTCTCTTCTGATCCAGCTCTCTGCTATGGCCTGGGAAAGCAGTAGAAGATGGCCCAAGTGCTTAGGCCCCTGCATCTGCATGGGAGACCGGGAAGAAGCTCCTGGCTCCTGGCTTTGGATCAGTGCAGCTCCAGCCTTTGCGGCCACTTGGGGAGTGAACGGAAGGAAGACCTTTCTCTCTGTCTCTCCCTCTCACTGTCTGTAATTCTACCTCTCAAATAAAATAAATACAATCTTAAAAAAAAGAAAGAAGAGAAAGGAAAGAAGGGAAGAAGAGACGTATCACTATATTCTTAGAATTGTATCTATGAACTACATTACATCTTTTCTCTTTATGGTAATATCATATTAGCATGAGAATTGTGTTGTAGTAATTATCTTGTATTTGCTGTGACCCTGAAAATCTAGGGCAACACTAAATGTCTTAAAATAAAAAAGTTTAGTAAAACTGAAAAACTTCTATAAATATTGAAGAAGAAATAAAAAAGAGAAAACTGAAATGACCAATATTGGGATTACAAACGATTAAGATTCAAAAACGTGTTACAGATCTAAGGGACACGGAAGGGACAGTATGTGGCCACAGTCATCTCCCCGGGGAAAAACTGGTGGGTCTGAATGGTTTTCCCCAGGAACCAATAGCAAACATTCACAAACTCAGAAAACAGAGAAGGAAGCAACTTTTCCTAATTCATACTAGAAGGCCAGCACAGCCTGCATATCAAAAGCTGCCAAGAAAATGACATTAGTAGCCCTCGATAACACAGACACAAAATCTCACAATATTTTAGTAAATCAAATCCAGCCAACTATAAAACAATCTTGTATGACTGAGTAGGTTTCCCGCAGGAATCCAAAGGTTGGTTTAACATTTAATAACATTGATCAATGGGATTCACCATATTAGGAAAATAAAGAAGACAGACATATGATTAATCTCAGTAGCTGTGGTTTTCACACCACTTAGACAACGTCCCAGGCAAGTAGGAATGGGAGAGAATATTCCACGTGTGTGATAAATCACATCTACGAAAAAACTTCAGTGGATAGTATACTGAGGAATTTTACCATATGCTTAGCAACTAGAAAAGGCTATCTGTTATCTCTGCTTGTATTCTATATTTATGATGTTGTAGCAAATATAGAAGAAATAGTAAGGCACACAGATTAAAATGGAAGCAGGACTTTCAGCGTGGAAACATGACTGTGTGTGTAGAAGGCCCAGTGGAGCCTACAGAGAACCTGCAGGAAGAGATGAGGTTAGCAAGGTTTCAGTACAAAGGCGAACACATCAAAAAATTTCCTTGGTAAAACTACCATAAAACAATATATGCCTTGTGTACATATGTGCAGGTATACACACACGTATCATTTTCAAAGGTTGGGGAAGTTCCTCTTGGCCAATTCCAAGTTTTTATTAGGACCCTAACAGCTGGACCATGGAATTACTACAAATGATGTCTGTGCCCTTGAAGCCAGCACGAGGCTGGTACCCACCTGTCATGCAGCTCGTGTACGTGTACTGGGGACGCACGCACTCACAGACAGCTGTGAATCAGGCTGCGCTTCCTGGAGGAGAGGGGCCTGCCGACTGTCCGTCCCTGTGAGCACAAGAGGAAATAAAGAGAAATAAAAGGCATGCAGATTAAAACAGAAGTAAAGTGAGCGGGATGCAGACAAACCGTGTAAGTTAAAAATACCAAGGGACCCACAGAGAAATGACCGTAAGTCAAGAGTGGTGTTAGCTAGCTCTCAGTGTACAAAGTCCACACACACACACACACACACACACACACACGGATTATCTGCATAGTATCAACGAACTGCTGAAAACAAATCTTCCAAAGATCCCGTTTAAAACAGCATTTACAAACCCCAGAGAATACTTGGGAATTTGCAAAAGTTTTGGAAGACCGATACACAAGCACTACAAAAACAGTGGTAGCAACGTTTAGGGAGTGGATCGGCTGATGGAAGATCTGTCTTTCAAAGAAGTAAATTTTTAAAACAGTGGTGGCAAACTTTCTCCTAAAAGACCAGATAGGCTTGGTGGATGCCTTGGTCTCTGTCCCATATCGTGTGTGTGTGTGTGTGTGTGTGTGTGTGTGTCCTACAACTCTGAGATTGTTAATGTGATTCTAGCTCGCTGACCATAACAAACCAGCTAGGAACTGCATTTGTTGGACTAAGGCCCTGGTGCCGATCCTTGCTATAAAACACCACTGAGAGAAAACATAAAGGACTAAGCCTGGAAAAGCCAGTGCTGCTAAGCCGTCAGTTTGGGCCAGGACTCGGAGAGTTGGTCCGTGGAGTCACTGTAAGAGACGTCGGCGTCCCTGGAGGCACAGGTGGACCCTGCATCCATCTGCTGTGCCTCCACCTGAGAGAACACAGCTCCCAGTCAGCGGCTGGGGTCTGCTGCAGAACTCAATGAAAAGACAATTCGCCCTTGTGAAACCCATGTGCTCAGGGGTCTTCAAACAGTTCGTGGAAAATATTATAAAAAGGCTACAGCGGGCCGGTGCCGCGGCTCACTAGGCTAATCCTCTGCCTGCAGCGCTGTTACTCCGGGTTCTAGTCCCGGTTGGGGCGCCGGTTCTATCCCGGTTGCTCCTCTTCCAGTTCAGCTCTCTGCTGTGGCCCGGGGAAGGCAGTGGAGGATGGCCAAAGTGCTTGGGCCCTGCACCCCATGGGAGACCAGGAGGAAGCACCTAGCTCCTAGCTTCGGATTGGCACAGCATGCCAGCTGTAGCAGCCACTTGCGGGGTGAACCAACGGAAGGAAGACCTTTCTCTCCGTCTCTCTCTCTCTCTCACTGTCTAACTCTGCCTGTTTAAAAAAAAAAAAAGAGGCTACAGCAGCAGGCGCTTGCATGCTGCGGGTTAAGCTGCTGTATGAATGCCTGCGTCCCATATTGGGGTGCCTTGGATCGAGTCCTGCCCCTACTTCTGATCCAGCCTTGGGCGGTAGGTGATGGCTCAAATACTTGAGTCCTTGCCATCCGTGGAGGAGACCCAGATGGGGTTCCTGGCTCCTGGCTTCAGTGCTGCCCAGCCATGGCTGTTGTGGGCATTTGGGGAGCCAACCAGTGGCCGGAAGATTCTCTCTCTCCCCATTACTCTACCTTTCAAGTAAATAAACATTAAAAAAATAAAGCTATCAATGGATTCTAAAAACTTTTTTGCACCAAAATGAGTTTATCTTTTTAATTTCACGTTTCCCCAAAGGTTTGGAAGCAGCCTTGGGTATCCCCAAGGATGACAGCTTGGGCACAAGTCCTGTCAGCGTCACTGTCACTTTGTGAGCTGAGGCACTCACTTCTTTGAAGGCTTAAATGTTCTACCAAATTTATAACAAGGTGTGAAGGTAAACTGCCGGCCAGGAAGGGAAGCTTTGGGGTGCAGCAGGCAGAGCGCCGCGCCCCACAAACCATCACAGCCCAGCTCCGGGTGCTGGACTCACGCCTTTCCCGGGCAGCCACACGAAAGGTGCTCGCCCGCCAGGAACTGGAGAGACGCGGTCCAAAGGGACAGTGAGTGTCCTGGGTCCTGTGCCGCCAGGATCAGGCGTGGGGTGGGGGTGGGGCTGGTGGCACCGACGGGCGGCCCCTGATGACTGTCTCCCAACACTTGTCCGGCACCGTTCCTGCCCGCCCTCACCCGCGCAGGGCAGACTGCCCTCCCGAGCCCCCGAGGGAAGGAGCCCCGAGGACCACCTGGCTGTGATGGCCGCAGCCAGCCAGCGCCTCCTGGCCAGGCGCCCAGGATGCTCACTCTGCGGGTGCCTGGCCTCCGCGGTTCCCAAGAGAGGCACACAGCGCGGGGGCCATCTGGTGCCACACGCCTGCACCTGAGTGCGGGAGGTCCCCAAGGCGGCCAGACCGTTGGGCGTCCCCTTGGCCGTTTGCGGCTTTGACTTCGAGCCCCGCGCTTGCGTGCGCTCGGCTGACGCATGCCTGTCGCACGCTCCCACGGGGCTCGCAAGCCTCCGGCCGGCTGGAGTCAGAGGATCTAGTAGATCTGAGTTTTTCCTACCCTACTCCGAGAATTCACCGGCTCGCCAACTGCTTTTTCTGGCAACTTCCTCAGCGAGCTTTGCCCCCGCCCTGTCGCAGGCCTCACCACCCCTGGCCTGGCTCACCCTGCTGCCCCTGTGTCTCACTTCCGCTCCAAGCCAGGGCCCTTCTTTTTTTTTTTTTTTTTTTTTTTTTTTTTTTTTTTTTTTTTTTTTTTGACAGGCAGAGTGGACAGTGAGAGAGAGAGACAGAGAGAAAGGTCTTCCTTTGCCGTTGGTTCACCCTCCAATGACCGCCGCGGCCTGCGCGCTGCGGCCGGCGCACCGCGCTGATCCGATGGCAGGAGCCAGGAGCCAGGTGCTTTTCCTGGTCTCCCATGGGGTGCAGGGCCCAAGCACCTGGGCCATCCTCCACTGCACTCCCTGGCCACAGCAGAGGGCTGGCCTGGAAGAGGGGCAACCGGGACAGAATCCGGCGCCCCGACCGGGACTAGAACCCGGTGTGCCGGCGCCGCTAGGCGGAGGATTAGCCTAGTGAGCCGCGGCGCCGGCTAAGCCAGGGCCCTTCTGACGCAGTTTCCGGTCTGACATCTTGGTGCAATATCCCTTCCAAGAGGTGGTGTCTGACGGGCCGGCTCAGTGTGCTTTCCGGTGCTGTCGGCTTTGTGCCTCCAGCCCGTCTGGCCCCTCTGGAAGGGCAATGAATAGACTCTCCCCTGCTCGCCACCTGCCACCTGCTATGAGGTCTTGGCTACCCAATCCCTGCACCCTCCAGACCTTTTTTTTTTTTTTTAAGATTTATTTTACTTATTTGAAAGAACTACAGAGAGAGGTAGAGACACCCAGAGAGAGAGAGAGAGAGAGAGAGGGGTCCTCCATCTGCTGGTTCACTCTCCAAATGGCCACAATGGCCAGAGCTGAGCTGATCAGGAGCCTCTTCCCGGTTTCCCACTTGGGTGCAGGGGCCCAAGGACCCCGGGCCATCCTCCACCGCCCTCCCAGGGCGCAGCAGAGAACTGAATCGGAAGTGGAGCAGCCGGGACTCGAACTGGCACCCACACGGAATGCCCCGCGCCCTAACCTTTGAGCAAGAGAAACTGAGAGGAAGGCCCTAGGAGAGGGGAGGAAAGGGGTAGGTCAGGTGGAGGGTGAAAAATAACAGTGGCAGGTGGGTCAGGGGAGGGCCACCCATGGCCAGAGGACAGCACCACCACCAGCAGGTTCTTGGAGACCAATGGAGCTATCACTTCTTTAGTGCAGTCCCGGGCCTCAGAAGAAAAACTTCCATTCCAAGCACTCGAACTTCTTCTATGAGGCCATTCACCAAAGGCCACGACATCCACAGCTCACACCGGCCAGCTGGAGGTCCCCCCACCTCTCTTTTAAAGAGTTACTTATTTGAAAGGCAGAATTACAGAGAGGGAAAGACAGAGAGGTCTCCAACCTGCTGGTTCACGCTCCAAATGCTCACAACAGGCAGGGCCAGGCCGAAGGTAGGAGCCAGGACCTCCATCCAGTTTTCTCACGTGGGTGGCAGGAACCCAAGTACTTGGGCCATCAAAACTGGTTTTTGAGATTTTGATCCTGTAACATTCCAACTTTGGCTTTCCTGTCCATGTGCTCTGGGACCAACCCAGGCACCAGCTTCGTGTTGCTAGGACTCAGCTTGCTTGCTTGCTTGCTTTCTTTCTTTCTTTCTTTCTTTCTTTTTTTTTTTTTTAAGATTTACTTATTTATTTGAAAGTCAGAGTTACACAGATAGAGAAGGAGAGAGAGAGAGAGAGAGAGAGGTCTTCCATCCGCTGGTTCACTTCCCAATTGGCCACAATGGCTGGAGCTGAGCCATTCCGAAGCCAGGAGCCAGGAGCTTCTTCCGGGTCTCCCACGCGGGTGCAGGGGCCCAAGGACTTGGGCCATCTTCTGCTGCTTTCCCAGGCCATAGCAGAGAGCTGGATCGGAAGAGGAACAGCCGGGACTAGAACCGGCGCCCATATGGGCTGCTGGTGCTTCAGGCCAGGACGTTAACTTGCTGTGCCACAGTGCCGGCCCCCAGAGGGCAGTTTATTCACAACTTTAAAAAAAAAAATTTAATATGTGTTCCAAGGACTATTCTAGGAAGTAGCATCAATTTTAAAAAATGGAAAAAAAAAATCCTGGGCTTGTATAACCTACATTTTCATGGGAGAAGAGAAACTGAACAAGAAACATAATAAGTGAGTAGATTACTAGCAGGTCAACCATCAACAGATTCTGTAGAGAATAAAGCAGTGTGTGGGAGTTGAACTCGGCGTTAGGGAGAGATGGTTCCAGCTCACACAGGGTGGACCGGGTGGGCTGCAATGGGAAGGTGAGATCTGGGGAGAAGCCCTTGAAGGAGGCAGCTGAGTGAACCCCAGCAGGATCTGGAAGAAGAGTATCCCGGTGCCGGGAACGCGTGCTGCGAAAGCCCAAGCAGCAACGGGCAATCCGGTGGCCCTGGAACGGAGTCACCAGCTGGGGGAGTGGAGGAGAGGACAGAGGTAGGCAGGCAGGAAGGGACGCTGGGGGGCCTGGAAGGCTGTCCAGGAGTGCCGCCCTTGACTCAGAGGTGGGAATCAGGGAGCTGGCGTCCCAGGGTCATCAGTCCTGCGGGAGGCCAGCACAGAAGCGCGCAGACCACCGGCGGAGGGCGGTGCGGTGGGGGAGAGGGGGATTCTGTGTAGGTTTCCCTGGATTTGCGCTGGCCTCAGTGAAGGTCACCGTGGATGCACACTTGTCACTGTAGTTTTGGAAGCAGGCTGCTTGTGGAGAACCCCGAGAGGGAAAATGAGGACAAAACAAAAACATGGAGGGAGCATGTTGGAAAAATGCCCTGAGGTCCTCGCCCACACTCTCGAAACAGAAACCCAGTGACGTCAGATGTTGAAAATAAAGCTACCAATGTTTATGAGAAAATCAGTTTACAGCCTTAGGGTATAAAGGATTTCCTTTTTCACAAAGACAATTTGTGTCTATTTTCTTTAAAAATTCTTGTTTTAAAATAAGATTTATTTCCTGCTAATATGCCTGGGTAAGCAGTGGAAGATGGCCCAAATACTTGGGGCCCTGCACCCACATCGGAAACCCAGAAGAAACTCCTGGCTTCTGGCTTCAGCCTGGCTCAGCTCTGGCTGTTGAGGCTATGTGGGGAGTGAACCAGTGGATGGAAAATTCTGCCCCCCTGCAAGACATCCTCCACCTGCTGGTTCACTCCCCAAATGCCTGAAACAGCTTGGCCTGGGCCAGGCTGAAGCCAGTAGGCTGGAACTCCATCTGGGTCTCCCGCATGGGTGGCAGGGACCTAAACACCCAGACCATCTTCCGATGCTCTCCCATGTGCATCAGCAGGGAGCTGTGTCAGAAACAGAGCAGCTGGGACTTGTACCGTGTTCCCACATGGGATACGGGCATTGCAAGCAGCAACTTAATCTACTGTGCCACAATGCCAGACCTGAGGGTGTTCTTTATATTTATTTACTCATGTTATAGTGAGAGGTAGAGTTGCAGACAGAGAGAGAGGTCTTCCATTCCCTGGTTCACTCCCCAAATAGCTGCAACAAACGGAGCTGGGCCGATCCAAAGCCAGCAGCCAGGAGCTTCTTCTGGGTCTCCAACATGGGTGCAGGGGCCCGAGCACTTGGGCTGTCTTCTGCTTTCCCAGGCCATAGCAGAGAGCTGGATCGGAAGAGGAGCAGCCAGACTCCAACCAGGGTTCATGTGGGATGTCAGCGCCTCAGACAGGGCTTAGTCTACTATGCCACAGCACCTGCCCCTAATTAATTTATTTCTTAAAGATTTATTTATTTGACAAACATAGATACAAAGAGCGGGGGGAGAAAGAGAGATACCTTCCATCTGCTGGTGTACTCTCCAAATGCCTGCAACAGCCAAGGCTAGGGTATGCCATATGGGTGGTAGGGAGCCAAATACTTGTTCTACCAGCCCTGCCTCCTAGGGCCTGGTCTAACAGGGAGCTGAAGACGGGAGTGGGAGGTGGATACTGAACCCAGGTGCCCAGAGACGGAATGCAGTGTCTCAGCCACCAAGGCAAATGCCCCTGCTGTGTTGTCACCAGCCCAGTGAGGGTGTCTCATTGTGGATTTTGATCTGCATGTTTCTAGCGAGAAGTGATGTTGGACATCCTTTCACGTGCTTCTGGGCCATGTGTATGTTTTCTTTGGAGAAATGTCTATTCAATTCATTTCTCCGTTTTTCCAGTGGCTGGTTTGCCTATTGGATTGCTGAGGTTAGGGCTCCTTCATATATTCTGGATATAAATCCTTTTCTGATACATGGCTTACAGGCATTTTCTCTTATTCCATCAGTTGTCTCTTCACTCTCTTACTAGTATTCCTTGATGGATAAAGAGTTTTTTATTTTGACGAAATCCAAATTTTTAATTTTGTCAATTTTCAATTTTGTTGCCTGTGTTTTCAGTATCATCTAGGTAATCATTGCCTAAATCCAATACCATGAAGCTCCATTCTATGTTTTCTTCTAGGCGTGTCAGCCCTTAGCTCTTAGGTTTAGATCTCTGATCCATTTTGAATCATTTTTGTGTATGTTATAACCTAAAATCTAACTTCATTCTTTTGCACGTGGATATTCAAGTTTCCTAGCACCTTTTCAAAGGGAACTACAAAAGACTACTAATAACCAAAGTAGAATGAGACAGAAAAGCCAAGTTGAAGACCCCACATTTCTTGGTTTCAAATTATATTACTAGGGGCTGACATTGTGGCGCAGTGTGTTAACGCCCTGGCCTGAAACATGGGCATCCCATATGGGTGCTGGTTCAAGACCCAGCTGTCCACTTCTGATCCAGCTCTCTGCTGTGGCCTGGGAAAGCAGCAGAAGATGGCCCAAGTCCTTGGGCCCCTCTACCCACGTGGGAGACCTGGAAGAAACTCCTGGCTCTTGGCTTCAGATCGGCGCAGCTCCAGCCGTTGTGGCCAACTAGGGAGTGAACCATTGGATGGAAGACCTCTCTCTCTCTCTCTCTCTCTCTGCCTCTCCTCTCTCTGTGTAACTCTTTCAAATAAATAAATAAAATCTTAAAAAAAGAAAAAAGAAAACACAACTACTTTTTTAATAAAATTATATTACTGCATTAGAAGTAATCAGACAGTATAATACTGGCATTAACAACAGATCCATAGACCAACATTATGTACGAGAGAAGCCAGCTTGCTGTGAGGATTGAACAGGATAAAGCACATTAACTGTAGCAGCGTAATCCTAAAAGCTCAACACCTGAAAAGTTAGTGCTCAGTGAACTGTAAGTGACGATTAGGGGAATAAAAGAAAGCCAACATTAACCCGCACCCTCCGCCATGGCTCCCATGGTGACCCATGCGGCCTATCTGCACGTGCCCCCCGAGGCAGTCTGGTCTCAGTTGGAAGGGTTTCCCAGCTGCTGAGTGCCGCGGGCGGGCCAGGGCAGCAGCGTCCGAGCCCTCGGTCAGCCTGCCTGGTGGTCCCTGCCCAGCTTTCATTTCATCACAATCTCTGCCCCTGACCTGCTCTGTGGCCCCCTCCCTTGCTGCCGCCTCCTGTGCCTCTCTCAGGACTCCTAGTGTCTCCTCCGCTCAGGTTCTTACCTTCTAGCTGGCTGGTAACTGAGTGCCACCACCGGACCACCTTGACAGCACCTCAAAGCCAAAGTGGATTTCGTGGAGTTCTCCTGGGACTCCAACCCACCCTCAGCTGGCCCCAGGATTGGTCTTAGAGAGCTCCAGGGGCTACCAGATGAGCAGATTGTGTGGGCAGGCTCAGATGTCACTGGGCCTCAGGTCTGGCTTCCCCCTGCCCGGGAGAGGTTGCCCTCCCAGCCGGGAGGAGACCCCAAGAACCATGGCCCAGCTGCCTCAGACACATCTGGAGAAATCAAAATCCCACTCCTTTCATTATGTGATCTGCCTTCTCCTCCTCGCCCTTGTCTTGACCTCCTTGGGCTGTACCTTCCTGGCACCGAGAAGCCAGAATCTGGAAGACACTCTGGCCAGGGCCAGTCTGGCTGCTAAAGAAATGAACCACCTGGAAGTCGTGAACTTATCAAGGTTGGTGTACCCACAGCCAAACCTGCTACTGTTTTCTAAGGAGGATGTCCTTGTCCAGACACCTTGGTTAGCTCCAATTGTGTGGGAAGAGACTTTCAACATTGAGATACTCAATGAGCACTTCTGGCTCCAGAATGTCACCGTTGGGTTGGTCTCGTTTGCCGTGAAGAAGTACGTGGTCTTCCTGAAGCCGTTCCTGGAGACGGCAGAGGCCCACTTCATGGTGGGACACAGGGTGAAATACTACATCTTTACCGATCAGCCCAATGGCGTCCCACCCATCCGGCTCGGAGCCGGGAGGCAGATGGCCATCCTGGAGGTCCCGACCCCCGCCGGCTGCCAGGAGGTGTCTGGACCCCGCATGGAAATACTCAGCCGTTTCTCTTCTCTGCACTTCTTCAAGGAGGTGGATTACCTGGTGTGCGCACACGTGGACGTGACCTTCCAGGAGCACGTGGGCGTGGAGATCCTCTCCGCCTTGTTCGGCACCATCCACCCTGTCTTCTTTGGGCGCCATCGGGACACCTTTGCCTACGAACGCTGGCCCCAGTCGCAAGCCCACGTTCCGCTCGGTGAGGGGGACTTCTATTACACAGAGGCTTTATTTGGGGGTTCAGTGCTGGAAGTTCACAAGCTCGCCACAGCCTGTCACGAGGCCATGGCGAGGGACAAAGCCCGCCACGTTGAGGCTGTGTGGCGTGAGGAGAGCTACTTGAACAAGTACCTGCTTTACCACAAACCCACCAAGGTCCTCTCCCCTGAGTACATGTGGGACAAGAGGCTGATGGACTTGCCGGCCATCTTCCAGAACGTGAGATTTCAGGACAAGTGGGTGCTCCAAAGAATCACCAAGCAACCCAGAACGCGTGACGGAAGCGTCCAGGGAAGCGGGGAGAAGTCCAGTGGACAGGTAGCCTGAGAACCCGCCCACACGCAGTCTGCGTGTGCAAAATGGCTGCGGTTTAGCACGCACCCCACCCCACCCCTCTCCCAGCTTAGTAAGCCGTAGCGTCCCCTCCAACCCGTGAACACACAAGTGTGTGTACTCCTCTGGACAGGCCTGATTCCTGGGCTCGGGCACGAGTTCCAGAAGTTGCCACCTGGAGTCTCCCCACCCGGAGCTTCCCCGGCAGCCCTTCAGGCTGGGTGAGGCTGGCGGTCTCGTCCTGTGAGCCCGTGATAGCCCATAGTTCCCAGGGCCTCTCCCAGGTGTAAAAGGCTCCAAATACCAGTTGTGTGTTTTTCCCATGTCCATGTTGAACAAGCTATTTTACACAAGAAGAGCTTGGGAGAGCGTTTTCTCTCCCTAAGGCAAATTGCAAATATGCTCCCAGGATCTCAGAGAGGTGCGAGCAGCGGCCATGGTAGCAAAGCACGTGCTGGGGTCCGGGTCTCGCAGCGCGGACTCTACTCCACAGCTATGGTGTCAGGGTTCAGGGCTGTCTCGGGGCTGGCCTGTCATTTCAGTCCTCCGTTCCGTCAAGGTGATCTCTGACCCTTGAACTCAGCTGCAAAGGAACAAGGATGCTGGTTGTGTTGCTTCCGGTTTGTTGCGTTGGTTTTTATTTGATTAGGGAGAGATGGAAGCAGGGAGGGGAGAAGGAAGGAGACAGGAAAGGGGATAGGGAGAGAGAAAGGGGGCAGAGAGAGAGAGAGAGAGAGAGTGAGTGAAAGATCCTATTCTCCCATGTTCCCATTCACTGGTTCATTCCCCAAATGCCCACAGGGACCAAGGCTGAGACAGGCTGGGCCTGGAGGTTAGGAACTCTTTTTTTTTTTTTTTAAGATTTATTTATTAATATGAAAGTCAGAGTTACACAGAGAGAAAAGAGGCAGAGAGAGAGAGAGAGGTCTTCCGTCTGCTGGTTCACTCCCCAGATGGCCGCAATGGCCGGAGCTACACCGATCTGAAGCCAGGACCCAGGAGCCTCCTTCGGGTCTCCCACGCAGGTGCAGGGGCCCAAGGACTTGGGCCATCCTCTACTGCTTTCCCAGGCCATAGCAGAGAGCTGAATCAGAAGTGGACAGCCGGGTCTCGAGCCGGTGCCCATATGGGATGCCGGCGCTTCAGACCAGGGTGTTAACCCGCTGCGCCACAGCGCTGGCCCCCGGAAGTTAGTAACTCATGGTCTCCCACGTGTGTGGCAGGGACCCATCACCTGATCCCTCTGCATTAGCAGGAAGCCGCAGTGAGGACAGGAGCCGGAGCCTGAAGCCGGGGACTGGGCTATGGGACTGGGCATCTTCACTGCTGGCTCAAATGCCTGCCCCTTACGTTGGTTTCTTTCTCCTTCTCTCTCTCTCTCTAAAGATTTATTTATTTATTTGAAAGAGAGAGAGAGGAAGAAATAGAGATCTTCCATCTACTGGTTCACTCCCAGATGGCCACAACAGCCAGGGCTGAGCCAAGCCGAAGTCAGGAGCCAGGAGTTTCATACAGGCCTCCCATGTGGCTGCAGGGGCCCAAACACCTGGGCTGTTTTCTGTCGCTTTTCCCAGGTGCATCAGCAGGGAGCTGGATCAGAGGTGGAGCAGCCGGGACTCAAACTGGTGCCCATATGGGATGCCGGCACTGCAGGTGGTGGCTTTACCTGCTGTGCCAAAATGCTGGCCTCTCTCCTAATAGTTTTTATTTCTGTAGAATCAGTACTCATAGTCCCCAAATATTCCCAACAGCCAGATCTGGGCCAGACCTAAGCCAGGAGCCAGGACGCCCATCTAGGACTCCCGCATGGGTGGCAGGGATCCAAGTACTCGGGCTGTCTTCTGCTACCTTTCCAGGTGCATTAGCAGGGAGCTGGACTGGAAGCCGAGCAGCCGGGACCCAAACCAGCTCTCTGATATGGGTTGTTGGTGTCGCAAGCAGTGACTTAGGCTGCTGTGCCACCATGCCAGCCCCTGAAGCCCTCCTCTGACTCTGTCCTAGGGCACTGTCACCACCAGCAAGGTCAAAGGAATAAGCACGCTGAATGTGACGAAGCTGAGCCCTGTGTGAGGACGAATCTTCGCCACCGACGTCTCCACTCGCGATCTGAGGTCTACTTCCTGCCTCTCCACACCTGAGGCTGAAATCCCCCCAATGGCACCTGTTTCCGCCTTTAGCAAACTGATTCTAATAAAAGTAACTGTGACTGATCTCGGAGTGCCTGGGCCCGTGTGCTGTGTGGGGAGGGAGAGGCCTGGCCGGAGATCTTGGGGGGTGGAGAGGAGAAGGGAGGTGCGTAGCCGTACAGGGTAAGGGGGCTGCAGTCTGGCGGAACCAGGAGCCACCCAGGCCCCGGGCAGACTGGCTGTTTGATCCCGGGCAAGCTGTTTGATGGTCCTGAGGCTGCTTCCACGTCCATATTACGTCCATATTACGTTACAGAATCGCGGTGTCACTGCAGGGTTCACTAGCCTGGCAGGTTCAACGTGCTAGCCACGCCCACACACAGCTTTTCTCTGGCTTTTGCCTTCGCAGGGTTGTAGGGCTTCTGCTCCCCAAAAGACGACTCCAGCGATGGAGGGGACGACTGGAGATGATCTTGGTGGGCTCCTCTCAAGTCCCATTGGTCTGCCAGTGGCATCGTGCCTTTTCTGGCCCTCCTCAAGGAGGCCGAGCCGTCTTCACAGAGGCTGTTTCCAACAACTGCTCCTGTGTTCCACCGCCCCCCCCCCACCCCCACCCACCTTGCAGGCTGGTCCTGGACCCAAGGACAAAGGGAGTGGGTGGCAGAATGCTGTTGTCATGGGAACAGTCAGGCCCCACATGTGTGCATGAGAGTGCAAACTACTTGATCCCAGCGAGCCGCCTTCTGGAAGTTCTAGTAGGGTAGGTGTACGGCTGGAAGGCGAGGACTGGTGCAGACAACCGAGGCAGAACTGGGTTAGGCTCGTTGCAAACTGAAACGGAACAGGGAGGGTTGACCTCATACTAGGGTTTGCAGCTCTGTATCCCCTGTCGACTGTCGAAGCTGCACCCCTAAGGCAACGGTACGGAGAGGTAAGGAGTTCAGGGGATGATTAGATCCGAGAGCTCCACCCTCTTGGAGGAGTTCCGCAGCCTTGTGAAAGGGCTGGAGGGATCTTCGTGCCGTCCATGAAGAAAGAACCTTTGCCATACAGCATGCCCGTCAGCACATTGCCCTGGGACGCCCCAGCCCCCAGAACTGTGAGCAGTCAAGCTGTGTTATTTGTAAACTGCACATGCGGTGGGGTTTTGTTATAGCAGCGGGCATGGACTAAGACACCTCCCCCTCTGCAGAGATCAGAACAGTGCCAGGCCTCAGCTGAATATGATTCCCCCTCGCCCCCGCCAAAATAGGAAAGACGGACACTTATTTTTCTTCTTCAGGCTGGCACAGTAAGGTCACAGGCAGAGAGCTGGCCTTGGAACTTGGGGCTTGGAGACCCAGGGTTTGAGTCCAGGCCCTCCTCTTCCCTGTTGGGCCAACAGGCATTTCATGTTACCTGCTGCTTGCTCTGCTGCTTGATTGTTACACCTATCCAGTGCTTGTCACGCTGCCAGACTTAACATTAAGTGAGCAGGCCATACTAACACCTATAAAACTTCACTGAGAAGGAAAAGGCTTTGCACAGATGAAGAGCTACGTCATGCACGAACAAAGATCTTTGCTCCTATGAAGCTTATTCTAAAATTCACTCGAAAGAAGAAATGCTTGATATCGGTGAGGAAAATTTAGTATCTGGAATTTGCATAAGGAAGAAGAGACAGACTGTGTGAATCAGAAGGGAAGGTAGCTGGAATTATGAAGAAGTCAGGAGTGGACAATAAAATCATAGTAACTGTAATAACAATTGTAATAAATCGTAAAGGCCGTAACGAAGGTGATACAACATTTACCTGTCAAACTGGAAAAAAAAAAAAAAAAGACACAGACCTATATGGACTAGAGGATTTCACAAATCAAGCTACCCTCTGATAGCCCCACCCTCTGATAACCTCTTGTTGGGATAAAATTAGCATAATCATTCTTCAACATTTTCAAAGCTTCAAGAAAGTTTTTACCTTACTGATAGTGGGGAGCTCAGTAAAGAGGTAGGTAGGAATAAATGAAGCTGGAAGGTTTTTTTCTCCATAATTTCTCTGTAGTGCTGCATTGCAACCCCACCCTCTTGCCTGTCCAACCAGTGTGGCTGCATTCCCATAGTGCACCTGTTTCTCGCTCAAGACCAGGAAGGAGGAGACGCCATGATGGCCATGAGGAAGTTAAGCTGCACATGGAGGCACCAGGAAGCCTCATGCATGCTAAACTCCACCCTGCTTGTATACTCACTTAGCGGGCCACCCTCTGTCTTGCAACAGGCACTGACCACGTGGGAGTGCCCTTTGATTGCTGACTTTGCTTATGGGTTCTTCTCTGTCCTCCTTCCATGTGCTCTCCTAGGCAACTCTCTGGCCCACTCGTATCAGGTATCGCTCCATGTAGGACAACCACTAAAAACAGCTCAATGAAAACAAGTGGATTTGACATACGAAAAGAGGAGAAGGGCGGGGGCCAGTGCTCCAGCATAGAGGGTAAAGCTGCCACCTGCTGTGCTGGCATCCCATATGGGTTCAAGTCCTGGCTGATCCAGCTCTCTGCTATGGCCTGGGAAAGCAGTAGAAGGTGGCCCAAGTACTTGGGCCCCTGCACCCACATGGGAGACCTGGAAGAAGCTCCTGGCTTCTTCTTGGATCAGTCCAGCTCTGGCTGTTACAGCCATTTGGGGAGTGAACCAGTAGATGGAAGACCTCTCTCTTTCTCTACCTCTCTAACTCTGCCTTCCAAATAAGTAAATACATTACAAAATAGAATAGAGGAAAATAAGCTTTACCCGCTATGCCACCACGCTAGCCCCGAAATTTACTTCTTTTCATTTTATTTGAAAGACAGAGAGACAGAGAAAGGGATACAGAGAAATAAGCAGAGAGAGGGAGCGAGAGCAAGAGCAAGAGAGAGAGAGAGATTGGTCTTCTATCTGCTGGTTCACACCTGCAACACCAGGGCTGGGCCAGGGTGAAGCCAGGAGCCAGGAACTTCCTATGGGTCCCCCATGCACTTGAGCCATCATCTGCCGCCACCCAGGATGTGCATCAGCAGGAAGCTGGATGAGCAGCCAGCTTGTGAATCAGGCACTGCAGTATGGGATGTGGGTATCCCAAGCAGTGACTTAAGCCACTGTGCTAAAAGCCTGCCCTAAGGACCGGTGCTTTGGTGCAATGAGTTAAAGCCCCAGCCTGAGGCACCGGCATCCCACAGGGGCACCAGTTCGCATCCTGGCTGCTCCACTTCTGATCCAGCTCTCTGCTATGGCCTGGGAAAGCAGTAGAAGGTGGCCCAAGTCCTTGGGCCCCTGCACCCACGTGGGAGACCTGGAAGAAGCTCTTGGCTCCTGGCTTCGGATCAGCTCAACTCTGGCCATTGTGGCCGTCTAGGGAGTGAACCATCAGATGAAACACCTCTGTCTCTCTCTTTCTCTCTCTCTCTCCCTCTCCCCCCGACTCTACTTCTCTGTGTAACTGTGTCTTTCAAATAAATAAAAAATAAATCTTTTGTAAATAAAAGTCCACCCTAGTTGATTTCTTATATATGAAAAATGAAAACAACCTATAAATACTGTTGAACATTATTTACTTATTACATTTTATTATATTATGATAATTAATTATTAATTAATAAGTTTAATTTATATGCTTTTGGGTTCTTATTTTTATAAAGCATAGAGGCACAGAATATATTTGGGTCTGTTAATAATTGTTTTTTTAGCACACTAGGTGCAGGAAGGCAACTTGAAAAGACTACCTACTGTGTAGTTCCAACCACGTGACATTCTTGGAGACAAAAAAGCCAATGATTTACATGGCTATGGGGGGAGTGAGGGAGAGATGCAGAGGGGAGCGCAGGGGCTTTGGAGGGCGGTAAACCTCGCACGTGCTACCGTCCTGGTGAACTCAGGTCATTCTGGTTTTGCTGAGACTCACACGATGTACAGCACAGAAACCGCACCTGATACGAACTACGGAGCTGAGTTAACAACAGTAATAGATCAGCACGGGCTCGTCCAAGCACCGGATCATCTTTGTTTTGGATAATGAGCTTCCTGCACACCCCAGGGCTGTTGCGGCTTCGACAACAAGGATCCACGTTCATCTGCAGGCGTTTGAGGGATGGCGTGCCCCCGGAGGCGTGGCTACACCAACAGGGGCCCCTTCATTTCTTCTGGGCAATCGTCTCTGATCCCTTGTGGCCCAGTACAGGCTCAGCCCACTGCCCTTACTCGTATCCTACAGGGTATTAGGAGAAGCTCAAGGTCGTGGCAGCTTGGGAATTCATGTGTGATCTGTGCAATCAGGGTCTAAGTGTGTGTGTGTGTGTGAGAGAGAGAGAGAGAGAGAGAGCGAGCGAGAGAGAGAAACCGAGGGGAGGGAGATAGTGCTAGATCTGCCTGAATTTTACAAAAATGGTGGAATGGAGCTGGTACTGTGGCATAGAGGGTAAGGCTGCCGCCTGCAGTGCTGGCATCCTATATGGGCACCAGTTCAAGTCCTGGCTGCTCCTCTTCCAATCCAGCTCCCTGTTTCTAATGTGCCTGGGAAAGCAGTGGAAGATGGCCCAAGTGTTTGGGTCCCTGCACCTGCATGGGAGACCTAGAGGAAGCTCCTGGCTCCTGGATTCAGATCAGCCCAGCTCTGGCTGTTGCAGCCATTTGGGGAGTGAACCAGTGGATGGAAGACCTCTCTCTCTCTCTCTGCCTTTCAAATAAATAAATATATCTTTTAAAAAATGGTGGAATGCATTAGCAGCTTTTCTCAGCCATATGGCAAAAAGAGGTGGAGAATTATCATTGCTTGTAAAATTGATTTTAATCAAGGTGGCATGTGAGGAGGGCAGTGGGGGCTCATCGTCCATCAGTACTCTGAACCTTCTGGGAAGCATTATTTGACTTAACCTCTTTATTTTTGAGTAGGGCAAAAATTCTAATCCGCCTCACGATGTTGGACAAGCCCAGCTTTTTTCGATGTTGCATATCCTGCAACAGGTCATGGTCACACATGTATTCTGGAGAGAGTAGCTTGGTGGGTTTGTGGTAAAGCAGGTACTTGTTCAGATGGCTCTCCTCTTGCCATATGGCCTCCAGGTGATTGGCTTTGTCTATCATTATGGCCTGGTGACAGGCCTCGGTGAGCCTGTAAACCTCTGCTACTGACCCTCCAAAGAAGGCCTCAATGTAATAAAAGTCCCCTTCGTCCTCAGGGATGTAGGCTTGCGACTCAGGCCGGCGTTCATTGCTGAAGGAGTACCGGCTTACCGCCATGAAGTCCGGGTGGATGGTACCAAACAGAGAGGAGAGGATCTCCACGCCCACGTGGTCCCTGAACTCCATGTCCACGTCGGCACACACCAGGTAATCCACCTCCTTGAGGAAGCGCTGGCGGGCGCCGTGGCTGATGGCTCCCATGCGCTGCATGCTGATGTCCTGCCAGCGTTGGTGGCTCTGGGTCCTGAGGACGATCACCCGCCTCCCGCCGGGGAGCGGGAGCTGAGGGACCAGCTCGGGTTGGTCAGTGAAGACGTAGTAGTTCACCCTGTGGCCGGCCATGAAGTACTTCTCCGCACTCCTCAGGAAGAGCTCTAGGAAAGACATGTAGTTTTTGACAGCAAACACAGTTAACCCAATGGTAGCATTCTGGAGCTTGAATTGTGCATTTAGTAGGTCAATGTCAAAAGTACCTTCCCACACAACTGGGGCAAGCCAAGGGGTGAGGACGAGGACATCCCTCCTAGAGGGAGTTAGTGCATCTGGCTGCAGATACTTCGTGTGCGATTCTCCAACAGCTGTACCTGTCCCAGCCAGCAAGCTTTTAAGATGCTGGCTCTTCGGATTCCAGTAGCAATAGTGAAAGGTGAAGGTTATACCTGTCAGGAGGAGAACGATCACTTTATGAGATGCGTAGCATTGCCCAGGCAGTATCTTCAGTAGCTTGGCCATGGCTCCACTGCTGATGATGTAGGCGGGCTCTCTTAGATGCTGAGTGACACAAAGGACGATGCATGGACAAGGAGGTGCCCACACCCCTCCTGCTGTTCCTAGAACCTACCTCCGTGCAAGGGCCACCCGACAGCAGGACATACAGGGTCCCCTGGTGGAGGAAGATTCCAGAATGTCACACAGCAGATGTCTCAGCAGCTTCGTTTTCATTTGAGGCTATGTCAAAGAACCAGATGACAGGCCACGATCAACGCACGCCTAGACCTTCTGGGCCGGAAGTCAGGGCTCCTGAAACAGGTGCAGGAGACTGGCCCCAGGGAGGTCACAGAGCCAGGTAAGGACAGAGATTGTGATGAAAGCAGGGCAGGGCAGGAGCCACTGAGGAGCCTAATCCAGGGTCCAGTGATACTCCGTAGTAGAGAAACCTTCACATAAGCACCACGTTTTCTAGAAAAAAAAAAATCCATACGGTTGAGACCAGACTGTCTTCAAGGCCACAGCTGGTTGTGCCTGATGTGCTCGACCATCTTTCACAAAGCCTGACCCGGGAACCCTCCCAGGGGAGACGAAGACCTGATCAAGGGCTCTTTTCCTTCATCCTAACAATCACTTACCCGACACTGAGTTTCCTTAGCTGGCTGCAGGTCCATGCTTTGCATAGGCTGCTACGCTGCAAGTGCCTTACCTGTGGGCTCTGCAGAACAGGCGTGCGTGTGGAAGCCCCGTCCTCCTCCTCACCGGGGAGCAAATGGGCTCAGAAGCATGCGTGACGGACCATGTGTGCACGGCCAAGTGGCAACCACCGAACCCACTGGGTCAACCGGGATCTGGGAGCGTATCCCTGGCCACCTATATTCTGATCCATGGCCTCGCTTGGATATTCTTTGGGATTTCAACTTTTGGGCTCTTTTCCCGAGTCTGGTTCCTTTGGTAGCCTGCCTTGGGCTTCCGCATCAGCTGATTTCCAGACAGAGCCCTCACGCTGGGGAAGGGAGGCTGAGCCCCCCTTCATGGAGTCTGGGCTCATCCTGTTGCCCACACATACACCTCCTAAGTATCCCAGCATGACCCTCCTGGCAAACGAAGGCTCTGACATGGACCCCTGCTGCCCCTCTGTGCGATGAACAGCAGGTGGAAAAGGGTCCCGGGGTGGGAAGGGAGCGTCTGTCCCCTCCTCCAGGAAGCTGCTCCATGACACTTTGCTTCTGGCCAACACAGGAGAGGGTGGCCGCAGGCATGATGTGTCCCGGTGTTCTGGAACCTTCTTAGGGGAGTTGTGAGTCTGTTAGGTGAGGAAGGGCTTTGATGAGTACCTTTTGAGGGACGGCCCTTTTGCCTTTTGTGGTCAGGATTGTGACTTTTCCCAGCTGTGTGCACTTTGTGAGGACAGTCATTCCTGACTTATATGCCGATGTCCTGGCAAAATACCAAGACAACCCCGTGAGGTTGCAGATGCCTGGATGATGAAATCACAGCAGAGCAAGGAGCAGGTCCTCCGTGTGCTGCAGCTATGGCTTGGCTGTGCACCTGGTCCCTGGGGAGTCCCCTGAACCTCAGGACCAGTGGAGGGGAGACGTGTTGCCCTGCGCACCATGATCCTTCCCTGGGAACAGTGGAGGTTAAAGAACCTCACAGAATGGAAAGGTAGAGAGGACCAGGACCAGCCCTGGTGCAGGGAAGGACCAGGAGTGGAGACCCAGGGGAGCCTTTGACCCCTGCGGCAGGTGCCTGCCCACTAGCCTGAGAACCTCCATGCTCTCCTGTCTCCATGAGACCTCCTGGGGCTGGTCTCCTGGCTCCAGCTTCTCCGTCCCAGATGCCTGCCTCCTCATCAGAACTTTGATACCAGCAGCTTTCATTGTCCAAACACCTGTTCTTTTGTCATAATTCCCCAAACTCTTTATCCCAGGCTTTCCTGACCTTGTTTGCCCTTGGGAGATTCTTAGAGATTCTTGCAGACTATTCTGTGGCTCACCCAACAGGAGACATGGCAGCCACCCTAAGATACCCCCTTTACCACTGATCCCGAGGCACGAGACGCTCCAAGATGAGAGGCAGAGGATTCTGATGAGCTTCAAGATGGGAGTCAGAAGGTGCCAGCACCACTCCTACCCTCTCCTTGGTGCCCACAGACTCACTGAGAGCCTTGGCAGGGCCTCCTTTACGTCAGCTATAGACTGGCGCCCTCGCCCCTCCATGGTGAAGTCACCTCCGCTTTCCGTACTGCGCTGGAGGAAGCGTACTGAGAGTGGCCCGGGCACTCCTGGGGACGTTCTTGGGTTGTAGGAGATTGAGAGCGATCCGTCGTACCCCAAAGTTTCCTTTCCCCAGGAGGGTTTTGCAGAACGACTGGACGTCTCTGACCCCTTGGGACCTCGCCGGCTTTCAGAATCCCCTCTTTCTCAGTGCACAGTGTGCTCGGGCTGTTTGTGTTGATAGATACGCTGTGGCCTGGAGCCCTAAGAAAGCCACTTGCATCCTCCCTAGGTCGTCCCAGCAGCCTGGCACTCGCCGTTATTTGTAAGATCTGAGCAGGAACTGTCTCGTGATTCACGGTTAAGTGTTTCACCTGTGATTGGGCTTTCGGGGGATGACCGTGTCGACAGAGACTGTCCGCGACTTTGACCAGGGCTATGGTTGCGTGCATTCAGTACATTGCTCCTCCACTGAACTCAGAGCAGGGCGGGGGGGTGACATCACTGCGGCAGGGGTGTCTGGGCACTTCTGTGGACCAGGAGCTGCTGGCCACATGTGTCATCTGCCTGATTTTAGCTTCCTACCAGCCTTGACACATGGAAGTAATCCCCCCAGTCTTGCATGTGGGGGAGTCACCCGTGCAGAATGTCACACAGCCACTGGGCAGCGGACTTACCCCTGCGCCCAGCGCTGGAGAGACCAGCTCACATAACTCAGTGTCTAACGCATCTTACAGACCACCTCTGGG
Organism: Oryctolagus cuniculus; assembly: GCF_051225735.1. Lineage (NCBI taxonomy): Eukaryota > Metazoa > Chordata > Mammalia > Lagomorpha > Leporidae > Oryctolagus > Oryctolagus cuniculus. The sequence continues at coordinate 19,824,606 of NC_142884.1, forward strand.
CTCCTGATTTGTGCCTTAAGAATGGGAGTACTCTCCTGTGTATAAAGTTGATTGAAGATGGATCATAGTAGAGAATGGGACTGGGAATGGGAGAGGGAGGAGGTGGAAGGGGTAGGAGAGTGGGTGGGAGGGCAGATATGGTGGGAAGAATCAATATATTCCTAAAGTTGTACTTATGAAATGCATAAAGTTTGTATTCCTTAAATAAAAAGTTTCTTTAGGGGAAAAAAAATCTCACTTAATGGGCGTGGGCCCCTGCACCCACCTTGAAAGACTCACCTTGCAAGACCTGGAAGAAGCTTCTGGCTCCTGGCTTTGGATCAGCTCAGCTCCAGCCTTTGCAGCCAGTTGGAGAGTGAAACAGTAGATGAAAGACCTCTGTCTCTGTCTCTCCCTCTTTCTGTCTGTAACTCTACCTCTCAAATAAATAAATAAAGTCTTTTTTTTTTTAAATGGAACCACTTCCTCCCAGTCCATGGCTGTGGTGAGTCCAGTGTAAAATAGTGGGTGAAGGGGACCCTTACTGCCAGCACTGTTACATGGGAAACACAGAGGTGTGATTCTGGGGTATGGCACAGCTGCTGAGCCTAGCTGGTACTGCCATGCCTGTCTATCCCAGCGCCACCACCCAGTGGGGAGCTCAGCTGGCCCACATGTGACTACGGCAAGTCTCACATGCCGAGTTGTGTTGCTGGGCCCAGAGCTTCAAACTCCTCCTCTGGCTCCACTTTGTGGCATCAATTCTGGAGTCATTTAAGGAATGCCTGCTGTATGTTATCTAGAAGAGAATCATTTAGATTCAAAGACACAAACAGGTTGGAAGTGAAAGGATACAGAAAGTTAGCTGAAGACAACAGTAACCAAATGAGAGCTGGGGTAGCTATACTCCCCTCCACAAATAGACATTTAAGTCTAATGCCATTGTAAGGGGGAAGGAAGGACATTTCACACAAACAGAAGCTTCAGTTTATCAAGAAGAAATGGGTGGACATTTGGCATAGCGGTCTTGATGTCTCTTGTGGCCTGTATTTCGTATCAGAGTGCCTGTCTTGGTTGCACTCAATTCTAGCTTCTTAGCAATGCACATCCTGAGAGGTAAAAGGTGGTGGCTCAGGTGACTGGGTCCCTACCACCCATCGGGGTAGCCAGCTTGAGTTCCTGGCTTTCATTTTTGGCCTGGTTCAGCCTGGCTGTTGTAGGAATTTGGGGCATGAACCAGCACATGGGAGATCTGTCTCTGTCTCCATCTCTCTCTCTGCTTTTCAAACAAAAATAAATTGAAAAAGAATGTATAAAAATTATAAACAATTTTTTTTATTTGAGAGAGAGAGAGAGAAAGAGAGCAAGAGAGAGAGAGAATTATAGACAGAGAGATGGAGAGACAGAGAGAGAGGTCTTCCATCTGCTGGTTCACTTCTCAAACGGCTACAACGGCTGGAGCTGGGCTGATCCAAAGCCAAGAGCCAGGAGCTTCCTCTGGGTCTCCATGCAGGTGCAGGGGCCCAAGCACTTGTACCATCTTCCACTGCTTTCCCAGGCTATAGCAGAGAACTGGATTGGAAGAGGAGGAGCCAGGATATGAGCCAGTGCCCATATGGATTCCAGTGCTACAGGTTAGCCCACTATGCCTACTATGCCACAGCACCAGCCCCTAAACATATGGTTTAATATGACCACCTCTTAAGGAGGGTTTGCTCCAGTAATGCAAGGTTGGTTTAACATTTAAAAATCAATGTAATTTACCACATTCACAATGAAGGCTATATGATTATCTCAGATCTGAATGCAGAGTAACTGACAAAATTCAACACTCCTTTTAAAAACATATCTTAACAAAATGGGAATTGAATCTCCTTTATAGGATGAAGCACATCTATTAAAAACCTTTTTGTAAATACCAGACTGGGCACTTTGCCTCTAAGATATGAACCTGAAAAGCATGTCCATAACCTCCACTTGAATTCCTCATTTTACTGGAGGTCAGAGCAAATGTGAAGATGAAATAAAATGCATGCACATCAAACAGGAAGATGTAAAACACTCTTTATTCAAAGGGAACATGAATATGTATGTAAAATAATCCCAAGAAATCTATAAAGAAACTACCAGAAGTGCAGCAGGAAGCTGGTAAGTCTCCAGCATGCAAGGTCAGTACATAAAAACCAATTATATATTCTATATGCTACCAGTAAACAACTGAAAATTGAAATTTAAAAGATATCACTTACTATAGGGTAAAAGCACTTGTAAAATATCTAGGGATAAATTAGCAAATGCTGTACAAAACCTAGGCACCAAAAACTACCAAAGAGGGCTTGCCAAACTTTTCTCACAAAGGGTCAGCTGGGAAATATTATCAGCTTTGCAGGTTAAGTGTGGTCTCTGTCATACATTCTTCTGTTTTCACAACATTAGAGAAATGTTAACACCATTCTAATCTCATCAGCATTACAAGAATAAGCTGTGGGCTAAATTTTATCTTTGGTCTATGATTGGTGAAACCTTGTTACAAAGGTTTTGTAACAACCTGAGAGGAACCTAAGAGGAAAAAAACTTCATAAAGACCACAGTACAGGAAAAGTTATACCATGCTCATGGACTGGAAAAGCCAGTATTGGTAGTTGTTTCAGCTAGGACACCAAACACTGATCCTTGGGATCCTAAAAGAGTTTTTGGTGTTGAGTCATAATGATTCTAAGTCTGGTTCAATTCAGCACCCACCTGATGTGCATCTGGAGTCCTTACCCCTGAGAGATGATTGCTAACAGCTATGAGTCTACACAGCTCATATGGAGGAGAAATCCCTGATTCAGATGGACTGACAGTTGGTGGTCCCTGCCCTTGTGTTTGGATGATCTTGGAGCCCAGTGTGAACCAAAGATGACCTCCTCCTGTGTTCATTATTTGTAAGTAGCATTAAGGATGATCAAAAAAAAAAAAAACAGTGAAACGTGAAGGCTGTGTGGTGAACAGGCATCAAATCTGCTGGCAAAATGCATGAGCTCTGGAGTCAGACAGCCTGGAAAGGGTGTGATGCAGTATCCAGGTCTCTACCTCAGAAGCCTGCGTGGTCCAGCCAGCAATGCTGGGCACACTGGGCCTTTCCAGGAAGGCGTGCGCTGACTCTAGGAAGTACAGAGGAGCTAGGGGTGTCTCCGAGGGAGCCAGTGTTCTGAGCCTTGGCCTTGGGCTACCAGAAATGCAGGATGCGGGGGCTCGCCTGTGTCATTGGTGGTGGTTGCGTGACAGGAAGAGGCCGAGAGAAACTCGGCTCTGCAGCCTCATTAAAGTCAGAGAGGACAGCAGGAAGGCTTCCAGCAGTCCCTCACGGGGAAATTCTCCACTCACATTCGCTGGTGGCAGGCCCTGTACACACACAGGCATCTTCAATGCCACTCTTACTGCCATGGCTGCTGCTAGTGCCGCTGTTGTGTGGGTGTGGTTGAGGAGGCCCGGTCACTGCCGTGTCACATGGGGACACAGTAACACACGAGGCAGGGCCAGCCCCTGGTATCCCCAGCACACCTGTCCTACCCTGACCTCCTGCAGCCGAGTCCCCTCCCTGGCCAGATCCAGGTTGCTCTCCTGGCCTGGCTTTGACTTGGCACTGTCTTCTAGAGCTGGCTGACACCCAACCACAGGCTGCCCTGAGGATCCTGCAGCTGTGACGTCCTGGGGGTGACAGTTACGCAGCTCCTGGACTTCACGGTCTGGAACAGTCCTGTTGTGACCGCCAAGACTGTCTGGTGCCAACTGCCTGCGCCCGGGGGTGGGAAAGTCAGGAAGCACGAGAAATCCCTGACGAGGCTCAGATTCTGGGCCTTACCCCCTGCCCTCCGGCACTTCTGTGTTTGTGCCTCTCACTGGTGGACCACTAGCCTGTGCTCTGTTCGTCCTGTGTTCCGCATGCATCAAGCTGATCGGTGTGTTGTCCGCTGTGGAGGAGCCATTTCCTACTATGCTCCCAGGATCCAACAGCACACAACCAGCCCTTTGAGGGCGAAGGCCTCGGCCCGCTCCCCCCTTAGGTCCCCAGACCCCACCCACAGAGTAGCACACCTTGTCAACTGACCCTCTTGTGGCTGGAGTCACCCGGCTGGCTTTACCCCCGGCAGCTTCACTGAAGTGTGCCTCACCCCACCAGTGTTACGCAACACTATAGAGGTGACAGTCCCATCGGGAAGCTTACTGATCCTCTCTGCCTATACCTCAAAGTCTCTAACCACCGTGGGTTGGTAGTGATCCCTCCTCCAAGGCACAAACGGACGCTTTTCCTTTGTTACTTGGTCAGCCTGTGCAACAGCCAATCCCCTGCCAGATCAGGAGACTGAGATGAAGCCACTAGAAGCACGAAGCAGAGGGGTCAGAGGAAGAAGGCGACCAAACAGTATCCACAAGGCAGGGCTGTCAGGAGAGGAGCCCCAGGGCAGTGGAGTGTACCTCCAGCATCTAGGCCCCTGGGGACCTAGTCATCACATACCTGGGCGCAGGTCCTGGCTCTCTGAGTTGGAAACTCTACTCCACGGACCCAGAAGGCAGCTGAGGCAAGATATCCCAGAAGTCTTCTAGGAAGCTCATTTGTCAAAGGCCAAGCTGTCACCAGCTCTTACGGCCCTGCCCACTGGGGGCTGCCTGTCTCTCGACAGCAGGACATAGTCTCCTTCCTGCTACCGGGGACAGGAAGAGCCCCACAGGTAAGCCATTCCTCAACTCAGCTCCCAGCTCCCTCGCGGTTAAAGAAGGAGGGCCAGAGAGGAGAGCTTTCAGATACCCTGGCAGAGAGGCCGTCTCTGCTCACGTCTGCCAGCTGCGGGCTCTGTACGGAGAGGCCTCCAAGGCCTCTGCTGATGCTTCAGCTGCCCCTGTTGCCGCCCTGGAGAGAGCTGGCTGCACCACCCGCCTTTGTATGGTCACTGAAGAAGACCTAGGCTTGGAAGAGAACACTGAGCCTTAATGGAACCACAAAGTGGCTGAGGACACCGAAGCCTCTTCAGAGAGCAGGGCCACTCGGCCTCCTCCTTCTTTTCCTATGGGGACCCACAGAGCCCTCCTCAAGCCCCCTCCACCTGTAGCCCTGTCTCCCCGGCCGGCCCGTCACGGCTTCCACACTTGCTTCCACCATCCCAGGCAGTCCAGCTGCAGACTGCATTATAATTGGCGCAGACACCACTCTATCTTCTTGGCTCCAGGGTGACCCCGTGTGAGCTTCCCCCCATCCGCCAGGGCCAGGCCAGCCGGAGCAGACACTCCCGTACCAAGGCCATGTCTCCACCACTCCACCTGCTTCCATGCTCAGCTGCTCCAGCCAATTTTAAAACCTCCCCTTTGAACCAGAAACCACCCCTCAGCTGAAATCCTGGGGTCCTGATGGACAGCAACGGAGAGCTACTCCGCCCGGTGTCCTGTTTTCTGGCCCACCTGCCACGGATTCCACAGTCGCCTTCACTCGAGTAGGTAGCCGCTCTTCAGACAGGTGGCCAAACTTGGCTTTGACTCTGATGACATCGCTAGGGACACCACACCGGAACCTAGCAAGTTGTCTTTGAGTCTCCCTCTGACGTCTTTATCAATTCTTTCCCTTTGGGAAACCTTACAGGCTCAGCAGAAGTGCCCGGCCTCACCCCAACTGCAGTCCACGGACCCGGTGACAGCATAGGTGCCCATCGATGCTCTCACATTCCACCTGTGGTATCCCTGTCAGCACCCAGCCAGCCTTTGGTGACACCGGGGCCGATTTTTCACTGGTGCGGTCACTCTTTCATGCCACGCATCCCACTGACATACACAACTCTGAGGCCTATTGCCCACCTTTTGCAACACTAATCCAGGCCAATTTGCATTTGTGGGATCTGCAGCCCTCTGGGTAAGCTGCAGCTTTGGGGTCATTGTGTCTGGCGTGGGCTGCAGCTCCACGTCTGGAGCAGGCAGCTTTGGAGCAAGGCGAAGTGGGACACCCAGCAACACAGCTCATGACAGCCCCAGGCACTGCGGTCCTGTGGGTCTATAGCACCCACCCCTGTTGCAACTGGAGACCAGCACTGCTGAAAGCAAATCTGCCCCCAGGACACTATCTTTCCTGTCTGTAGCCAAAGGACCTGCTGCCAGCTGAGCCAAAACATACCACTACTACTGGGCATTGCTAAGCAGCGGCATTGACGAGGAACACTCTGCGTTTAGAGCAGCCAGCGCCTGTGCCAAAGCACATCTGGGGCAGTGAGAGAGGCCAGCATCAGACCTCTCTAGAAATGCTTCATGCCTAGGGGCAGGCTACGTAGGGAACGCCTTGCCAGAGTACACTGGGAGAGTACGTTGTAGTCCAACACACCTGTGCTTGGAGATCCTCGTGTTCTCACCTACAGTCAGAGCACCTGGGTCCCTTGGGTCCAGAGCACATGTGTTGCAATGGAAGGGGCCAACGCTACCCACATGTGGAGTGGTTGGAGCACTTGGGGGTCCATCTGGTTTGAGCAAATCTGTTACTATCGGAGGGTCCTTCACCACTCAGGAGACATTCGTCAGAGAGACGCTTCTGTCCCTGTGCTCCAGGAGACACCTCATGTCCGCCTGTGCTGTTTGAGGGGTAGTGCCCTGTCCGCCTGTGCTGTTTGAGGGGTAGCGCCCTGTCCACCTGTGCTGTTTGAGGGGATAGCACCCTGTCTGACTGGACACACTACGCTCAGAGCACCTGGGACACAGAGCCCACAGCATATGTGGTACAATGGGAGGAAGTATACCACCATGGCTGTGCTACAGGATACTTGTGTTCTCGCCATCATTCAGAGGGCAGGGACGCTTGGAGGCCGAGCCCTTCTAGGGAGGCATCCCAGGACAACAGCACACACTTTTAGGAAGACACTTTTCACCTTCACTCAGACTGTCTGAGCACTACTGCCACTGACGTGGAGCAGTGAGCATCCCTCCAGAAATGCCTAGACATCAGCCATTTGGCTGCTGTCCTCCTCAGCAAATGTGTCTCTGGCGTGAGAATAGCAAACGGTAGTCTCTCCTTGAGGTTCCCTTTGCCTAAGGTTTCTTTGGAGACTGAAATGTTTGGCCCATTCACTTTCTTCTAGTGAAAGGCATAGTATTTCAGCAACTATAAGCAAAAGCCATCGAGAAGTCCTAGGTGACCACTAAGCGCCATGAGTGGGCCTTGCCTTACTGGAAAGACAGAGTCCCTTCTAGTTACGCCACACAAACTTCAACACTTCTCCGTCATCCCAGAGCAAGCGACAGGCACAACAGTTCAGGATGCTTGTGTACGTCTCACGGGGTAAGGTTCCAGGTGGGGCTTGTCCTAAGTCAACACACTGGCCTTGAGAAAGCCCACTGTGGAAAGAAGAAAAAGATTGGTAAGTATCAACCATGCCATGCTTGGCATGAATGGCTAGTTTGGCAGACCCAAGCTATGGGCCAGTTTTTCTTAGACTGGCCAGACTCCCTGCTGCCTATAGCTGCCCTTTGTTGCAATGGTGCAGATTATATATATATAATTTATACTTATATAAATTTATATATTTAATATATAAATGAATGAGTGAAAGTTCATGGAAAATAGAATTGAAACATAAGTTTAATTTGGTACCAAAAATGTAAAATCCATGCACAAACAAAGTCTCCAAAGAGTTCATGGAAAATTCATATTATGAAGAAACTATACATGTGTAAATATATATAGTAAGGCCGGTGCTGCGGCTCACTAGGCTAATCCTCCGCCTGCGGCGCCGGCACACTGGGTTCTAGTCCCAGTCGGGGCGCCGGATTCTGTCCTGGTTGCTCCTCTTCCAGGCCAGCTCTCTGCTGTGGCCCGGGAGTGCAGTGGAGGATGGCCCAAGTGCTTGGGCCCTGCACCCCATGGGAGACCAGGAGGAGCACCTGGCTCCTGGCTTCGGATCAGCGCCGTGTGCCTGCCGCAGCGGCCATTGGAGGGTGAACCAACGGCAAAGGAAGACTTTCCTCTCTGTCTCTCTCTCTCACTGTCCACTTTGCCTGTCAAAAAAAAAAATATATATATATAGTAAGTGCATGTATATATATATATGTGTGTGTGTATGTGTGTATGTGTGTGTGTGTGTGTATATATATATATATATATATATATATAAGAGAGAGAGGTGCCTGACCTATTCACTTTCCTACAGTGAAAGAAATAATATCTAATATTTGCAAAGACACCTAGGATCTAGCTAGGATCTAAACATCCCTGTTCTTGTTCATCAGTCCTCTTTGGTTATATGTTTTGCTCAGCTTTGGTGAGGAAGGGAGAGAAGGAGGGGGAGAGAGAGATGGAGAGAGAAAGCAAGCCGAGTGCTTGGTGTTTGATCTATTTACTTTCTTATAGTGAAATAAACAATACCTAAGCAACTCTAAGAGAAAGATCTGTAGGGTCTATCTAGGGTCTGTATCTGCCTGCTCTTGTTCAGTGATCCTCTTTGCTGTTTTTCTCAGCTGTGGAGGAAGGAACTGACTTATATGAACAGTGATACATTGAGGTAGACAACTTACCTTTTTGGGTTCTGTATTTCACCAAATACATGTGGCACAGCTGCACTTTGTAACTGCACATGCTGACACCTGAACTCTCTTTTTTGGGTGTAAGGGACAGCGGCCTCACAAGAAGTGAGGTTCACAGGAAGGGATGTCTCGTTCTCCCCTCTGGGCTCTTCTCCCTCCTGGCTATGCACAGGAAAACATATTTGGAAATTTTTGTCTTTAAAAAAATTTAAATGTGGGGCCGGCGCTGTGGCTCACTTGATTAATCCTCTGCCTGCGGTGCCGGCATCCCACATGGGCACCGGTTCTAGTCTCGGTTGCTCCTCTTCCAGTGCAGCTCTCTGCTGTGGCCCGGGAGTGCAGTGGAGGATGGCCCAAGTGCTTGGGCCCTGCATCTGCATGGGAGACCAGGAGGAAGCACCTGGCTCCTGGCTTCAGATCGGTGTAGCTCCGGCTGTGGCGGCCATTTGGGGAGTGAACCAACAGAAGGAAGACCTTTCTCTCTGTCTCTCTCTCTCACTGTCTGTAACTCTACCTGTCAAATAAAAAAAATTAAATGCTTTATTAATGCCTTTCTTTTTAGTTGAGACTTAGGGAAATCATTTCCTCACACTGTCGCCTCAACTAGAGAGGATGGCACACATCCAGCTGGGCCTAGAGGAACAAAGGAAGAAAAAGTCATGGCTGCCTTGTAATTGTTGGCAATTTCTGCATGTTATATAGTGCATATCATATAGTGCATGTTATATAGTGCATATTATATAATGCATGTTATATAGTGCATATCATATAGTGCAACCATATAGTGCATACCATATAGTGCATATTATATAGTGCATGTTATATACTGCATATTATATAGTGCATACCATATAGTGCATGTTATATAGTGCATATCATATAGTGCATATTACATAGCTATATTATATAGTGCATATTATATAGAAGTGCTTTCATGCTTCACAACAATCAGAAAAGATACTCTTTTCAATAAAATTCCTCAGTAAGTTCTAGCTGGAAAAGCAACCTGGCTTTCCCCTTCCCCTTACAACTTCCCACAGATCTGGAGCCCTTATGTATCTCCACCAGACCGAACTCCGAGGATGATCTTCCCTATGGCAATCCACCATCGGGATGAGCCACTGAAGCCGGTGGGGAAGAAACACAAGCACCTCACTCAGGTTGCGAGAATATTTCGCTGAGTAGATTCTATCCTAGACATTACACTAGAGCCAAGTGACATGGCTCAAAAGACATGCTTCCTTCAAGGGAATTTATAATAAAATATGAATGACAAATGACTATATCATAGTTAAAACTTGGGGAGTTACAAGTAAGAATATGAGAGCAGATTAGAGGACAAAACATAAGAATTAATAAATCCTTCAGAAACTAAGGTAACAAGTTAACAAAACAATGAACAAAATAATAATGAATCCTTTCTTATCAATAATCACTTCAAATGTTCATATGTTAAACTCCCTAATCAAAAGACAAAGTAGTTAAATGAATCAAAAATTACCCAACTATATGCTGTCGGTGAGAAACTCATTTTATTTATCTATCTATCTATCTATCTATCTATTTATTTTGACAGGCAGAGTTAGACAGTGAGAGAGAGATAGAGAGAAAGGTTTTCCTTTTCCATTGATTCACCCCCTAAATGGCCGCTACGGCCAGTGCACTGTGACTGGCGCTGCACTGATCCGAAGCCAGGAGCCAGGTGCCTCCTCCTGGTCTCCCATGCGGGTGCAGGGCCCAAGCACTTGGGCCATCCTCCACTGCCTTCCTGGGCCACAGCAGAGAGCTGGACTGGAGGAGGAGCAACTGGGACAGAATCTGGCACCCTAACCGAGACTAGAACCTGGGGTGCTGGTGCTGCAGGCGGAGGATTAGCCAAGTATGCCACAGCTCCGGCCAAGAAACTCATTTTAGATTTAAAGACATACATAATATGAAAATGAACGGATGGAAAAATATTTCATGCAAGTGGCAACCAAGAGATAGCTACACTTATACCAGACAAAATAGACTTTAAGTCAACAACTATCACAAAACACAAAGAAGGATGTTATAAACTGATACAAGGGACAAATTACTACAAATAGAAAAAATAAATATATGTAAGCTCAACATAAGAGAACAAAAATATATAGAGGAAACATTGGCAGGACTCAAAGGAGAAAAAAATCCTCCAACAATAATACAAAATTTCAATACTGCACTTTCGATAATGAATAGAACATACAAAGAGAAAACCAACTAGGAAACAGAGGTCTTAACACCCAAGACCAAATGGACACTGCTGCCCTCAGTTTGGATTTGCCAATACTGGTTCCACAACAGATCCTGTATTATCACCGAAGCTGTTTCAGTTCCTGCTGGCTGTGGTCCTGCATCAATTCTACCCAGCCAGGTTCCTGCCAGGAGACATGGCCTGCAGAGTCTCCTTGGTAGGCTTGCCAACCTCTGCCCCCAGTATTTCGTCAAGCACCCCTGAAACTTGGCTCTGGCCCCGTTTGTCTATTGGCTGATAGCAGTTCTACCCACCTAGAAACCCAGTAGAACCCCTAGGCACACAGCCTGACCCTGGTTACATTGTGAATCAATGCAACAGCCCTATAAGTGGTCTCTAGTCCTTCGAAAACCCAGTCTGAGAAAAGACCTGTTCACTCCCAAACCCGCTGGGAGACACAGCTGTCTGTGACACTGGAGACGGGCCTGAGAACTGTCTTGGCTGTGGACCTGAAACAACCCTTACCTCAGTTATAGCTCACTACGACCACCAACTCAAGTATGGCCACTAAGGCACCCAACCAGTGAGCCACAGGAACATTTACAGAGACCTAGTTGAAGCTAACTTGTGTGCTTGGCAACAGAGGCACTGCCCTGAAGTGGGCAATCATCCTGGTACCTAGCCACTAACAGGTCTGAAGCCTGGGTTTAGGGAATCACAACAGATAATCTCTGAATTCCGAGACCTGCTACGACAGGATGTAACAGAAAAAGCCAGAATGCAAAGATCAGTGTGAATACCAGCGTTGTCAGAATAGAGACATTGATGCATGACCACAAGGATGCAAGAAAAATCGGAGAGGTGCTGTGGTGCAGTGGGTTAAAGTCCTGGCCTGAAGTGCCAGCATCCCATATGGTCGCCAGTTCTAGTCCCGGCTACTCCACTTCTGATCCAGCTCTCTGCTATGGCCTGGGAAAGCAGTAGAAGATGGCCCAAGTCCTTGGGCCCCTGCATCCGCATGGGAGACCAGGAAGAAGCTCTTGGCTCCTGGCTTCGGATCGGTGCAGCTCCAGCCGTTATGGCCCTCTGGGTAGTGAACCAGTGGGTGGAAGACCTCTCTCTCTGTCTCTACCTCTCTCTGTATCTCTGTCTTTCAAATAAATAAAATAAATCTTAAAAAAAAAGAACAGTCAGAGAAACATGGCATCACCAAATGAGCAAAAGAGGTGCCAGTGATTGACCCCGAAGAGATGCAGATGTGTGATCTGCCCAACCAAGAATTCAAAAACAGCCAGTTTAAGGAAGTTCAGCAAACTTAGGGAATAATTCAGAAATGTAAGCAGAAATATTTAACATAGAGGTTGTGACAGAAACGTTTAACACATTTTGGACCTGAGAAACAATGCATGAAATGAAAAGTTTAATAAAGCACACTGACTGCATAAAAGTCAGTGAGATCACCAGGCTGTTCCAAGCCACAAATTCCATTGGGAATAAAAAGCAAAGTATGAAAAGTGATGGAGAAAGCTTATGCCATCTGTGGAACAACATCTAAAGAGCAAATTTTGAGTTTATTGAAGTTCAAGAGGGAAGAGAGAAACACAAAGGGTAGAAAACTTATTTAAAGCATAAAACTTTCCAAATCTGGAGATAGGCACCCAGGTACAAGATCAACTGTCACCAATGAGACTCAATCCTGATGAGACTACCCCAAGACTTACGCTAAACAAACTGTCAAAAGTCACATATAAAGACAGGATCCTGAAAGCAACAGGGAGAAGCAGCAGGTGACATCTAAGGAAGCACTCATAAGCCTAGAAACAGACTACAGGCTTCTCAGCAGAAACCTTACGGGCCAGGGAAAAGCAGGATGGAATATTTAAATTGCTGAAGGAAAAAACTATCATTGGAGAATACTGTACCAAGTACAGCCATCCTTCAGAAATGAGGGGCGGGATAAGGCTTTCCCAGACAGACAAAAGTGGAGAGAGTTCATCACCTCCAGACCCATCTTACAAGAAATGCAAAAAAGGAGTTCACTCTGAAAGTATTCTAATTAGTAACATGCAAACAATCTGAATGTTTAAAGCTCGCTGGCTATAGGGAGTAAACAGTAAATTCAGAATACTCTGAATGGTACTGTAATCATGGTGTATAAGCTACATATCTTTAGTATGAAGATGAAAAGACAAACTATCAACACTTACTAAAAGAATTAAAAGATATGCAACATAAAATTGTAAACTGTTGCGGTGGGTGCTATGGCGTGGTAGGCCTCCACCTGTGGCTTTGGCATCCCCCATGGGTGCTGGTTCGAGTCTCGGCTGCTCCACTTCCAACCCAGCTCCCTGCTCATGGCCTGGGAAAGCAGCAGGGAATGGCTCAAGTGCTTCGGTCTCTGAAGCCACATGGGAAACTCAGAAGAAGCTCCTGGCTTCCGGCTTTGGATTGGCCCATCTCTGGCTGTCGTAGCCACGTGGGGAGTGAACCAGGGGATGGAGATCTTTCAGCTTCTCTCTCTCTCTCTCTCTCTCTCTCTCTCTGTAACTCTGCTTTTTAGATTAAATAGACAAATCCTTAAAAAATATAAATTGCTACATCAAAAATTCAAAATGGGGAGACTTAAAACAGAATTTTCTTTTTATACAAAGTTGAGTTGTTGTTAGTTTAAAGTAGCCTGTTGTCACTGTGTTTTTCTGCTAAGCCAGATAACTGCAAAGCAAAAACCTACACCTACACCAAAATAAAAAGCAAAGAATCAAAACAGACTATTAGAAAAATCAATCACAAAGGAAAACTGTAAGATGGGAGAAAGGATCTATAAAACAACTAGAAAACATGAAGGTGCCAGTAGTAAATCTGTACTTAATAATTACCTCAAGTGTAAATATATTAAATTCTCTAATTGCAAGAAACAGAATGGTTGAATGGAGCAAACACAAGACCAAAGCATATGCTACCTACAAGAGACTCACTTCACCTGAGAAGATACACATAAACCAAAAGTAAGGGAATGGAAAATTATATTCCATGCAAACAGAAACCAAGAGAAAGCAGGGTTGGCTATACCAATATCAGACAAAATAGATTTTAAATCAAAAACTGTCTCCAGAGACAAAGATCATTATATTACATTTTTACAACATGATATATAACAATGATACATAATATATATATATATTATATCCAACCTCAGAGCACCCAAGTATATAAGACAATTATTGATCTACTTTACTGAAGAAATTGATAGCAATACAATAATAGAATACTTCAACAGCTCACTTTAAATAACAGAAAATCCAGATTGAAAAATCAATAAATAATGGACTTGGACAACATTGTATACCTAATAGACTTAAATATAATGCAAATTTTCAACAGTATAATTCTTTACACATTCTTCTCAAGTACACACAGAACATTCTCCAGGACAGATCATGTGCTAGATCATAAAATAATTTAAGAAGATTAATGTCATTCCAAGTTTCTCTTCTGACCACAATGAAATGAAACTGGAAACCAATAAGAGCAAGAAATTCACAAACATATGTAAACTAATTTGCACATGAGCAGCCACTAGGTAAAAGAGGTGATCAAAATGGAAGTGAAAAAAATCTCTCACTGGATGAAATAAAAAATAAATACTACCAAAACGTATGGGACGCCTATATTGAAATAAAGATCTCAAATAAGCAACCTAAGTTTACACCTCAGGGAACTAGAAGAAGAAAAAACTAAATCCAGTGGAAGGCAGGAAATAAAATGTCAACATAAATAGAGAACAGAAAAAAATAGGAAAATAATTAGCACACATGGAGTTGAGTTTTGAGAATATAGGTCCTTAGCCACACAAACAAATAAAAAAGAAAAAAGACTTAAATAAGATAAAAAATGAAAGAAGAGACATTGAAAAGCTTGCTTCAGAAGTGGAAAGGTTCATAGGGGACTATTATAAACAATTATATGGCAAAAGACTGGATAACATAAAAATAATGAATATATTTTTAAAAAAGATTTATTTTATTTATTTTGAAAGAGTTACAGAGAAAAAGGGGGACAGAGAGACTAAGAGATCTTCCATCATCTGGTTCACACCCCAAGATGGTTGCAACAGCAGTTCTGGGCCAGGCTGAAGCCAGGAGACAGGAGCTTCATGCAGGTATCACACATGGGTAGCAGGGGCCAAACACTTGGGCCGTTTTCCACTGCTTTCCCCAGGCCATTAGCAGGGAGCTGGATCAGAAGTGGAGTGGCCAGGACACGAACCAGAGCCCATGTGGGATGCTGGCATCACAGGCAGCCTTGCCCACTACACCACAAAACTGGCCCCAGTGATTAAATTTCTATAAAATTACAACCTGCCAAGACTGAATCAAAAGAAATAGAAATGTGATTGTTTGGATGCAAACTATTGGATGTGGTTTTATTGAGCATTGTCAAATTTGCAAGCTTCGTAGGGATGGACATCACATTTATAATACCCTTCTATATGTGCTACCATAGATGTGAAATTCTTGACCTTAATATTGTCCTCGAAAATGTTAAATTGAGAATTCTGCTAACTTACAGTTTACGAGTTGGCCCACTGTATTACTGCAAGAAATGTTTGATTTTCGGCACAGTGCAAAGGTTCCTTAAACTGCATATGTCTTTTTTTTCTAATTCTATTTTTCTTTTTCTATTTTTTTTTTTTTGACAGGCAGAGTGGACAGTGAGAGAGAGACAGGGAGAAAGGTCTTCCTTTACCGTTGGTTCACCCTCCAATGGCCGCTGTAGCCGGTGCACTGCACTGATCCGAAGCCAGGAGCCTGGTCTCCCATGCGGGTGCAGGGCCCAAGCACTCGGGCCATCCTCCACTGCACTCCCAGGCCAGAGCAGAGAGCTGGCCTGGAAGAGGGGCAACCTGGACAGAATCCGGCGCCCCGACCGGGGCTTGAACCCGGTGTGCCGGTGCCGCAGGCGGAGGATTAGCCTATTGAGCTGCGGTGCCGGCCTCTAATTCTATTTTTTAAAATACATTTTAAATGTACTTTCCCATTTAGTAAAAATTGTCTAATTGATATAAAAAAAATAGAAGCCAGAACAGACCAATAAAAAATAAAGAGATCACAGCAGTAATCAAAAACTTCTCAACAAAGATAAGCCTAGGACCAGATGGCTTCAGCATGAATTCTACCTGACAAGAAAAAATTAACACCAATCCTTGTTAAACTTTTCCAAAAATATGAGGGATTATCTCCAAACTCTGTCTATGAGGCTAGCATCAGTCTGAGATGAGAGCCAAATAAAGACATCACAAGAAAATAAAACTGCAGGCCAATATGTCTAATGACTACAGAAGCAAAAAATACTGACGGGGGGAGGGGGTGGCGCTATAGTGCAGCGGGTTAAAGCCCTGGCCTGAAGTGCCGGCATCCCATATGGGCACTGGTTCTAGTCCCAGCTGCTCCTCTTTCAATCCAGCTCTCTGCTGTGGCCTGGGATAGCAGTAGAAGATGGCTTAAGTCCTTGGGCCCCTGCACCCACGCGGGAGACCAGGAAGAAGCTCCTGGCTCCTGGCTTCAGATAGGCGCAGCTCTGGCTGTTGTGGCCATCTGGGGAGTGAACCAGTAGATGGAAAACCTATCTTTTACTACCTCTCTCTGAAACTCTTTCAAATAAATAAAATAAATCTTTAAAAAAATACTGAGGAATAAAATATTGGCAAACTAATTCATCATCAAAAATATTATATATTGTTACAAAATGGGAGTTATCCCACGGACGCAAGGCTAGTGTAACATACTGAAAATAATCAATTTGATACACCATATTAAAAGAATTGATGATCATCTCAATAGATACCAAAATGCATTTGACAAAGATCAACATCACTTCATGGTAAAAATAAAAACTCTCAACAAAACAGAAGCTAACTTCCTCAACATGATAAAGTCCACTTCTGAAAGACTCACTGCTAATATAAGCAATGAGAGAAAATAGAAATATTTTGCTCTAGGACTGGGGTCCACCAGGATGAAGCATTCTCTTGTGGTTCCTGCGCAGTGCTGGAAATACCGGCAAGAGCAACCTGATGAGAGAAAGAAGCTGCAGGCACAGCAGTCGGAAAGGAGGAGGTAAAATTACTTCTCTTCGCAACTGACATGAATCCACATGTAGGAAATTCTAAAGATTCCATACAAGCACTAACGTATGGATTCAGTAAAGTTACAGGATACAAAATACACTGAAAAAGTCAACTGCATTTCTATATACATTTCAAATAGCAACCTGTCTGAAGAAGAAATCATATAATAGCATTAAGGATAAAGTATTTAGGAATGAATTTAACCAAGGAAGCAAAACATCTACACACTGAAACTATGATACATTAATAAGAGAAATTCAAGAAGATAAAAATAAATGAAAATATATTCCATGTTTGTAGTTTGGAAGAATTAATACTGCTAAAATGTTCATACTACCCACAGTGATATACACATTCAATGAAATCACTATCAAATTGCAATGGTATTTTTCACAGAAATAGAGAAAGATTCTAAAATTCATACAGAACCACAAAAGACCTCTAATAGCTAAACAACCATGAGAAAGAAAAAACAAGCCTGGAGACACCACACTTCCTAATTTCAAGTTATGTTACAAAACTGTGGCAGTCAAAAGTATTGGTTCTGGCATGAAAATGGACTCATACAGACCAACAGAACAGAACAGAGACCCCAGAAATAAACCAAGTATATACCGGCAGTAAATTTTTGAAAAGCCCATCAAGATGGCACAACAGGGAAAGGATCGTCTCTTCAATAAATGGCTTTGCCAAACTGGATATCTATGTGCAAAAGGGTTGATTTAGACCTGTATGTTATCTACACCCCAAAATTGGCTCAAAAATGGATTAAAGACCTAAATATGCGGCCTGAAACTACAAAACTCCTAGAAGAAACACAGGGGGGAATCTCCTTGACTTTGGCCTTAAATCACTAATTGGATATCCTCTCAAAAGCTGAGTAACACAAATAAAGAAGGGCTACTTCTTTCTCTTTTTCTCTCTTTCTCTGTAATCCTGCCTTCCAAATAAGTAAATTTAAATAAAAAAAAAAAAAGAAAGAAAAATGAGGGGCCCACGCTGTGTCATAGCAGGTAAAGCTGCCAGCTGCATCCAATATAAGTACTGGTTCGAATCCCTGCTACTCCACTTCTGATCCAGCTTCCTGCTAATACACCTGAGAAAGCAGTGAGGGATGGCCTCCTGCACCTGCATGGGAGACCTGGAAAGAAGCTCCTGGCTCCTGGCTTTGGCCTGGTCCAGCTCCAGCCATTTATGTCATTTGGGGAGTGAACCAGCAGAAGGAAGATCTCACTCTCTATCTGTAACTCTGCCTTTCAAATAAATAAGTCTCTCTCTCTCTCTCTCTTTTTTTTTTTTTTTTTTGACAGGCAGAGTGGACAGTGAGAGAGACAGAGAGAAAGGTCTTCCTTTGCCGTTGGTTCACCCTCCAATGGCCGCCGCAGCTGGCACACCGCGCTGATCCGATGGCAGGAGCCAGGTGCTTATCCTGGTCTCCCATGGGGTGCAGGGCCCAAGCACCTGGGCCATCCTCCACTGCACTCCCGGGCCACAGCAGAGAGCTGGCCTGGACTAGGGGCAACTGGGACAGAATCCGGCGCCCCAACCGGGACTAGAACCCGGTGTTCCGGCGCCGCTAGGTGGAGGATTAGCCTAGTGAGCCGCAGCACTGGCCTCAAATAAATAAATCTTAAAAAAAAAAAAAAGGGATCTGGGGAAATGTCTCTCAAATAAAGTTTATAGAGAACAAAATTAAAAGGCTTCTAAACAAAGGTCAGGGTCAGACATTTGTATTGGGTGGTGGGTTCGTGGATAATTATTATTAATTATTATGAATAATCAACGAGTCGATAAATTATAAATAAATAATCAATGAGTCAAAAACACAGTCATGAGAGTGTGTCATGAACAAAGATTAATGGAGAATCCAATTCATTCAAATCAATTAAGCATTTATATTGAGAGTTTTTTTTTGTTTTGTTTTGTTTTGTTTTGTTTTGGCTTACCAATAAAAAAGGCAAAAGCGAGCTGTCCGACACGCACCGTGTCTGCCAGAGTGTGGGAAACGGGGCTCCCGCAGCTGCGTCAGCGCCGCAGGCAGGTCCAGCGGCTTCCCTGGGGACGGCCAGAGGGGTCCCGGGGCTTTCCCTCTGCCGGCAGCCGGCGCTGAGCCTGGCGGGAGGGGGGGTCGCACACAAGTACATCCAGGAGCTATGAGAAAGCAGCAGTTGGATACAAGGCCCTTGTCTCTGAAAGCAGCAGTTGGATACAAGGCCCTTGTCTCTGAGGGTCCGTGGTGGAATGAGAAGGCCATGCCAAGATGGCCGCTGGCAAGAGAGCGTCAGTTACTAGGAATGGCTTCCGACACCCCCTGGGAAACCACCTGGCAACGGAGCCTGCCTGGCAACGGGCTGTGATTGGATGGCTGTGGAAACCACGTGGCAACGGAGCCTGCCTGGCAACAGGCTGTGATTGGTTAGGGCAAAGACCGCCCCTTGACCCGATTGGCTGCCTTGGCTATTTAAGCTGCTGTACCAACTGCAGGCAGCTCGCCTCTGGCGCGTTCACGTGACTCCCGGGTTCTGTGTGGTGACTCCACACCTCTTACCCCCATCGCACTCCTCTTCTCAACGAATCCACAGCAACAAGGGTCCACTCCACAGAGCTCCCTGCCCCACTCGGCCTGACCATGAACGTGGACTGAGACACCAAGCCAAGCCAGGCCAGGCTAGGCCGGATGCAGGATTTGTGCCACTGTAAGGGACTGAGAGCCCTGAAATTCTTACTGGGTTGGGGAAGGTTCCACATACAAGAGATTATCTTCATTCATCCCTTCCATAGGCTACCAGAAGCAATCCCGACACCCAGTGGATCACCAGCCCAGCCCACAACTCAGAGGTGGGTGGGCTGACATCTGTAGGCTTCGAGAATCATGGCCTTGCACCGGCACATGGGGCCCCTCCCTGCGCGGCACTGCGGCTGGCTCTTGCTGTGCAGCCTGCACTTAAAGTACAATAACGTTTGAAGGCTTACGTGGTGCAGTGTCTTGTTTCTAATAAGGCAGACTTTGTCTTTATCTTATTAGAGAGTTATAGATCTGCGTTTAAAACATGCTGTGTGATGATAGGTGTAAAGGAAATTCTTCGAAAGATTTTTTTTAAAAGTTAAAAAGAGAAAGGTCATGAGATGGGGACCCCAGCTGCAGTCAGAGTGAAGGGCGGGGGGGAGGAGAGAATTAAGGGGAGAGCTTCCAGTGGATCAAAACAATTCCACCTACCTTAGGGTTCCAGACGGAAGCCTGGGGACACGGACAGCAATATGACCTCGTATGACCTCCGTATGCGGATATGGTGAGAAGGCAGCCACTCCCAATCCAAGGAGAGAGCTCACGGGAAATCAACCCTGCCCGCAACTTGATATTGAGTTTCCAGTCTCCAAAGCTGTGAGAAAACAACTTTCTGTTAGTTAAGCCCTCCACTCTGGTATTTTGTTCTGTGTTCCCCCTACTCACTGACTGATGTAAACTGTAGCCATTTTTACACCTAATCCCACAGAAATAGATGGCTTTGGAGTTAAACGGCTGAATGTGTTAGGGAAAGAGAAGAGAGCGCCACCAAACCACCACCGTCTCACACAGGGTGACTGTGGAGCACCCAGAGCCCTGTCTCCCGGAGCAGGAACAGCAGAGCCTTCACGGTAATGGAAAGAAAACAGATTTAGCTAAACAATCCAGTCCCTCACAGAGCAGATAATAACAATAACAATAACAAGCCTCTCAGGAATGGGAGGGATCAAATACCTGCAGTGGCTACAATATGTTGTTGTGCCCAGATCCTTAGATCCCCGCAGAGACACCCAGAGAGTCGATCACACCGAACTGCAAAAGCAAGGTTTATTCGGGAGTACAAGCCGCGACAGGGACCCCATCCAACCAGCCAGCCCAGCAGAGGCAGGAGTGAGGCCCCATCTTTGGGAGAGTTTTTAAAGGAAAAATGGCTACATCAGCAGGAAAAAAGTTACATACAGCAGGGAAGCTCTGGGTGCAGGGAGTTGAGTTACAGGGGGGCTTACAGCACGGAAGCTCTGGGCGCAGGGAGTTACTTTGTTTAGTAATCTCTGTTGTGCTGTCCTTGGTCTACAGAGCTGGCTGTCCCTGGTAAGCTTTGATATCTCCGGAATGCCTGAATGCCTGCTTTTACAAGGACCCAGGTCTGCTATGGGAAATGGAGGCTGCTTTTTTGTTTTGTTTTGTTTTAAAATGGAGTCATTTTGGCTCTTCAGTGTCAACTGGTATGTTCAGTTTTCCAACATAAATATTTGTGAAAATACAAGGCATGCAAAGAAACAAGGGAGATATGAGTCACACACTGGGAAAAGAAGAGGAACAAAAGATACTGCCTGTGACAGTGACTGTAAGTCCAATTCATCAGGGGAAACAATACTTCAAAGTAGCAATTACTAGTATGTTCACAGAGCTAAAAGTCACCATGGTTAAAATGTAAGGGAACATGTATTGGCAGTGTTGCATCAAATAGAAATTATCAGCAGAGACAGAAACTTCAAAAAGGACAAAATGAAATTCTGGAGTTGAAAAGCACACTTAATGAAATAAAAAATTGACTACACGTTCTCAATAGTAGACTTGAACTGGGAGAAGGAACAAGCAAATTTGAGGATAGATCAATTGAGATTATGAATGCCAAAGAACAAACAGTGAAGTTTATGAGGGAGATAAACAGAGCCTTGGAAACATGTGAGAGACCATACACACTGTCGAGGAGATGAACTTGAGAAGGTGAAGTTATCACGTTCCCTGCCTTTTGTCTCCATATCTCTATGGTAACTGGTGTCATGGTAACCGGCAGGTCCATCCGCCTGGCAGGCTGCCCACCATCTGTTATGTAATGGTTTGGCTCTGGGCCACTACTGTCTATAAACCCACATAAGCAGCTGGGCGGCATGGCTAGATGTGGCTGTGCGGCTGTGTGTCGGTGTCTGTGTGTGTCTGGCTGCTGCTCTGGACACAAAGGTGGCTATCTCCTGTGGGCTCACCACAGTTGGGGGCAAGTGGCTGTCCCTTGTGATTTTCTCACCACCACTGTGAGTAAAGGAGATACAAATGGACAAATGGCTCCGAGTTCTTTGCCCTGTTGGAATCTGGATCTGCTTGTACTGGGTCCCAAGGCCCAGGCATACACACATGATAGTACTGAGAAAGGAGAGATAAAAGAACAAGAATTTTAAAAAATTATAAAGGCTAAAAACTTTCCAGGCTGGCGCTGTGGTATAGCAGGTGAGGCCACTGCCTGGGGTGCCAGTATCCCATATGGGTACCAGTGCTAGTCCCAGCTGCTCCACTTCCAATCCAGTTCTCTGCTATGGCCTGGGAAAGCAGTGGAATATGGCTCAGGTCCTTGCACCTTTGTAGGGTACCCGGAGGAAGCTCCTGTCTCCTGGCTTTGGATCAGCGCAGCTCTGGCCATTGCAGCCATTTGGGGAGTGAACCAGCGGATGGAAGACCTCTCTGCCTCTCTGTAAATCTGCCTTTCAAATAAATAAATAAATAAATAAATCTTTAAAAAAAAAGAAACAAAAATCTTTCCAAATATGTTGAAAACCAATACATACAGAAAGCTCAATGAAATCCATTCAGGATTAAGTTCAAAGGGATCCACAGAGGCATCATAGTTTAAAAAAAAAAAAAGCCAAAAATCAAAGACATGAGCACATTTGGAAAGTAAGAGAAGAATGGTGCATTTACCAGGAAAACTGCCCTAAGATCTACAGCTGACATCTCAACAGACACAATGCAGGTCACGAAACGTTTAGGATAATGTATTCAAAATGCTCAAAGCACGAAAGAACCCATCAACCAAGCAGTAGTCCTAACTGTATATACCTTATGCTACATCTATAATGCAGTAAAGCTTTATTTCAGCAATAAAGGCAGCAGTGGGCATTTAGCTTGGCAGTGGGATTTAGCCCGTGCCCATGTTCCACGTCTGAGTACTTGAATTTGACTCCCAGTTTCAGCTCCAGACTTCAGGTTCCTGCAAATGCAGATCCTGCACATCAGTAGTGATGGCTCAAGTACTTGGATCGCTGCCACCCACAGGGAAGACCTGGATTGAGTTCCCGGCTCCCGGCTTCAGCCCCAGCCTAGCCTCGGCTCTTGCGGACTTCTGGAGAGTGAACCAGTGAGAGAAGTGTTTCTCTCTCTCCCTCTCCCTCTCTCCCTCTCTCCTTCCCCTTCTCATTCCCTCCCTCTCTCTTTCCCCACCTTTGAAATAAATTAAGTTAAAGACCTGCCACGTTTTCTAAAAAAAAAAAAAAAAAAAAAAAAACAACCCCGAGATGAGTTGTTGAAAGCAGACCTGCCTTACGAGAAACACTAGCAGTAATTCTTCAGGCTGAAACCACGCGACTCCAGGCTGTATTCAAATCCCCACGGGAAGACAAAGAGCGCAGGAAAGATAGAGAGATCCTACCCACTGGTTTACTTCCCAAATGCTCAGAACAGACAGAGCTGGGCCAGGCCAACAATGGGCGCCCAGAAATCAATCCAGGCCTCCCCCATGGGTGCCAGGGCCCCAAGAACTTGAGCCATCACCTGCTACCTCCCAGGGTGCGCATAAGCAGGAAGCTGGAATAAGGAGTGGAGCAAGGATTTGAACCCAGGCACTTCCATATGGGATGCGAGTTTGCTATTAGGAGTCTCAAGCAGCATCTTAATAGCAATGCCAAACACATGGCCCTGGATTTTGGTAAGAGTGCTAAGACTGTTCAATGGGGAAAAATCTTTTCAACAAATAGTTCTGGGACAACTAACAGTCACAGGAAAAAGAATGAAGTTTGACTCGTATCTTGCACCATTTATAAAAATTCATTCAAAGTAGATCAATGATCTAAATGTGAGAGTTAAAACTGTAAAACTCGTAGAAGAAAATGTAAGAGTAAACCTTCATGACTTTGGAGTGGGCAAAATATTCTCAGGTATGACAACAAAGCACAAACAAAAGAAAAATAGACAGACTGTATCAGAATGAAAAACTTTCTAACTTCAAAGGCTATCATAAAGAAATTGAAAGGTGGGGCTGGCATTGTGGCACAGTGGGTGTGATGCAGGCATCCCATATGGACACCAGTTCGAGTCCTGGCTGCTTCACTTCTGATCCAGCTCCCTGTTAATGGCCTGGGAAAAGCAGAAGAGGATGGACCAAGTGTTTGGGCCCCTGATACCCATATGGGAGACCCTGATGGAGTTCCTCTCTTCTGACTTTGGCCTGGCCCAGCCCTGGCTGTCGTGGGCATTTGGAGAGTGAACCAGTAGATGGAAGATCTGTCTCCCTCTCTTGGTCACTGTGCCTTTCAAATAAATAAGCAAACCCTTTTTAAATAGACAAAGATACAAATGGCCAATTTGCACACGAAAAGATGTTGGGCAGCATTAATCATCAGGGAAATGCAAATAAAAACCAGAATGGTATACTATTTCACCCTCACTATGATGGCTAGAATCAAAAGCCAAATAGGGACCACATTGTAGCTTAGTGGGTTAAACTGTTGCCTGCAATGCTGGCATTCCATAGGGTACCAGTTTGAGTCCCAGTTGCTCCATTTCCAATCCAGCTCCCTGCTAATGTGCCTTGGAAGGCAGCAGATGGTGACCCTAGTCCTCGGCCCCTGACACCCCATGGGAGACCCAGATGAAGCTCTTGGCTCTTGGTGTCAACCTGGCCAGATGGTTGTTGTGGCCATTTGGGGAGTGAACCAACAGAAACTCTGTCTTTCCTTCTCTCTCTGTAACTCTGCCTTTCAGATAAATAAATATTTTTTAAAAGCCAAATAATAGTAAGTGTTGGTGAGAACATGCAGAAATTAGAACCTTCAGCATTGTTGGTGGGAATGCGAAATGGTGCAGCAACTTGGGAAAGCAGTCTTTTAGTTCCTCAAACTCTTAAATATAAAGCTACCATATGACCCAGCTTAAGGCACATCCCCAAGAGAACTGAAAGTCTATCCATATCAAAACTCACGCCTGAGTGTGGCGTTATTCAGAAGGGCCAAAAAGTGGAAAGAACCCACTTGCCCATCGGCTGATGAATGGATAAAAAACGCGGTGTATGCAAGTAACGGAATATTATTTGGTCATAAAAACATGCATGCTAAACATGGATGAACTTTGAAAGCATTATGCTAAGTGTTACATGATTCCATTCATGTGAATTGTCCACATAAGCAAAGTCATAGAAGCAGAAAGTAGATTGGGACTGCCTGGGGCTTGGGAATTGGAGAGGAGCAGCTGGTAACTGAATATTAAATCTCTAAATATAAAATTAAAATATATAAAATATAAATATATAAATATAGCCTAAATATTTCATATAAATATATAAATAAAAACATAAATATCTAAATATAGAAATCTCTAAATCTTTCCCTGGTGATGGTTTTATATATGCATGACTCATACAAACCACCAAACTGTATTCTTTAAGTGTGGAAGTGATATTGTTATAGGAACGATACCACAAAGCTATAAAAAGGAAAACAAAAAATTTAACAATAAAAATGGGGCACAAATACAGATCTAAAATATTAAAAGAACAGCAAAGGACAAACAAACCTTTCCAGGAAGAAAACTGCAGATCCAAATGGTCTTACTGGTGCGTTCTATCAAATATAAAAGACAGACATTTCATCAGTGTGACGCATACTCTTTGAGGTCATGGAGAAGGTAATTTTTCCTAACTCATTCTAGGTGACCACCAAAATCCTAACGCCAAGAAAAGAATACAACTACCAGAAATAAAAGGTGAATTTAGCAAGGTACCAGCATAAATACATCTACATATATATTTGTGATATATATATGTGTGTGTACACACACACGTGCACACAAGTATTGTATACATGAGTACCAAAAATATATCCATGCATGAGAGAGCTTCAAAAAGTTCATCATCCGAGTCCCTGGCTTCACATCCTGGCTCCACGTTTGAGCCCAACTTCCTGTTGATGCACATCTTGGGAGGCAGCAGGGACTTGGATCCCTGTCACCCACATGGGAAACCTGATTGAATTCTGAGCTTCCGGCTTGGCATGGTCCAACTCTGGCTGCCATGAGCATTTGGAGAGTGAACCAGCAGAGAGAGGATGTCTGTCAGGGGCTGGGGCAGTGGCACAGCAGGTTAAAGCCCTGGCCTGAAGTGCTGGCATTGCATACAGGTGCTGGTTCTAGTCCCAGCTGTTTCTCTTCTGATCCAGCTCTCTGCTATGGCCTGGGAAAACAGTAGAAAATGGCCCAAGTCCTTGGGCCCCTGCACCCATGTGGGAGACCTGGAAGAAGCTCCTGGCTCCTGGCTTCGGATCGGCGCAGCTCCGGCCATTGTGGCCATTTGGGAGTGAATCAGTGGATGGAAAATCTCTCTGCCTCTCTACCTCTCCCCGTAACTCTGTCTTTCAAAATAAATAAAATAAATATATAATAAAATAAATTCAAAATAAATAAAATAAGATAAATCTTGAAAAAAAAAATGTCTGTCTCACCTTGTCTCCTTTTCAAACAAATAACTTTTTAAAAGGATGAAAAGTTCACAAAAAAATGTGTATTCTGAACAAAACATATATGGATTTCAAAAAATTTTTGTGTCAAATTCAACTTCTTTTAATTTTTCTGTGAATTTTTGAAGTGCCCTCATACATACACACACATATATATGTGCTTTCTGTGTATTACCAATGACCTACTCAACAATAAAATTTAAAACCACTTAAAGAACATTTCCAAATCCCATAAAATATGAGAGGATAAACTAGCACAAAGTTGACCAAGACTCCACACAGAAAATCATAAAAGCAAGAGCGAACTTCCTCCCTTAAGGGCCGGATAATAAATAACACAGGCCTTGGAGGTCGCACTGATCTCTCAACATATTCTTTGGATTCCTGTTGGTTTTTTAAACTTTCTTTACAACCCTTCAACATACTAATCTCCTTCTTCATTTATTGACCTTACAAAATCAGGCTAAGTTCCAAATGGCTCATGGGTTACATAATTTGCTATTACTGCAAAGTGTCGCTGAGAGAAAACGTAAAAGACCCAGCTGTATGGAGATGCGTGAGATACACCCCATGTGGTGCGCGGAAGAAGCTAATATTGGCGAAACATCAGTTTGGGCCAGGACACTAAAATCCAGCCAACAAAAATTGTCACCAGAGACATCGGTGCCCTTGGTGACACCAGGGTTTTAAGCCAGGTGGATCCTGCACCCCGCGGATGTGCCATCTCCTGTCGTTACACAGGTGACAGGTGGTTGGCTGTATGGGTCAGCTTGAAGGGAAACAGCCTGTGGGATGGGCTGACGACCCAGTTGTGGCCCATGGTCTGCTTAGTAGCCGAGCCAAACACGGCCTCCCAGCAGGCAGTCCTGTGCCCACTACAGGGGTGCCTGGTGCACAGTATCCCGAAGACCATAGAAAGCATCAATTCACGACGCGTCCATGACACAGGGAGACACCGTGGCTCAAACGGTTATATTCGGGAGCTCTGGAGTCTGAGCGCCTGGGACAAGAAGTCCTTTTAGGGCCACTACCAGCTGTCAGGCCGGGGGGAAGGGTTCTAAGGCTCACACGCCTTTTTAAAAACCAAACTTGCAGCGAGCAGTGAAGAGAACCCGCCTGCCAGCCCGGGATGTGGTCAGCAGCCCCTCTCCCCTGCCCCACCCCCTTCCCGTAGTCCAGCTCCTCTCCCGGGAGAATCAAGGTTGCTCCCGCCTCTCTGCCTTCGGGTAGGGTCTTCGTGACAAGGGCTGGCGGACTCACAGGCAGAGGTGACAGACGCTCCTGCCCCCCCGGTGCCGGTGCTGGGCGAGCCCCTGCAGACCTGGTCGGTCGCCACCTACGGCGGGAGCCCGCTCGGTGCCAAACGCCCGCCACCAAGCGAGAGCAGGCGCGAAGCCAGCAGGGGTTGGGCCGTTGGACCTCGCCCTTGGGCCTCCGTTGCGATGTCTTCGCGCCCTTGGCTCGCGCACCCTTCCCTCACCCGCCTGGGGCTGAGCGCTGTGCCTCGCCTCGGAGTTGGCAGCCAGGACACCGCTCTGAGGTCCCGGACTCTGTGCCAAGGGACCCCACGGCGCACGCAGCTGCTGTCCGCGGGCAACGGCCTCGGCGAGCTTCATACCCGCCTCCCGGGGCCACCGCGCTCCAGGTCCCCCTGACTGGCCATGCCCACCCAGCAGCTGCTGCACCGCTCCCTGGCCTGTCTTCCCCCGGGGTTTCTGTCTCGCTGCTTAGCTTATGTGATCCAGGAGGCTCCAAGCTCCTCAGTGTTGGGCAGGACTCTCAGATGGAGCCAGCACTGGGCACTGGGAACTCCAAGAGGCTTGGCCATTCCGGACAGCTAAGATCTCTCATCCAGGGTGCAACCTGACCCTCCTCCATCACCACCCCGGCGAGAAAGAAGTTCCCCCCATGAGCTCCGTTCCATCCAGAGTACCTAGATGCCGGCCCCAAGAAGACTGAGCGAGCCCTGGGGAGGAGGAAGGGACAGCCGAAGATGGAGGACGGCCAAATAGTGACCCAAGCGTAGAAGCGCCCATCACATGCAGGCAATGGAGTGTGCCATCAGCATCGTCTGGGGAAGCGACCCGATGCTTTTTCCTTGCTCTGGGGGCCTGGGCCTCTGCAGGAAACCTGCATTCCTTCCAACCACCCAGGAGCCACGGGGAGTAAGAAGGCGAAGTTGTCCCCTGTGAGCTCAGGCGTCAGAAGTCGTGCCTTCCCCAGCTCATGGAGCCGGCCCTGCTGGGGGGCTCCTGCCTCTTGTTTTTGTTGTTGTTGTTGTTGTTTTGTTTTGTTTTGTTTTGACAGGCAGAGTTAGATAGAGAGAGAGAGTGAGAGAAAGGTCTTCCTTCCGTTGGTTCACCCCCAAAGTGGCCGCTATGGCAGGTGCGCTGCGCTGATCCGAAGCGAGGAGCCAGGTGCTTATCCTGGTCTCCCATGGGGTGCAGGGCCCAAGCACTTGGGCCATCTTCCATCACTCCTGGGCCACAGCAGAGAACTGGACTGGAAGAGGAGCAACCAGGACAGAATCCAGTGCCCCAACTGGGACTAGAACCCAGGGTGCCGGCGCCACAAGGCGGAGGATTAGCCTAGTGAGCCGCGGCACCAGCCGGCTCCTGCCTCTTTAGGAGAGTGGTGCAGGGACTTTGGGATCCAGCCACAATGGGTTCAGAAAGTTTAGCCAAGGAAAAGTTCCTGAAGGCCATTGGTCCAGTTCTCCAACCCCACTGAAGACAGAGGAGAGGAAGGGAGGAAGGCTACAGATGTGCTGTCAAACAGAAATTCTCCACCCACTCCTGCCAGATGTGGGCTCTGTTAACAAAATTCCTCTGCCCCTGTACCAACCCCACGCCATATGCTGATCCTGAAATGATGGGATGAGACACTCAATCCTTATTTTTTTTTCTTTTTGCTGTTCTGGCCATTTCTTTCTTGAAGTTCAGTATTTTTGTTAAGAATTCCACTTTCAAGTGGAAATAGAGCCCATTTGAATTCTGGTCTTTTCGCTACAAGTCTTTACTCTGATCTTCAAAGTATCTTACTGTCAGGAGAAATTAAAACTCGGATGTGTTCTGATGGACAACTGAAGACCAGAGGAGAAAGCAGCTGTTTCCGTTTTCTCCAAGTCTACCACCCGCAGAACTGAGTCCTCCACCCCTATGGATATGGAGTCCCTCTCTTTTCCTTACAGATTCCTTTAGTCGCTGCCACAAATTCCCGTCTTCACCAGTGAGCTCGGCATGGCCTCTGCGGTCACTGCCACCAGTGCAGCCAGACTCTGTGGACTCGGCCAAGTGTGATTTGGTAAGCCACATGGAAGCCAATCCCCACTCACAGGCACCCACCTTCAGGTCTCCATGGTGACCCCCTGTGAGCTTCCCCCATTCGCCAGGGCCAGGCCAGCCGGAGCAGACACCCCCTACCAAGGCCACCAGTCCACCTGGTTTTATGCTCAGCAGCCCCAGCCAATTTTTAAAATATATTTTAAAAGATTTATTCATTTGAAAGTCGAAGTTACACTAAGAAAGGGAGAGACAGAGCGAATGCGTGAGCTTCCATCCCCTGGTTCATTCCCCAGATGGCTGCAATGGCCCTAAGGCTGGGCCATACTGAGGCCAGGAGCCAGGAGCTTCTTCTAGGTCTCCCACATGGGTGGCAGGGGCCCAAGCTCCTGGGCCCTCTTCTGTTGCTTTTCCCAAGTACATCAGCAGGGAGCTGGACGGGAAGTGGAGCAACGGGGACTCCGCCGTTGTCCATGTGGGATGCTGGCATCGTCGTCCCAGGAGGCAGCTTTATGCGCTACACCACAACAGCAGCCCCTTCGTATTCTTTAACTCCTTATCCTCTTTGGGCCTACACTAGTACATTATTGTTTTCAACAATCAGGAATGCAAGTGGCTTCTTGGTACCCCACTACCTTTCCCCAAACCTCTCCCGTCCACCCCAGAAAATCCTTGGATGATGGCTTCTACTTCACCCTCAGGCATGACCTCTCTGAAGGCGTCTGCTCTGAGCCTGGAACTTCTGACCTGGAACACGTGCGGCCTCCTCTCAGCCGGTCCTCAGAATAAAGCACAGATCCGACGTCCATTAGATACAGCGAGGCGTAATTGGTGGTGGCCATATTGGTCCTGTGGTTGTTTGCGGAGAAGCTACTCTTCCCCTCCCTCGTCCTTCTGCGTCTGCCTGCAGGACGATGAGCCCCTCATGCCAGCACCTGAAAGGGTAGGCACGTGTCGGATGGAATGTCAGGGGCTGTGGCCAGGCCCCTTATTGTAGATAAGGGAAAACCAGTAAGCTTAGACTAAATCAAAAACAAAAATTAAAAAAAGAAAACTCATCGTGGGAGAAAAGAGACAGAAAGTCAAGTCACTTGCCCCCAACCATTCAGCTTTTCCCACGAAAAGGTCGTGCTGTGCTGCTAAGGGATCAACCTGGTACTGCCGGATTTTAAAAGTGAACCAGGAGGTCGCGGGCTGTTCAAAGACGGGTGCATCCCGGCCACTGCACCGTTTTGTGACAAGAAGAAAGCAGGGGTTCCAGCCTTGGCCGCATCAGCCCCTAATGCATCTGCCCCGAGTCGCGGGCGACTTCCGCCCCAGCCAATTTTAAAACCTCCCTTTGAGCCAGGAACCACCCCTCGGCTGAAATCCTGGGGTCTTGATGGACAGCAACGGAGAGCTACTCTGTCCGGTGTCCTGTTTTCTGGCCCACCTGCCACAGATTCCACAGTCGCCTTCACTCGAGTAGGCAGCCGCTCTTCAGACTGCGAAGTCAGGGTTGGCTTTGACTCTGATGAAACCATTGTGGATATGCCACACCCATTTCCCAGTAGGCTGGCTTCGCACCTCCCCCTAAGAGCTTTTCCAGCTCGTTCCCTTTGGGTAACCTGGCAGGCTCCGCACAGTGCCCGTACCCAGTGACAGCTTAAATGGTTCTGCAATGACTCAAAGGCGAAACCATGAGCTGGAACAGAGGGGCTGACAAAGGCGATGGCGAGAAGCTGACAGAAAACGGAAGTAGGTGACTGAAACAGGACCAGAACCATCCTGGCCACTTGGTCTAAATAAACAGATTTGACTGGCTTTGCCAAAATACAGTAAATTTAGTTTTGTTTTTTTATTTGACAGATAGAGTTAGACAGTGAGAGAGAGAGAGACAGAGAGAAAGGTCTTCCTTTTTCCATTGGTTCACCCCCAAAATGGCCACTACGGCCGGCGCTACACCAATCCGAAGCCAGGAGCCAGGTGCTTCCTCCCGGTCTCCCATGCAGGGGAAGGTGCCAAGCACTTGGGCCATCCTCCACTGCCTTCCTGTGCCACAGCAGAGAGCTGGACTGGAAGAGGAGCAACCAAGACTAGAACCCAGGACCCACATGGGATGCCGGCGCCGCAGGCAGAGGATTAACCAAGTGAGCTACAGCGCCAGCCCCAGTAAATTCAGTTTCTAGTGAAACTCCAGATAACATGCAGAACACCGCTCAGGCACTCATTTATCCATTAGCCAACTTACTGAGTACCGAGGATGCGCTTGGGACAATTTTAAGTGCAGCATCGATTACAGAAAGGAAAACTTCCTGCCTTAATCGTGCCTACATCCTATTTGGAGGGGAGAGCACAAGCAAGTAACGTAATCAAGAAGTAGATTATTTCTTAGATCAGCCAGTAACCAGTGCCGTAGAGAACAAAGCAACTCATGGGGAATTGAGTTTGGGGATGGGGAGAAGCATGGGTTTCAGGTTTCACACTGAATGGACAGGGCAAGCCTCACTAAGGTGAGATTTAAGTGAAGTCTAGAAGGCGGCAGTTGAGTGAGCCACAGAGTTAGTCAGTGGAAGGGCAATCCAGTCACGGCAAAGGCCCGAGGAGGGCCGCTTGGTGCCCTCAGGGAATGGTCCTTGAAGCCAACGGGGATGGAACGGAGTCAAGGAGAGGAGGGGGCTCAGAGAGAGGACAGAGCAGAGGCTGTGCAGGCTTTGAAGGAAGCCAGGAGAAAGCTGCCCCCTCCTGAGAGTTGGGGATGAGCGATGGGTAGCTGGGGGCGAGCCCACAAGCGAGGAGAGCTGTCAGGAGGCTGAGGCCGTGGTCCAGAGGAGGGATCGTGGCGGACTCAGCGAGAGTGATGGGGACTGTGTCCTCCAGATTCCATGCATTGGACACACAGTCCCCTAAGTCATGTGTTCATGGTGTCTGACAGGTGCGTCATGGAGAGGTGCGTGGGCCATGAGATTCTGCCTTCTTGAACGTCTTAATTCGCTCGTGGACTGAGGGAGCCAGGGACTGAGAGAGCCGTGGGCTCTCCAGGGAGGGACTTTACAATAACAGCAAACTCTCTCTCTGACTTGCTCCATCTCGCCGCATGATGCCTGCCACCATGACACAGGGAAAAGGTCAGTTGGTGAGCAGTCGCCAGTGCACACTCTGGGCCTGCCCAGCCTCCAGACCCGGGAGCCAGACCAACCTCTGTTCTTCATAAATGGCCCAGTCTGTGGTGTCCAGCCAGAGCAACAGAATCCCTGAAGTGACCACAGTTACTAATCACAGAATCGGGTGGATAGTGTTCCTCGTCCTCATTGAGAAAAAATTCAGGTGCATTTCCTGCCTCTCAGAGGTAGCCTGTGTTCAAGCCCCAGTTTGCACGGGGTCTTTACTGGTGCTCCCACCACCCCTGTCTCCCATACCACAGATGGCCCAAGTGCTTGGGCCCCAGCACTCACATTAGAGACCCATATGGAGTTCTAGGCTCCTGGCTTCAGCCAGACCCAGCCTTGGCCACTGGGCCATTTGGGAAGTGAATCAGCAGATGGAAGATTCTCTCTCTCTCTCTTTCTCTAACTCTGCCTTTCAAATAAATAAATATTTAAAAAACAAATAGAATTAGATCACCCATCAATCCATCAGAGGACAAGGGCCCACTTGCTGGCTGCAGTCCGGGGTTGATTTCCCCCAATATGCTGCAGGATCACAGTTACTGGAACTCTCGCCTGTGGTGAATGAGATGAGCTACATATGTATGGGGGTAACAAAGGCTCTTGAACTTGAAAAATACATGAGAAATAGCAACTTTAAGGACTGTATAATTGGTTAGTTTTCTGTAACCTCCATAGAATAGCTAAAGAAAACAGACTTTAAAATAAAGGAACTCAGAGAATGTTAGCAAAGCCAGAAAGCTCCCTTGTTTAAGGCATTCTCACCCTGCAGCAAG
The DNA here is from genome assembly GCF_051225735.1 of Oryctolagus cuniculus. Taxonomy (NCBI): domain Eukaryota; kingdom Metazoa; phylum Chordata; class Mammalia; order Lagomorpha; family Leporidae; genus Oryctolagus; species Oryctolagus cuniculus. The sequence goes on from NC_142884.1 coordinate 19,858,169, forward strand.
AGAGCAGGCTTCGCTGAAAACTACTGACGAGGTGCAGTTATAATGCAGTAGAGCTTCTGCACTCCTATTCTGCATTCAATTCACGGCCCTGGCAGGTCTGTCACACTGAAGTCAGCGCCTGATACGGAACGAGTTGCACCTTGAGATCTGGGATGTATTTCAGTGGATGCATTTGAAAATACTTGAGGGGCTGGCGCTGTGACGTAGTGAGTAAAGCTGCCAACCTGCAGTGCCGGCATCCCATATGGCCGCTGGTTCCAGTCCCGGCTGCTCCACTTCTGATCCAGCTCTCTGCTATGGCCTGGGAAAGCAGTAGAAGATGGCCCAAGTCCTTGGGCCCCTGCACACATGTGGGAGACCTGGAAGAAGATCCTGGCTCCTGCCTTCAGATCAGCACAGCTCCGGCCATTGTGGCCAACTGGGAAGTGAACCAGTGGATGGAAGACCTCTCTCTCTCTCTCTCTCTCTCTCTCTCTCTCTCTCTATCTCTCTCTCTCCCTCTCTCTCCCTCTCTCTCCCTCTCCTTCTCTATGTAACTCTGACTTTCAAATAAATAAATAATTCTAAAAAAAGAAAAGAAACTATTTGCACTCGATGCTACTGGGCTAACAGATGTGGTCGCCACCTCCTTTTGGGAGGACAGGGGCCTCCCTTTATCTGGAGACCATCTAGAAGCCTCACCTAAGACAGAGGCTTCCCAAGATACTGAGGGTTCTTTCTGAGGACAGCTCATGCCTGCCTTACGAAGCAGAGTGGGAGAGTGTGGAAAACGGGAAGAATGTGTAGGTGAAAGAGGAGAGGAGGGAGGGAGAGAGAGGGAGAGAGAGAGAGAAGTGGGAGGGAGGCAGGAAGGGCAGGAGGGGGCGGGGAAGAGAGGGGAATGCTAGCTGCCAAGCACTGAGCAGTATAATTGGCACCACCACTGCCGGACATCTGGGTACAACAACGTGGGGACCTGGCTGCTTACCGTGGCCTGATCAGGCTGAGCATCTTCATTTCCCCTTCGAATTTCCCCGTCACTCTCTGCAAAGTGCTATAAAGGAGCACGGCCCAGGTGACCCAATCTTGCTGATGCCTTCATCTCTATTAGTTTGTGCAGAGATGTTTTCCTTGACAGGAAAAGGACCGAAGCTGCCTCTCCCTGCGTCACTTTATGTCACGGTGTCATTTATTCTCCAATTCAGTGAGGACAGATCCATGCAGGAACCATCACCGGTGCCAAACTGAAGATAGAGCCAACGCAGGAGGGACCTGAGGTGCACCAGGAAGTCAGCTGGGAGATCATGAGTCATGTTTACACGTTCCCCAGATGTCCTGGGTGCTGGCATTACGCAGGTCTGTGAAGTTCCGCGGGTGAGAGTAACAGCACAGAGGACATTCCCGTTCCCCTCAGCACCTGTGAGTTTACCTTCAGCTTCAGATGAGCACAGTATCTTATACACAACAGGCTCCTCCCTCCAGTGGCTGGATCTCTGAAAAAAGACTAAAATCCATTCAAATGCAATAATAAAAAAAATGTAGTGTCATCATTCAAACAGAAAAGGACGCATATTAAAAATACAAGGCGGGGCCGGCACTGTGGTGCAGTGGGCTAAGCCACAGCCTGCAGGGCCAGCATCCCATATGGGTGCCAGTTCTAGACCTAGCTGCTCCACTTCTGATCCAGCTCCCTACTGATGTGCCTGGGAAAACTCCAGAAGATGGCCCAAGTCCTTGGGCCCTGCACCCATGCGGGAGACGTGGAAGAAAATCCTGGCTCCTGGCTTCGGATCAGTTTAGCTCCAGTTGTTGTGGCCATTTGAGGAGTGAACCAGCGGATGGAAGACCTCTCTCTCTCTCCCTCTCTCTCTCTCTTTCTCTCTGCTTCTCTGTAACTCTTTCAAATAAGTAAATCTTTTTTTTTAAATATTCCTTCTTGCATGAAGAAGTCTATATTAAATCCTTCAACTGATTGGATATGGCCCACCCCAAATCATAAAGGCTAATGTGCTTTACTCAAAGACCACTGATTTCAACGTTAATCTTATCCAAAAAATGCCTTTGCAGAAGCAGCCAGAATATTTTCTGGCCAATTACAAAATCAACATGAAGGGAGTAGGCAGCAAGCCCTCTCCCTGTAGTTTCCAGGTTAACGGAGTTCAGAGGGAGATGAGCAGTCTGCACGTGCACAGCCGCTGTACCTGGGAGAGCCTGCAGAACACAGTGGATGGACACGCGTGCAGAGCTGGGAATCAATTCCAAGGCCGGAAGCCTGCTGCTACCATCAAGCAGAATCCTATTCCGTCCTCAAATGTTATTGAGCTGACAACAGGAGACAGTGTGATGCGGGCTTAATAAAAGCTGGGTTGGAAGGCAAAGTGAATCTTACATTTGCCTGAATTCAGCTTTACTGATACATAAACAAAATGAACTACGCCGCAAAAGCTCCAGGCAATTCAGAGAAATGTTACTGGAAAAGTAATCAAGAAGAGTAAAAACCCTGTAATGCATGGTAGGACAGAAAGATACATGTCTTTTAAATTTAGGTAATAGTTGTTTAATTAGCCTGATTGTATTTATTTTCTTTTTCAAGGAAATTATTTTTAATATTTTTCATTTATTCATTTGAGAGGTAGAGTTACAAAGGGGGGGGGGGAGACAGAGAGAGGGCTTCCATCTGCTGGTTCACTCCCCAGATGGCTGCAATGGCTGGAGCTGAACTGATCCAAAGCCAGGAGCCAGGAGCTTCTTCCGGGTCTCCCACAGGGGTGCAGGAGCCCAAGGACTTGGTCCATCTTCTACTGTTTTCCCAGACCATAGCAGGAAGCGGTATAGGAAGTGGAGCAGCCAGGATTCAAACAGGTGTCCATATGAGATGCCAACGCCAGCCCCTCAAGAAAAATCTTAAGACTACACAACACTATAGCCTATAATTTTATTTTATTTTTATTTTTTGAAGATTTATTTATTTACTTGAAAATCAGAATTACACAGAGAGCGAAGGGGAGGCGGAGAGAGAGAGGGAGGGAGAGAGAGAGAGAGAGAGAGAGAGAGAGAAAGGTCTTCCATCGGCTGGTTCACTCCCCAGTTGGCCACAATGGCCGGAGCCGCGTGGATCTGAAGCCAGGAGCCAGGAGCTTCTTCCAGGTCTCCCACGTGGGTGCAGGGGCCCAAGCACTTGGGCCATCTTCCTCTGCTTTCCCTAGCAGTGAGCTGGATCGAGAGTGGAGCAGCCGGGACTAGAACCGGCGCCCATATGGGATGCCGGCACTTCAGGCTAGGGCGTTAACCCTCTACGCCAAAGCGTCGGCCCCTAGCCTATAATTTTAATATCTAATAAAAATTAAATCGCTTTATCAGAGGGCGGCTACATTTCCCTCACATGTTTAGTCTATAGCAATACCAGGTTACATTCGCCTACTAATATTTTATTGAATAACATAAGTTATTTTGAATAGCTACCATATTTTCACGTTAACGTCAGGATACATTTTAGTACCTATTACAGGATTTTTTGTCATCTTCCAGCTCCGGGTTCCGCGGCCAGCGCGCTCCTGCGCCTGCGCATTCCCAGTCCCTGGGGCGCCTGGTGGGCAGTCCTTGCGCGGCCGTTTTACGCCTCTGGACTACATTTCCCAAAGGCCACTGAGGCCAGGCCAATTTAGTTTGGACTACATTTCCCAGAGGCCACCGGGGACAACCAGGACCCCGGATCCCACTGCCAGTTTTTCGTTACCGTAGCCCGGCAGCGAGCTTAGGCTAAGGCAGTGCGTGTTCTCTGGGGAAGGGCTTTGCAGACTCCGACCAACCCCACGGGGTAACCAGGGCTTGAGTGAAGACGACAACAATAATGGGAGGAACTGGGGGACCTCTGCGGACGTGGGCCGGCGCGGGACCTGGACCCCAACAGGCGGCGAGCGCGAGGGCAGGGAGGCTCCGTGGGCTCTGGCGGGGTCTCAGGCGCGGGGGTCGTTGCGTGCGCTCGTGCGCGTGCCCGCGAGGACTGGGTTCCCCTGCGTCCGTTAGCTGTGGGGGTGCCGCCGTGACCTAGGCCTCGGCTCGGCTTCTAGCCGCCGCGCGGGTCCGCACCGGGCAGGTGGGTCCGCACCGGGCAGGTGGGCCCGCGCCGGGGCGGTTACCAAGCCTTCCGGTGATGTTCTCCCGCAGGAGACGCAGAACTACGATTGCACGAGTTCTCTGTCGTGTGTGTGTGTGTTTATCCAGTCACTCCTGTATTTGAGAGAGCGAGGGAGACAGACAGGTCCCCCTTCCGCGGGCGCGCTCCCCAGATGCCCTCAACGGCCAGGTGTGGGCCAGGCCGGAGCCTGGAGCCCGCGCTGCCTCCCAGGGGTGCGCCAGCAGGAAGCCGGTCTGGGTGGCCTCGGGCTGCGGGATGCGGTGTCCCGGCACCGTGCTGACCGCTGCTGACCTTTCTGAGCCAGAGGGGTCTTCAGGGGACCTCCCCCGCGGAGACTGCGCCTCCTGCCAGGCTGGGAGCTTGGGGAAGCAGCGCCCGGCTCCCTTTCTCTCCCGTTGGTTCTGGATGTGAGGCTGTGCTGGGAATGGCCGTGCGCACGATCAGAGCTCAAGACCATGCAGCTGGCTAGGTCAGGGACGCTCACGTGATGGACTGGTGGGCGGTGAATAGGGTTAGTCCTGAGAAGGGGTACCCGTGTGAGCCCGAGATGTGCACAGTTACGGGCAGTGGTAGTCAAGAAGTGTTTAAGTTATTTAGGAATCCCATCTAAATATGAGATTTTCTAAGATATTTTGCAAGGTTCTTGTGGGCAATATTTTGGTTATTTAGTGAAGGAGAACAGGGGTTTGGCAAGTTTGTGAGCATCTTTTCCGTAGGCAAGATTCCGTCCACTTTGCATTCATTCTCTTAGTCTATAACCACCACTTAGCCAGAGTTATGTCTTCCAGAGAAGACTCTTGTTAGTGAATGAGCCTAATTATATTGATAAAGTACAATTAATGGATGTGCATATGAAATTTCTGAAGGCAGAGTTAATACAGACTTGTGAAAAAAATGAGTAACCTGAAGATAGAATAGTTATTTAGGGATGCATTCTCTCCCTCTTTCTTGCTAGCTTGTGACTAGGGTTCTGTTTTGTGTCTAGAATAGATTCACGCTAACCACTTATGTTAGGAAGCAAAAGACTCTTAATTCTTAGTTTAAAAAGGAGGCTGTTGGACTTCATACCATGCGCATGCGTGCTCCAGGAAGAGAAGAGCACGCCCTGAGCCTCCTGTTGTCTGAAAAAGACCCTCGAGGCTGGCGTGGCTCAGCAGGCTAGGCCACCACTTGCGATGCTGACGTCCTGTGTTGGAGTACCTGCTGCACCTGCAAAAGTAGCAGAAGATGGTCCGAGTGCTTGGGCCCCTGCCATCTGTATGGGAGACCTGGATGGATGGAATTCTTGGTTCCTGGCTTTGGTCTGGCTCAGACCTGGCTGTTGCCACCATTTGAAGAGTGAACCAATAGATGGAAGATCTCTTTCTCTTTCTGCCTCTCCCTCTCCCTCTCTCTCTCCTTCTGACATTCTGCCTTTCAAATAAATAAATCATTGAAAAATTTTATTATCTCTTTTAAGGATTATAGCAGTGTTATGTAAAAGCTGTTAGTGCAGGTAAAAGGATTTCCAAAGACCTGTTGTACAAATTACTTTCCCAGTGACAAGCTTTGATATTTCCAGCCATCATATCAGAGTGGGGCCTCTTTAGTTGCTGGAGGGTGGGAGAAATTTAAGTGTCAATTCAAGTGTCTTTTCTGTTTTTTTTTTAAGAATGATTTTTTTTAATTATTTATTTGAAAGGCAGAGTTAGAGGCAGAGAGAGAGAGAGAGAGAAATAAAAGTCTTCCATCCACTGGTTCACTCCCCAAATGGCTGCAATGGCTGGAGCGGAGCTGATCGAACGCCAGGAGCTGGTTTGGGGTCTCTGTGGGTGCAGGGGCCCAAGCACTTGAGCCATCTTCCACTGCTTTCCCAGGCCATCACAGAGAGCTGGATCGGAAGTGGAGCAGCTGGGATTCAAGCTGGCACCTATATGAGATGCTGGCACTGCAGGAGGCGACTTTACCCACTACACCACAGTGTCAGCCCTGTAGAACGATATTCTTAAGGCTACTTTCTAAATTTTGTATTTAAAATTATAATAAAGCATGCCAGAGAGATGTGTCCATAAAAAATAGAAGCAAAGTTCTTCTTTTGTAAAAATGAAATAAAGGGCATGTAATGTTCTTCATATAATAAATTCAATAATAACAGCTAGCTCATGTTATATAATTCTTCTATTAAGTGTTTTCTGTGGGTTTTCTTACTCTTCAAGAGAACCGTATGTAGTGACTGGTGTTCTTAACCCTGTATTAGTGATGAGAAAATCGAGCCTGATTGAATTCTTCTATTTTCTCCACTTGTCCTGTCTTGGCTGACCTCACCCTCTCCTGGCACCATGAAAAAAGTTCTGGCTTGGGTGATATGAACTGTTTTTCAACATCCAGAGTATTAGGGTGGAATGAGGAGAATCTGTCAAGGGGAGCCATGGAGCCCAGTGTCAGGCGTAGATCAGCCCCTCCAGAGGGGCCTGGCGGGAACACTGCAGGCGTCAGCCTCCTCCAGAGGGGCCTGGCGGGAACACTGCAGGAAGAGGTCTGCCCTGCGTGCAGCTGTGAGCAGCTGGGTTCTGTGGGCTTCAACCCTCCCCCCTTCCCAGATTTTGTCTGCAGGTGGTCGTAGCCTGTAAGGAGGCTGACAGGGAGGGACGAGGAGGTTTATTGGCTTCCGTCATCTGTGGACATCGAAGCCTCCTTTTCTTCCAGCTTGGGTTTCCCAGAGTCTGATAGAACTCCAACAGAGACAGATTGGTTCTTACGTTCCTAAAGGCATGGCTCACATAAGTCGGTGTTTCTCCTTGAAATGCTGGGATTTGTAGGTTACATAAGTATTTTTCATGAATTAGCCTGAAGTGTTCTGCCTAAGACGGCACCATCTAATCACCTACCTCTTGAATTCCTCCTGTTTGGAGGAATGATGCCAAGTACCTGTTTCCTCCTTATGAGACTGTTTTTTTTCTAACTGGCGTTCATGCATTCATTGAGTAAATTACGGAGCAGGTACGATGTGGGATGTCTTGCCGGGGGGCTACCATAGGGCAGTGAAGGAGTGAAATGTCCTAGAAAATTGTTTAAGCTCCCCGGGCAGTCTGTGGCTGGGGAGTTAGAGCCATGGGCTTCACTTGATGGCTTCATTGGACCACACGTCAGAAGATTTGGAATTCCCCAGGAACCTGATAAGATGACTGATCACCTTGTTAATAAGATGAGATCTCATGTCAAAGTGCCAGTTTGCGTTCCAGCTGTTCTGCTTCTGATCTAGCTCCCTGCTGATGTGCCTGGGAAAGCAGTGGATCATAGTCCAAGTTTTTGGGCCCTGCCCCCTGCATGGGAGACCCTGGATGGAGTTCCAAGTTCCAGGCTTTGGCCATTTTAGCCATTTGGGGAGTGAATCAGGGAATGAATGCTTTCTCTCTTTCCTCTCTCTATTACTGTGCCTTTCAAATAAATAAATAATCTTAAAAAAAAAAAGCAGGGGCACCAGTTTGAGTCCCCACTAATCCATGTCCGATCCAGCTCGCTGCTATGGCCTGGGAAAGCAGTAGAAGATGGCCCAAGTCCTTGGGCCCCTGCACCCATGTGAAAGACCTGGCTCCTTGCTTCAGATTGGCGCAGCTCCAGCTGTTTCAGCCAACTGGGGAGTAAGCCAGCGGATGGAAGACCTCTCTCTCTCTCTGCCTCTCCTTCTCTCTCTGTGTAACTCTGACTTTCATATAAATAAATAAATCTTTTTTAAAAAAAAAAGCAGGAAGAAGTGTTGAGAAGGGGATACCAAATAACAATGTGAAAGTATTTTCTTAGATTGACAGAATTAGACCAAGCTGAGACATTTGGTTCAGTGTATATTTACAAAGATGAAATAATTCGCCAACTCTTACTCCCATTCTTAAGATGACTTTTAGGCCAGTTATGGAACTCCGTCAGATTCCCAGCTCGGTGGCAGAGACCCAACGACTTGGGCCATCACCTACTGCCTCCCACAGTGTACATTAGCAAGAAGCTAGAATTGGAAGTGGAGCTGGTACTAGAACTCAGGTGCTCTGATACAGGGTGTAGACATTGCCAAGTGGTATCTTACCGCTTCGCCAAATATCCATCCCAATTTTTTTTACCCACTTTGTTGAGCTATGACTGACATACAAAAAGCTGTACATATTTAATTAATATAATTTGAAGAGTTTAGGAACCCATGAATCTGATATTTTCCTTCCTTTTTGGCACAAGATATCTGAACTTTACCTGTACCTTCTCTGTCTCACTCTAGACATTGTTTCAAGGATTCCCTCATTCATATTAGTGGATTGACAATGATTGCCCTTTAACATCCTGATTTAACTTATTTTGTCCAGTGATTTTGTTTGTTGCTTGTTATCAGCCAATTCCTTCTGTATATCAATGGGTTATAGTTTTGTGCTGATTGACATGGGTTGGGCCCACTCTTGAAGAATGTATTAATGTGTACTGCTTGTAACAAACTATGCTTGTAATAAACTATCATAGACTTAGTAGCTTAAAACCACCCTCAATTGTAGTTCTATAGAGTAGAAGTCCAGTGCAGCATAGCCAAGTCAAGATATCAACTACAGCTGGCATTGTGGCGTACATGTTGAGCTGCTGCTTGTTATACAAGCATCCCATATTGGAGCTTCAAGTCCCAGCTGCTCACTTCTGATTCAGTTCCATTAATGTGCATAGGAAGGCAGCAGAGAGTGGCCCAATTGCTTGGGACCCTGCTACCCATGTGGGAAACCCAGCTGGAGTCACTAGCTCCTGTCTTTGGCCTGGCCCAGACCTGGCTGTAGCAGCCATTTAGGGAGTGAACCAGTGGATAGAAGATCTGTGTTCCTCCCCTTCTGCCTGTCACTCTGCCTTTCAAATAAGTTAATTAAGTAAATATGTGGAGAAAAAACTGATATCAACCATAGCTGCTGTTCTTTGGGGCTCAGGGTCCTCTTCTGAGCTCACCGGTTACTGGCAGAATTTATCTCTGTCTGGCAGGAGCCATCCTTCTCACGCTGTGACTATCCTGACTTCCCTTCTGCTACATCTCTCTGACTTCTTGCACCCCCAGCAAGGAAAAAGCTCTGCTTTGAGGGCCCATCTGGAGTGATCCAGTCCCTATCATAAATCAACTGATAAGTATTTCTTTGCCATGTGATACAACATATTCACTGGCTTAGCAAGTGGGCAAAGGGCATGAGAGCCAAAATAATGTCTAGTACAGGGAGTTTGGGAGAAATAAATGAAGAATATATTGCTATTTATATACTGAAAGCCAGTGGGAAAGCAAAGAAATGAAGTAATAGGAACAGAAAATAAAGAAATGAATGTTCTTAGACAAAGCCAGCAGCTTACAACATTCTTGGTGCAATGACATTTTACCTTAAACATGTATAGGACAAGAAAGATCTGGTCTGCAAAGAACCCATGCCAAAGGCTTTCTGGGAAATGACACCACCTACACAAAAGATGAGAAAGCTTGTGATACATTCTAGGTGTTGAAAGGGGAAGTGATGTGAATAGGAACCAAGATAAATGTGGCTTGGCATGAGGCCTGATAGGTAAGCAAGGACCACATTATTTATGAAAAGTTAGATGGATTTTAATTTAAGTACAAAGAGAAATGTGGAGGAGGGGATGAAGGGATGAAATACAGGTTACACAAGTGAGAATTTCATCTGTGTCAGAAGCATTTGTTACAGATGTTAAAAATTTGATGCACAGGTAGACCTGTAGACTAATGGAACAGAATAGAAACCCCAGACATGAATCCACGTATCTGTATCTACAACAAACTCATCTTTGGCAAACTAGCTAAAATCATTCCCTGTATAAAGGATAGTCTCTTCAATAAGTGGTGTTGGGAAAACTGGATTTCCACATGCAGAAGTTTGAAACAAGATCCCTACCTTAAACTACATACAAAATTCAACTCAATGGATCCAGGATCTAAACTTAAGACCTGAAGCCATTAAATTACTAGAGGAAGACGTAGGTGAACTGCTCTAAGACATTGGCCTAGGCAAAGACTTCTTGGATAAGACTCCAGAAACGCAGGCCGTGAAAACAAAAATTGACAAATGGGATTGCATCAAGCTAAAAAGCTTCTGCACAGCAAAGGAAACAAATAACAAAGTGAAGAGGCAACTGACAGAATGGGAGAAAATATTTGCAAACTATGCATTCAATAAAGGATTAAAAACATACGGATGACATAAGGAGCTCAAGAAGCTCAACAACAACAAAACAACCTGCTAAGAAATGGGCAAAGGATATGAGCAGGCATTTTTCAAAGGATAAAATGCAGATAGCAACAGACAAGTGACAAAATGCTCAGGATCTCTAGCCATCTAGGAAATGCAAATCAAAACCACAATGAAGTTTCACCTCACCCCAGTTAGAATGTCTTACATAGAGAAATTAACAAACAATAAGTGATGGTGAGGATGTAGAGAAAAAGGTACCCTAATACATTGATGGGAATGCCAGTTAAACGGTATGGAGATTCCTCAGAAAATAAAAATAAATCTTCCATATGACCCAGCTATTTCACTCTTTGGAATATATCCAAAAGAAATGAAATCAGCATATGAAAGAATTGCCTGCACTCTTGTGTTAATAGCAGTTCAACTCACAATAGCTAACATTTGGAATCAACCTAGATGTCCATCAGCTGATGGGCAGACATATCCACCCATACACACACACACGCACACACACACACATATACCTATATACCAAATGTATATATACATGATGAAATATTACTTAGTATTAAAAAAATGAAATATATCTACAACAGAATGAATACAACTGGAAATCAGTGTGCTAAGTGAAATAAGCCAAACCCAAAAGATAAATATCACAGATTTTTTTCTTATTTGTGATAGTTAATATAATAGTATAAAAATTATGTGGATGTCATATAATTTGGCAATAAGTTATAAATATTGTTTCACTTAATCATACCATGTGAATGACAATATACTCTTCTTTCCCACATTAAAAGAAAGATAGGACTCTTAGGGGTGCTAGTAATGTTTTGTTCTTGGGTGTTGGCTAGGAGTGTGATCAGAGAACAAAGAACTCATCTGTAAACTTACATGCATTTCTTGGTATGTTTATTATATTTCAGTAAAATGCTTTTTTAAAAAAAATAGATGCACAGGAACATTCATTCGCTGTGTATTCTGGTTCAGGGGGTCTGGAGGGTGCTTGAATGTCAATGTTTTAATTAGCTCTTCAAATAAAGTGACACCTGTTTCACTAATAACCAGCCTTAGTTTATATAAACTCTCATTAATCTCTTCATTCCTCCTTTTTTGACTATCACAACTATATTTTAGTATTATGGTATTTTGTCTTTTTTCTTCCATAGGAATCTATTTTTTCTACATAGGAAAACAAAAAAAAATTTTAATTTGCTTTCAGATTTGCAATTGAAATGTGAGATAACCAATTATGACGAAATGTCCACTTATAAAAAATGTACATCTTTTGCTGTACATCAGAGTATTCTTAACAGAGAGAGACCATTTGGATACAGGGATGTGGGAAGACTTTTTGTCAAGGCTCAGCATTTGTTCAACATGGCAGAACACATACCCAGGAAAAACAGGAAGAATGTGGGAGGGACTTTAGTAGTGAACATCAATGTGTTATACATCAGAAGTGGTATCTGGGTGAGAAACCATGTAAATGGAAGGCATGTGGGAAGGGCTTTAGTGCTTCTTCATATCTTGTTCAACATCAGAGAACTCACACTGTTAAGAAATTATGAATGTAAAGAATGTGGGAAGGCCTTTAGTCAAGGCTCAGCCTGTGTTAAACATGGGAGAAGGCATGCTGGTGAGAAACCACATGAACATAAGGGATGTTGCAAGGCCTTTCTCAGCAGCCATCAACGTATTGTACATCAAGAGTACTCATACTGGTAAGAAGCCACCTGTGTGTAGAAAATGTGGAAAAGCTTTGTAGTAGCTCATACTTTGTTCAACACCAAAGGATCCATATTGGTGAGAAACCCTATGAAGGTAAGGAATGTGGGAAAGCTCTTATAGCCTATGGGAGACTTATTCAGCATCAGAATACTCACACTAGTGAAAACAGTTTGGGTGTAAGGAATGCTCAAAGGCCTTTAGTACCTTTTCATATGGTGTTCAACATGAGAGAATTCACTCTGGTGAGAAGCCCTGTGAGTGTGAGGGATGTGGAAAGGCCTTTTCTGTGTCTGGACAACTTACTTACCGAAGTATCCATACTGGTGAGAAGCCATGTGAAGAGAATGTGGAAAAGCTTTTTGTGGTAGCTCATACCCTGTTCAACACCAAAGGATCCGTAATGGTGAGAAACCCTATGAATGTGAGGAATGTGGGAAAGCCATTAGCTGTTCTCCATAGCTTGTTCAACACAAAAGACTTCGTACTGGTGAGAAATCCTATGAGGGTAAGGAATGTGGCAAGGCCTTCAGCACTGGTGCATAGCTTGTTCAGCATCTGAGAATTCACACTAGAGAGAAACTATATGCAGGAGAGGAATGTGGAAAGACTTTCAGTCGTGGGAATGTGGAGTCTTTCATGTGCGGCTCATTGTTCAGCATCTGAGAACTCATGCTGGTAAGAAAAACTCAAAATGCAAAAATTGTTGGTAGATTTCCAGAGATATTTTCATTTTTCTGATACAGATGCCCCTTGACTTGCAGTGGGATTCTATCAGTATAAACCCATCATGTGTTGAAAATGTCAGACATTGAAAATGCACTTAATACAACACACATAACCTGCTGAATATCATAACTTAGCCTAGTCTGTCTGAAGCATATTCAGAACATTTATAGTAGGCTACACCTGGGAAAAGTTATCTAACACAAAGTCCATTTTATAATAAAATATTGAATATCTCATGTAATTTACCAAAAAGAGTAAAGTTTACAGTGCGGTTTCTACTGAATACATTATCAGTTCACATAATCATAAAGCCAAAGAATCAAAACTTAAACCATTGTAAGTTAGGGCCTGTCTGAATTAGAGAATTTATAATGTAATTCAGAAAATAAGGCTTCATTTGTCATTCTTGTGTTTAAAGTATTAGAATAATCATACCAGTGAACTTTTTGGGAAAGATAATAAACATTATTTAATGTTCACAATGTTGAAAGCATGAAGTTTTATACTTAGATATCAACAGGGGACCAGCATAGTTAACAAACAGCAGAGCCAGTGTGCTTACCACTATGGGGTATTGTTTTCAAAATGATGATTAATAGAACTTGCATTCTTTGCTCCGTAATCTTAGTTTCATTATTTTTTCTACCTGTTAGCGAAACTTTGATCGTAAAACCCTACAGATGTAGTTAGTCTAGCAATGCCTCCCTTTGTCCAGTTTAGAACTGTAGGTGAATCTTTCTGATAAAATTTTGTAGAAGGAAAGGAACAGGAGAGGATATTCATGTGGAAATTACCTCTTACACTGAATCAAGTTTTTGAAAGATACTCACTTTTAATGTGTGTGAAAATGTCAACAGCCTGTGATCTACACTGTCCGAAGTTAAATAGAAATTGGAAGTCAGTAATACAGTAGCAAAGCCAACTATTCCTTTAAACATTCCTTTCTTGACTTTTTTCCTATGAACATTTCAACATAGAGGAAAGTGGAAAGGAGAGCAAAATTGCCACCATCTTTGATAACATTTTACCTGATTCATTTTTATCTCTGTTGCTTTATGAAGAGAGATGTCGCCCTCTGCTCTTGAAAGCACAGCAGTCTCCTTGTGGGGATTCTACCCTCACGACTTCATCTAAACCTAATCATTCCCCAAGTGTCTCACCTTCAAATGGCATCACGTTGAGGATTGGGGCTTCAGCGTATGCATCTGGAGGAGACATACTCAGTCTGTAACATTCTTCCTTCAATAGCATTCTTCCCAAAATTAGCCAAGACTTTCTGGAGAAATGACTACTTCCAGGAATGGACAGAGGTGATTACAGGTGATTGTGGAACAGCTTGGGACAGAGAGCAATGATTCTTTAAAAAAATTAGGATCTTTTCAAAGACACAAAATAGCTAGAGATTCCCATGGGCATGGGTTGTGATGGTCTGAGTATGAAATGCAGGGTCTTAGTCCACCCGTACAGGATGGACTGGGTCCAAGGAAATGTAAGTGAGCCACTCACCTGTTCCCCAGCCTCCTGATCCTGGAGACAATCAGACGCAGCTGGGAGCCAAGTCTAGCAAGAACTCGTTTATTTCACACGTAACAGAGCCTTTTATAGCACAAAACTGCAGAGTCACTGGGGCAGGGCTAAGGACCAACCAATCACTTAAACGGTCATTTTACGGGGCGATTTCTATAGGACTAGCCATATGTCTATACACTTGTTACTGGTTTTGTTACCTCCCCTGATGTTGCATGGCCAATTAGCTTTGGTGGTAAACATGGATTTCACCCACCTTGCTTCCTCTGGGCACCATCTTTGAATTGCTTCGTGTAACTAATTTCCCCACATGAAAATTGTGATTTTTTAGTACAGGGCTCAGAAAACTAAAATATAGATTAAAAAAAAAAAAAGACAAAAGCAGACCAGTCAAGAGAAAATCATAGCAATAGTTTGTTTGGGATATTCAAGGAATTTTACTTGTTGTCTTTCCAAAGGACCAAAGATAACATGTGCTTGCAAGAGTGATGAGAAAGCCCAAACTTTAGCAAAAAAAAAAAAAAAAAAAAAAAAAGGCGAATAGCTAAAACAACACCTGAACACCTGGTGAAGTCTTACCTTCACCACAATCATGCTTCTGCTCATCCCAAGAATGAATAGACATTAAAAATCAGTTTAATACACAGTCTCTTCGCTGACCTCAACAGGATAAAGCTAGAAAAAAAAAAGAGCAGGCTGGCGCTGCGGCTCACTAGGCTAATCCTCTGCCTGCAGTGCCAGCACCCTAGGCTCTAGTCCTGGTTGAGGTGCTGGGTTCTAGTCCCGGTTGCTCTTCCAATCCAGCTCTCTGCTGTGGCCCAGGAGTGCAGTGGAGGGTGGCCCAGGTCCTTGGGCCCTGCACCTGCATGGAAGACCAGGAGGAAGCACCCGGCTCCTGGCTTTGGATCGGCACAGCACTGGCCGTAGCGGCCATTTGGTGAGTGAAGCAACAGAAGGAAGACCTTTCTCTCTGTCTCTCTGTAACTCTGCCTGTCAGAAAGAAAGAAAGAAAGAAAGAGAGAAAGAGAGAGAGAAAGAAAGAGAGAAAGAGAAAGAGAGAAAGAAAGAAAAAAGAAAAGGAAAAGAAAGAAAGAAAAAGAAAAAAAGAGCAAAGGGAAAACTGGAAAACTCATAACTTTGTAAAAATTAAATAACATAATCAGTATATCAAAGAAAAACATCACAAAAGAAGCCATAAAATAGAGGTAAAATGAAAATACAACCTACCAAAATGTACGGGATGTGGTCAAAGCAGTCCTAAAAGGCAATTTTACAGATATCAAGCTTGTATTAAGCAAGAAGAAAGACCTCAGATCAGAAATCTCACTCTGGGGCTGTTTGACATGGTAGTTAGGATCATGCTTGGGGCACCCACATCCCGTTTTTGTGCACCTGGGTCGGGTTCCAGCCCCTCTCCTGATTCAACAGTCTGCTAATGCATAGCCCAGGAGGCAGCTGGTGATGGCTCACGTACTTGGGGACCTGCCCTCCACGTGGGAGGCCTGGAAGGAACTCCCAGCTCCCAGCTCTGACCTGACTCAGCTCTGCTTGTTGCGGGTATTTGGGGAATAAATCAGCAGACGGGCACTCTTGCTCTCTTTCTCTATTTTTCAAATAATTTTTTAAAAAGTTGTATCTAACTTTACAACTTAAAGAACTAGTAAAAGAAAAACAAACTGAAACCCAAAACTAGGGCAGGCATTTAGCTTGGCAGCTGAGATACCATTTGGGCTGCCTGCATCCCATACTGGAGTACCTGATCTGCGTCTCAGTTCCACTTCTGATCCGGCTTCCTGCTAATGCACACCCTGGGAGGCAGCCAGGGATGGTTCAACTAGTTGAGTCCCTGATATTCACGAGAGAGACATGGATTGAGCTCCCAAATGCTGGTGTTAGCCTGCCCCAGGCCTGGCTGTTGCAGTCATTTGGGGAGTGAACAAGTAGATTGAAGATCTCTATCTCTTTTTCAAATAAAATTAAAAAAAAAAAAACCAAGCCAAAGCTAGTAGGAGGAAGGGAGGAATAAAGACATTAGAGATACCTAGAGAACAGAAAAACAACATAGAGTCAGCAAAACCAAAGTCAGTGGTTCAAAAAGATGAACAATTATAACCAAACTTAAGCTATTTTTACCAAAGAGAGAAAACCAAATTACTGAAACAATTAGAAACAAGAGCAGGGACTATTATTGATTTTACAGAAATAAAAACCATTAAAGAGGGGCCAGCATTGTGTTGTAGCAGGTAAAGTCACTGCACCTGGGAAAAGCAGCAGAAGTCGGAGCAACGGCTGAAGGCCTTCCCACATTCACTGCCCCCAAAAGGGCTGTTCGGGGAGAGTTTCCCACAATCATTGCCCTGGGAAGGCCCTTCTCCAGCGTGAACTCTCCGGTGTTTAATCAGGCTGGGGTTGCCGGCAAAGGGTTTCCCAGGAGACTCACACTCACAGCATCCGTCGGGTTTTACTCTGTTATGAACACTCTGGTGTTGAATGAGATGAGTGGCATGGCTAAAACTCTCTGCACATGTAAGATCTTTCGTCTGATTCTCTGATGCCCAGCAGGTGTGAATCTGCGCCCAGAATCACGGCGCTCGTTATGCCCTGTGCAGTGTGCAAATCTCCCCCGGCTTCAATGCTCTTGTCCACACCAGGCGTGAAAGTCTCCCGTGGCCCCCAAGGCCTTCCCACCCTCCCCACCCTCCCTACGCGTGCAAAGCTTCTCTGATGTGTTCCCTCTGTAGGTTCCCACCGGCCAGGCCTCGTCTCCTCCCTTCCAAGGGCTTGCTCACCTGCTGCTGCACCTGCTGCTGTGGCAGTTTTACACTGAACTCAGATCCGCTCCCAGATGCTTCAACACACACACGGTTTGTGCCCGGGATATGAGGCCTGATGTGCAGCCAAGTGTGAAATGTCTTTCACACACACGTCACAGGGGTAGGTTTCCTGGGTGGACACAGCTGCCTTGGGATTCCTGTCCTGTGACACTCCTTCTACAGAGACACTTGGCTGAGAAGGTAACTCCTCACCCTCTGATCCACAGTGACGACCTGAAAGCAGAGAAATGCCGGCCAAGTTCACGTAAACTCTGATAACAGCAAACGGCCCCATCGCATGTGCCCACCTGACCCAGGGATGACTTCACGGGATTGTTGGAAACATACGAAACCTTGGGCAATGGTAAGGAGTGGTCCACGTGGCAGTGCTGGCCTGGTCGGATCACAAACTGGGAAAGCCCAAGAACACAAGGATGGGGTTCAGTGCTGGGTGGTGAGACAGGATCTCCAGCTCATGTCCCTACCGAGACCTTTAAGCGGGGCCTTTGCCTACAGCAGGAGTGTCCAGACCCATGAAAATCTTGTTGTAGCCGAGCTCTATACCAGAACTTCTAGGCAACGTGTGCGTCTGATGACACCTGCAGCGTAGGCCGCCGTGGGCAAGTGCCACAGCAGAAGCTGTGGAGTCGGCCTGAGGCCACGAGGGTGGAGCACGGGCAGAGATGACCATGGGCAAGGCGTCACGGTGAGAGGGGCACACTTGGCGTTCTCTGGGTGGTCCTGAGCCGGAAGCTGGCCATTATGAATCACAAGACTCCCACCTTTGTCGAGACAGAAAATGCAGTGACTGTCTCAGGTGACGATCACGACTTTCACAGGGACGCGCACCCTTGCACCATTGGGCTCTTTTGTTTTATTTTATTTCATCTTCTTCAAAAATCAATGCAATTTATTTTTAATTTCTAATTGACAACATCACGTGAAGGGATCATGTACAACATGGTTTTGCAATACGTGCGGGTTGTGGAATGGCTAAAGCGATCTAGTTCATATATGTCTTATCTCACATAGTTACGGTCTTTGTGGTCAGAACACCTACAATCTACTTTCTTGACATGCTCCAAGAACACAGTGTGCTGTTGTTATCTATGGAAAACAGAGTTCTTCAAGTCCTTCACCTGCCTAACTGAAATTCTGGAGCCTTTGATCAGTACTTCCTCTCTCCGCCCGCTTCCCACCGCGGCCCCTGCACCTGCCCGGCCACCGTTCTGCACCCTGCCCCTGCCCGGCCAGCGTTTGCAGATTCTACCTGTTGTGGATGACAGCCCTTTATCAAATGTCTTTTGCAAATATTTCTTTATGCTCTGAGGCTTGACTTCTTATCCTGTTGACGGTGTCTTTGGCAAAGTGGAAGTTTTTCATTTTAATGGAGTCCAATTTAGTAATTGTTTCTTTCTTGGATCATGCCTTTGTGTTACTGGTAAAAAGTCCTAACCAAACCCAAGGCCATCTAGATTTTTTCCTGTGCTATCTTCTGAGAGTTCTATAGATTTGCATTTTACATTTAGGTTTATAATGCACTGAGATAGTATTTTTTAAAAGATTTACTTATTTATTTGAGAGGCAGAGTTACAGACAGAGAGAGGGAGAAAGAGAGAGAGCGCGCACGAGCGATCTTCATCCACTGGTTCACTCCCCAAATGGCTGAAACAGCTGAAGCTGGGCCGATCTGAAGCCAGGAGCCAGGCGCTTCTTCTAGCTCTCCCACGTGGGTGCAGGGGCCCAAGCACTCGGGCCATCCTGTGCTGCTTTCCCAGGCCATTAGCAGGGAGCTGGATGGGAAGAGGAGCAGCCAGGACACAAACCCGTGCCTATATGGGATGCTGGCGCTGCAGGCAGGTGGAGGCTTAACCTACTATGCCACAGCGCCAGGCCCTCAGCTAATTTTTGTGAAGAGTGTAAGGTCTGTGTCCAGAGTATTTTGGTATTTTTTGTCCTGTGGCTGTCCAGTAACTCCATCATTTCTTGAAAAGATGCTGCTTTCTCCATCAGCCTGCCTCTGCTCATTTGTCAAAAATTAGTTGACTGCAGACACATCCATGAAGGATCAGAGTGTTCTTGTCACTGGGTACAGGGCCGTCTAAGGATGGCAGATTCTCACCATGCACAGTTTCACTCTCCCTGATTCTAGCCACTCTTAGAAAACACTCTGCTATGTTCTGTTTCAAGGCTAAGTCCTTGGCTTCCCCTCTCCCCCATGCAAGCAGCCGGGGCCGAGCAAGCCAGTCAGAGAGAGGCTCATCTCTGCACCTGCAGCCTCTCCCGAGGGCCCAGCTGCAACGCCGTGGCAAGCTCGGCGCCTGGCTGAGCAGTCTGGGACTGTATCAGAGCCACCCGCAGATGCGCTGTCCTGCCGCATCTTCCGGGAAATCAGCCCCCTTCTCTGCACCACTAACCCAGACGTCCTCAGCAAGCAGGCGGTCGGTCCTGCTTCAGGCTGCTGATCTGCTGTGGTCCTCGTCTATTAACAGATTAAACTGCCTCGCTCCTTCACCCCCAGACCTTGCCCTCGTTATATTTTTTTAAGATTTATTTATTTTTATTTGAAAATCAGTTAGAGAGAGGCAGAGGGGGAGGGGTGATATTCCATTCACTGGTTCACTCCCCAAATGGCCAGGTCACCACCATGCGCTCTTGAGTTTGTCCTTGAGTTAGGGGAGGAAGAGAAGTGGCAGAGTTAAGGTTTTGAACCACAGTGGAAAATAATGTGAGGACGAGGAAGCAGAGGACTCCCAGGAGAGGCAAGGTGAGAGGACGAGAAGTAGCGTTTCTCGCAGGAGAGGGGTTTAGACAGCGCGGGGGACGACCTTGAACCCAGCCTGCCGCTGCCTCCACAGCTCTCCAGCAAGGAACTTCAGGGTCAGCCCCTGGAGTGGGACTGGGACGGCCGTGGGCACTCTGGCCCCGCTGCATTTGTGAGACCGGAAGTCTGAAGGTGTCTCCGCTCGTGAAGGGATGGGGCAGGAAAAGGAAGAGTTTGCGAGCCCCAGGATAAGGGTGGAGCCAAAGGCATCCCGGAAATGAATTCCACCGCAGGGGAGGTGAAGGAGTAACCTCTGCTGAGTCAGCCCGTCCGGTGCTTCCTGCTGCAGTTGAGAAACGACCCACCATCCTGCCTGTAGTGAGCCGCTCCGACGCCTTTGAGAAAGATGGGAAAATACTCCTCATCTCCAGGGACTGGGGATTGATGCAGCAATGGATCGGTACAAATAAACCTACTAAAGCAATGTGTGTGTGTCGGGGACAGGAGGCAGAAGCTGGCCAAGATGCCTGGAGCCCTTGGTGGAGTGCCTGGGCGCCACGCCCTCCTCTGACTCCTGTGGCTCCAGCTTCCCATCAACGCAGAACTGGAAGGCAGCAGTGACGACTCAAGTGGTGGTGTTCCTGCCACCCGTGTGAGAGGCCTGAATTGAATTCCTGGCTCCCAGCTTCAGCCCCAGACTAGCCGCAGCCATTGTCGGCATCTGAGAAGTGAATCAGCAGATGGGTGGTATCTGTCCATCTATCCATCATCTACCAATCTATCCATCTATCTACCTATCTATCCATCTACCTATCTATCCATCTATCTACCTATCATCTATCCAAGGCCCCTTTTGTCGGAGACCACACATTGCCTCCAGTTTTGAAGAGCGTTGTGCCGGTTGAGGGAGAAGCATCTTCGAAATCACTGCTTCCCAAATGCGTCCTGTGCCCATCTCCCTTGACCCCAAAGTGTGTCAGGAATGGGAACAAATCTGTCCCAAGCATGAGGACTATCAGTGACCTGGGGGGCCGTGAGAGGCCAGGGAAGCTTGGGTGACTTCCCAGAGCCGTCAGAGAGAGCACGGATGGGTGGGTGAGGGAAGCGGCTGGGGCTTCACAGGTTAGTCCTTTGCCCGAGTGTTAATACCTAAACTGGAAATGAAATCCCCGCCCTGTAGACTGAAAGACAGGGAAGCATAACCAAGAAAAGCTATGTTGGGTATTGCGGGGTTTGAGACGCATGAAAAGGGTTTTGAAAGGATGAATTGTATGGTGAATTATCTAACCCCCCATGGTGATCGTTTGTGTACCCCGTAGAATATAGTGGGTAGCAGGAGGTGAATCCCGGAGTTGGGAAAGCAGGCACAGGAAGTCATTGGTGCTCCTGTAGTTACTGTTTTTAATTCCTTCCAAGCCAGACACATGAGACCAGACCTCATCCCACTCCCTGGGATGCCCACATGCCGTGTCATAATGCCTGGTTCAAGTGCTGGCTACTCCACTTCTGATTTAGCTCCCTACTGATGCACCTGGATGCAGCAGATCATGTGGGAGACCTGGCTGGAGTCCCAAGATCCTAGCTTCAGACTGGCCCAGACCCAGCTGTTGTGGGCCTTTAGGGAGGGAACCAGTGGATAGAAGATCTCTCTCTCCCTTTCAAATAAAATAAATCATTTTTTTTAAAGTGGACATTCTTTGGGGATGATGCTGTGGAAGATGGCTCAAGTCCTTGGGCCCCTGCACCCAGGTGGGAGACCAGGAAGAAGCTCCTGGCTCCTGGCTTTGGACTGGCCCAGCCCCAGCCTTCACGGCCATTTGAGGATTGAACCAGTAGATGAAGACCTCTCTCTCTCTGTTTCTCTGTCTCTCTCTCTCTCCCTATTTCTATAACTCCGCCTTTCAAATAATTACGTAAATCTTAAACTAACTAAACAGATGTTGTCACCTTCAGAGCCGTCACTGTTAAAGCTGTCTGTTCCATTCTGGCTCATGCCTCAATTTTTGGTTTCAAGGTGAGGGGACACAGCTCAGTCCCAGTTGCCATCCATAGATCGGATTATTTTTGCACATCCATGGCACAGCTGGTCAGTCACTATCTAGCCGAAACCAGCTCAGGCCAGCTTGGTGGTGAAACCTCTGAAAACAACTTAAACAGTGGTTTACAGGTGGGCATTTTGCATAGCAATCAAGACACCCAGCTCCACTTCTGATTCCAGCCAATTCCAACTTCCCGCTAATGAACTCTGTGAGACAGCAGGGCCTGGTGAGCAGCTGGGTCTGCTCCACCCCCTTGAACGACCCAGGTCAGTTTCAGGCTCCTGGCTTGGCCCAGCCCTTGCATCTGGGGGGTAAGCCAGCCAACACATGGAAGATTTCGCTTTCTGTCTATCCCGGTCTCTCTGTCTTTCAAAATAAAATGAAAATAAATTTAAAAAAATTAATGTGAGATTTTATTTAAAAAGACAATTGCAGGGGCTGGCGCTGTGGCATAGCAGGTAAAGCCGCTGCCTGCAGTGCTGGCATCCCATACGGGTGCCAGTTCAAGTCCTGGCTGCTCCTCTTTCGATCTAGCTCTCTGCTGTGGCCTGAGAAAACGGTAGAAAATGACCCAAGTCCTTGGGCCCCTGCACCCACGTGGAGACCTGGAAGGAGCTCCTGGATCCTGGCTTTCAACCAGCCCAGCTCTGGCCGTTGTGGCTAGTTAGGGAGTGAACCAGTGGATGGAAGACTTCTCTCTTTCTGCCTCTGCCTCTCTGTAACTCTGCCTTTCAAATAAATAAATAAATAATTTTTAAAAGATTTTATTTATTTATTTGAGAGGTAGAGTTACAGACAGTGAGAGGGAGAGACAGAGAGAAAGGTCTTCCTTCTGTTGGTTCACTCCCCAAATGGCTGTTATGGCCAGCACTGGGCTGGTTGAAAGCCAGGAGCCAGGAGCTTCTTCCAGGTCTCCACGTGGGTGCAGGGGCCCAAGCACTTGGGCCATCTTCTACTGCTTTCCCAGGCCACAGCAGAGAGCTGGATTGGAAGAGGAGCGGCCGAGACTAGAACTGGTGCCCATATGGGATGCCGGTGCCATAGGCAGAGGATTAACCCACTGTGCCACGGTGCCGGCCCCTAAATAAATCTTAAAAAAAAAAAAAGGCAATTTCAGTAGACAGGACATTCAAGTCATAAGATCTAGAAGCATCTGAAAAGGCTGGGGGTGGGGTGGAAGGCATTTCTCTTCCCGAGAGGAATAAATAAGGCCAGAAAGAACTGCTTTCGGGGTGGGGTGAGCAGGTGCGATCATCTGCACAGGAAGTGTTTTTCTTTGCAGTCCACTGCTCCTCAGAAGGGGACGTTGCCAAGGCTGTTCTGCATTCTGTATTGCTGAAGCTCAAGGATGCATTCAAGTTCAAGGGCCTGGAGGGAGGACAGAAGCCTGAATAAACTTTGGTCAAATCATGTTAGCTCATTTTTTGGGGTTATATTCTTTTCTGTTAATTTGTAGATTCATATCATTATTTGAATTTCATTTATGGGTGGTTTATTTTGTGAGACCTTTGATATACGGGGAAAATATTCATAATACTACTAAGCATTAATTTCTTAATTAATTGTAATTTCCCACCAAATGTTGAAACTGTTGATTGTTTTCCCCTCATTGTTGGGGATGAAAGGTTTGACTGTAGGACTCCAAAAGCGGTGTCCTCTTGTGACGACCCCAGAAACACAGACTCCAGACCAGACGATGCAATAGAACAGGAGGTAATTTTATTTCATTTGCGCAAATGGGCCCCCTACTGCTGCAAGCAGCAAGCAAGTGAGAGGAGCCCCGAGCAGCTATCTCACACAGCTTTTAAAGGGCAAAACCACAAAATTAACATATTATAGGCTGGCGTAAGTTCATTGGATAATTTTCAGTAGCGGGCCTTGCAGCTTTCTTTGTTAACCTTGAGCAAGCGTAGGGAAGGGGCTTATCTACAAGGCAGGTGTTCTGTGTATCTCTGGTTAGTAGCTGACTGCTTTCTCTGTGAACTGGTTTACTCCCCATTTCCCAAGGCCATCTCTGGAACAGTTTGTCTCAGGAGCCCCATTTTTTTATGGTGGCTCTTGGCTCCTTTCATTCCCCCATTTTCTCTTTGAACTAATTTTAATCCTAAAATTGTGTGCCGTTAATGAGGGGTTTTAATACGGTCACTGGTGGCCAGGGCTTGATACTGTTGTGTGAGGACTAATGCCAATGATCAGCAAGCCAGGCCTTAGCATGTGGGCCCATGGCCAGCCATGGGTCTCCACATTTTTTTCTTTTTTTTTTATTAAATTGAGAATGGCCTCTGTCTTGGGTTGCCCTCAGTCATCTCTGTCCTTACCCGTCATCGGTAACTCTGGCAGCTTGGCCTAGAGCCCTGTCTTAGGTTGGTACAGGATGCTGAGCGTCTTACCCGTCTTTGAGTACCATTCCAGCCCAACATTAGGTGAGAGATGAAACATACAGCCAAATATTAATTATTTTGATTACAAAGGAGGCTTGGTACAAAGTTTTAAATGATGAATCTCAGTCCATTTATACTATAGGGAAGTCAGCATAAAATGCAGAACACACGGAAGACATCCCATACAAAGTGGGAAAAGCGGTAGCAGTCCAGCCAACATTAATAACCAATGAATTCATTGAAACCCTTCAAATGAATAGTGGGTTAGTAATAAACATATGTTGCATTTTACTCTTAAGTTTATCAATAACAGACTCTATATATGGCACATTGTTAGTAATGTTAAAGCAATATCCCCCAGGTACAGGTTTACAACTTATATGATTTTTTTAACAGCGAGTAATTGTTAGCTGCATGGCTTAAAAGCACTCCTGAGTGAACTTGATTTAATTCTTTGGCTATATTGGATAGCACAGTAGCAGTAAGATTGATTGCTTTGGTCACCAAACATGTAAGCCTTTATAGTCCACGATTATTTCCAAAAGCCAGTCCAGGAACACTTACTACTGATGCAGCCATGGCAAGGGCAGTGTCCTCTCCTATTAGGATGACGTTGTTATTGTAGTCTTTAAGTAAAGCACGCCACTGACGTGCTCTATCCGCTGCTGTAAATACAGATGTTAGCATCAGGGCCACACGGCCCAGGGAGCAATTGCAGAAAGGCATGTTGGTTACATGGAAAAACCCATCCCTTAGGAGCCCTTGTCCCATACCAGTACTGGATCAGGTCCATTCCATTGATTGGTGATAGGATCCCTTTATTTCACCACTGCTCTTTTTACAGCTGTTTTTAAGCAGTTAGAATTTAACAGAGACATCAAGAGAACATAATAGATTACTTTAACTCATTGCTTTAACAGAGGATCAGATTTTGATTTTATGTTAAAGAAAATAACCAAAGATTTTTTTTTATAACATTTTGTGACTTTTTCACACCTTCTGTAACTTGCTCAAACTTTTCTCTTCTCCCCCCCCCCCCTTTTTTATTCCAGTATAAACCAGCCATTAAGATAAACAATTTTTATAAATTATATTTTTTTTATTTAAAAGTATTTTTTTTAACTTTTTTTATTAAGAACACGCTTTTATGTTTGTGACCTTTTACATCAAAATGATGGTATCTGGGACTGTAGCAGTCAATGGGAGAGTAATTTTGTTTAACTTCCTGTAATCCACAGTCATTTTTCAGGTTTCATCTGATTTTTTAACATGTCAAATTAGATAATTCCTTTTAGTGATTATGGGAATTATCACTCCAGCACTAAGATAATTTTTTTATTGTTTTAAATTTTTTTTTATGTCCACCTGGAATTTTGTATTGTTTACACTGAATAACCTTAGTTGGCCCTGGCAGCAGTACAGGAGCTTGATATAATTTTTTTACCACTACCTAGCAGTTTGACTCTAAAGGGCAGTATTTTTTTTTAATTTATATTTATTCTGTACTTATTTTTTTTAATTGCTTACACATGTATCAGTATGCAGATAACAAAATCCATTTTCACCTCCCCAAAGCCTATAGTTCATCCCCCTTTTCCACCGGCACTGATAGCAAAACCTCAATAACTTGTGGAGGCTGTGCACTCCGTAACTTGCCATCCCAATTTTCACTCGATTCTGAGCAGAGAGCCCATTCCTTTACCAAAGAGGCGAACTGAAAGTCTTTTCAGCCAGGAACATCACAGGTTACACATGCAACTTCAGTTTTTTTTTTAAAGAAAGGCATTGCTTTGCATACTTGCAGATCCTGCCAACTACGCCAATTTGTGACAGTAAATTACTTTTTAGCTGTCTGCTGTGCACAGACTTAGTTACTTTTAATCTGCAAGAAATACGCTGCAAGCCTTGTAGTGCACACTAAAATTATTTAGAGGAAAGATGGTAAAGGAGCATAGATTAACAGAATGTTGCAATAAACATGGCTCCATTGCTTTAATGGTACTATGGCAAGATGGTCCACTGATCCCTGTAGGGAGGGCCTGAGGCTGGCCCCGCTTCCAGTTTCCTGAACTCTGTTTTTTAATGAATTACCTTCTTTATCAGTTTTGGAGTGACATTTATTGGCCCAATGCCTTCCCCTTTAGCACTGGAAGCAAATCCCAGGAAGAGCCTTATTTTGATTTTTGACTTCTGGACAATTTTTGTACATGTCCCTGTTGCCCACATTTATAGCACCCTCATTTATCAGGCATAGCCCTCCTTGATGATTTTTGTAATGACATACCAAGCAGAGTGTCAGGTCCTGAATGTCCTGTTATTAATATATTTTGTTAATTTTTCATTAAAGGGACTGTCACAGAACACCTCAATCACAGTAGCCAATTGATCATGTAATCATTACGGGCACATTTAACATTCAGCTTGACTGCGTGTTCCCCCAGGATGAAACAGCAGCAACAGAGGCTTGCTCCGGCTCCCCCCTAAAGCCTCCAAGGACAAGGGTGGCTCATTGCCAAGATTTTAGGCAAGCAGTGCGTCCCATCTCGGGTCTTGGCCAGAGAGCCGAGACATGAAGCATGCCCACCTGTTTATCAGAAAACATTCCTTTATCCTCCTCCCCGGGAACTGGCCAGGCTCCCAAGGAGCAGGAGAAGGTCATTCGGCAGCAAAGTTTCTTGGTTACCAGAGCCAAATCTAGGTACAAGCCTCTCCATCCCAAAAATTTGTCCTTACATTTGGCCCTAGGGTTGCATTGAGAGGTAGACATAATTAACACATCATAAGAATACAATACACATTTTTTATACAAGTATACATCTATCAATCAAACACAACAATAAAAACAGATGGGGGAGACAGTAAGAGATAAAGGACAACAAAAACAGTGACACACAGAACACAAATCACAAGCCGCGCAGCAACAGACCGAGACAAAACCAAAACCAGAATTTCAGAAGGGAGCGGCCGTTTGGCCAGGCTCTCCCTTTGAAGAAGGGAAACGCTCTCTTTCCCTCCTTCCCAGACCACCACTGGAGCGTCCTCCAGGGTTGGACCAGGGGCCTCGCGACACGTCTGTCTCCCCTTTGGTCCAGTCAGCACTGAGCCTGTACAGGCACCCCAGGACGGATTCCACGTCGTCCTGGCAGACAAGGACAAACAGTACAAACCACAGTTACAATAATACACAAGTAAGCAAACTTACCTCCGTCTGGCCGATGGAGTGTGGGAGTCTGGGGTCCCCCAAATCCCAGACGAGCCCCCAACTGTAGGACCCCAAAAGCGGTGTCCTCTTGTGACGACCCCAGAAACACAGACTCCGGACCAGACGATGCAATAGAACAGGAGGTAATTTTATTTCATTTGTACAAATGGGCCCTCTACTGCTGCAAGCAGCAAGCAAGCGAGAGGAGCCCCGAGCAGCTATCTCACACAGCTTTTAAAGGGCAAAACCACAAAATTAACATATTATAGGCTGGTGTAAGTTCATTGGATAATTTTCAGTAGCGGGCCTTGTATGGCAGTCTAAAAGTGGTAATGTTGGTGGAAAAGTACTAGGTCAAAGGGATACATTAGGGGAGGGGGTTTCTAGGAGAGAGGAATAGGTTGCTATGTGCCTTGCAGCTTTCTTTGTTAACCTTGAGCAAGCGTAGGGAAGGGGCTTATCTACAAGGCAGGTGTTCTGTGTATCTATGGTTAGTAGCTGACTGCTTTCTCTGTGAACCGGTTTACTCCCCATTTCCCAAGGCCGTCTCTGGAACGGTTTGTCTCAGGAGCCCCATTTTTTTATGGTGGCTCTTGGCTCCTTTCAGTACCTGTAACCTTCTCCCCCCTGCCCCAACTCTGATGCTAATGGGCAGATTTTTTGTTTGTTTTTTAAAAGACCTTGCACCATTGTTCTGGACATTTGGTGCAGCAGTTAAGACACAGCTTGGTATGCTGGTAGCCCATATCAGAGTGCCTGGATTTGAGTCCTGGCTCCACTTTGAATTCCAGCTTCCTGCTCGCCTACACCATGGGAGGGAGTAAGTGATAGCCCAAATATTTGGATCCCTGTCACCCACACAGGAGACCCAAATTGAGTTTGGGGCTCCTGGCTTCAGCCTGGCCCAGCCCTGGCTGTTGCAGACATTTGGGGAATGGATCAATGGCCAGGAGATCTCTGTCTCTCTGCCTTTCAAATAAACAAATGTAAATAAAAATTTTAAACTTTACCACATAAAAAGGTAGAAAGAGAACAAGGTTGTGAGAAAAAGGAAGACAGAGTATGGTGCTGCCATATCATCCCCATTGGGTGTCTGGGCCACTTTGGAGCAGAGCAGCTGGGGTTCAGGCTCTGTGGTCTGTAGGAACCCCCAGAAGAGCCCAGGGAAGAGTTGGCCACGGTAAGTGGAAAAAGAAAGCAATGACTGATTACGATGACTTTGCATTTTGGGTCTGGACTTGCCACTCCTTTCCTGATGCGAAGACACCTAAAGCTTAAGAAACACACTGGGGGCAGGCCCTTGGTGCAGTGGTTAAGCCGCTGCAGCCACATCCTATATTAGAATACCTGAGTCCAGGTTCCAGCTCCTCCTCCAATCCCAGCTTCCTGCTGATGCCCACCTAGGAGACAGCAGATGATGGCTCGAGTGGCTGGGCCCTGGCCGCTACATGGGAAACCTGAATTGAGCTCCCCGCTCCTGGTCCAGCCCTAGCTATTGCAGACTTTAGAGTAGTCAACAAGCAGATGGAAGATCTCTATATGTCTGTCTCTGTCTCTCTGCCTTTCAAACAAAACATGAAATGTTTAAAAAATTTAATAAAAATTTAAAAAATGAGGATTCTTTCAGTCATCTACTCACTAGAAATGAAGAACAGTTCAAGAGGTATGATCTATTGATTGTGGATCAAACTCTTGAACTCATGTAGCATACTGGATATGTTTGTAAATAAACTCATGAGATAAATGCTTTAAAAATTTTTCTCAATTCATTTTTGTAAGATAGTTAAATTTCGGCTCTAAAATGTGACAAAGATAACACAAACATTGTAACTTCCCTTAATATTGCAGGTGGTGAAATTCCAAATAAAATGCTGCCAAGTAAAACCCAAGACAAATTAAAAAAAAAAAAAAGAAGTTGAGCCATGGCCAATAAGGCAGTAAGGCTTCCTCAGGAATGCAGGAAGGTTTAATAGTGCCCAATCACAAATATTGCCAGTTAAACAGCTCTGCAAGCAACCAAAAGAAGTTACTGGAGCTGCCACGAACATGCTGGCTCTTCCAGGGATCATGGGATGAACAGAAGATATTGGAAAATTGTTTTAAAGATTGATTGATTGATTTGAAAGGCAGAAGGAGAGACAGAGAGAGAAAGAGAGAGACAGATCTTCTATTCGCTTGTTCACTCCCCAAATGGTCTGGCTGGGCCAGGCAGAAGCCAGGAACCAAGAACTTCTTCCAGGTCTCCCACGTGAGTGCAGGGACCCAAGCATTTGGCCATCTTCCACTGCTTCCCCAGGCACATTAGCAGGGATCTGGCTCGGAAGTGGAGCAGCTGAGACTCAGGGCCGTATGGGAGAGATGCCAGCGTTGCAGGAGGCGGCTTTACCTGTTAGGCCACGATGCTGGCCCTGCTCATAGGAACTGAAAGGCTCTGCCGTGGTGGGAATGGTCTTTTGAATCTTCAGGGGGCCCGGGTGGAAAGAGTTCTGTTCTCTCCAGTGAGTTACTCCTTCAGTAAAGCCCATGATAATGAGACGGTTGACACCGGCAGTGATTACAGTTGAAGCTGGAACTCTGCACTGCCTAGTAAATTCAGCATACACTTAACTGTTTATAAAACACTGCCATTGACTTCTGTAAACAAGAGATCATAATAATTCACTCAAATTGGCCAGCTCCGCAGCTCACTAGGCTAATCCTCTGCCTGCGGCGCCGGCACACCGGGGCCGACCTCTACCAGCTACTCTTGCACTGAAAAGCACTTGAACAGATATTTCTCTATTATCTCAGGTATTTACTCTGTCCTCTCATGTTTTTTCCTATTCTTTCTAGCACTACCCCTATATGTGAGAATATAGTCTGGAATAATTGAACAAAAACCACGTTATTTTTATCTTTAAAAGGTTGTTTTTAACAAAATAGGTTAAATTTTAATGTTTAACATTTGCAATGTCTTTTTTAAAAAAGATTTATTTATGGCTGGCGCCGCGGCTCACTAGGCTAATCCTCCGCCTTGCGGCGCCGGCACACCGGGTTCTAGTCCCGGTCGGGGTGCCGGATTCTTTCCCGGTTGCCCCTCTTCCAGGCCAGCTCTCTGCTGTGGCCAGGGAGTGCAGTGGAGGATGGCCCAGGTGCTTGGGCCCTGCACCCCATGGGAGACCAGGAAAAGCACCTGGTTCCTGGCTCCTGCCATCCAATCAGTGCGGTGCGCTGGCCGCAGCGCGCCAGCCGTGGCGACCATTGGAGGGTGAACCAACGGCAAAGGAAGACCTTTCTCTCTGTCTCTCTCTCTCACTGTCCACTCTGCCTGTCAAAAAAAATAATAATAATTTAAAAAAGGATTTATTTATTTATTTGAAAGTCGGAGTTACACAGAGAAGAAGCAGAGGCAGGAAGAGAGAGAGGTCTTCCATCCGCTGGTTCACTCCCCAGTTGGCCGCAACAGCCAGAGCTGTGCCGATCTGAAGCCAGGAGCCAAGAGCTTCTTACTAGTCTCCCATGCGGGTGCAGGGGCCCAAGGGCTTGGGCCATCTTCTGCTTTCCCAGGCCACAGCAGAGGTGCTGGTTCCAGTCCCGGCTGCTCCACTTCCAATCCAGCTCTCTGCATGTTTCCATGTGGGAAACCCGGAGGAAGCTCCTATCTCCTGGCTTCGGATTGGAATAGCTCCATCTGTTGCGGCCAGTTGGGGAGTAAACCAGCAGATGGAAGACTTCTCGCTCTTTCTCTCTCTCTCTCCTTATCTTTCTAGATAACTCTTTCAAATAAATAAATAAATCTTTAAAAGAGAGAGAGAGAGAGAGAGCGAGCTGGATTGGAACCAGTGCCCATATGGGAGGCCGGCACTGCAGGCAGCGGGTTTACTCAATATGCCACAGTGCCAGCCCCTACAGTGTCTTTATCTAGAGTAATTATCCAGGCCGGCACCGAGGCTCAGTAGGCTAATCCTCTGCCTGCGGCGCCGGCACACCGGTTTCTAGTCCTGGTCAGGGCACCGGATTCTATCCCGGTTGCCCCTCTTCCAGGCCAGCTCTCTGCTGTGGCCCGGGAGTGCAGTGGAGGATGGCCCAGGTGCTTGGGCCCTGCACCCCATGGGAGACCAGGAGAAGCACCTGGCTCCTGCCTTCAGATCAGCGCAGTGCACCAGCCGCAGCAGCCACTGGGGGGTGAACGAACAGCAAAGGAAGACGTTTCTCTCTCTCTCTCTCTCTGTCCACTCTGCCTGTCAAAGAAAAAAAAATAGAGTAATTACCCAGACTTACTTCCTATAATTAATTGACTTTGACACTTATCATCAGGACTTCTACCATGCACTGCTGATTCAAAATTCTTGAATCTGATTAATTTTTAGAAGTCTATAGTATTTCTTTACTGTTGGTTATTTTGTCTATAGTATTTTGAGCAGGACAATCTTCAGAGCCCATGATCAAGAAAATTCTTTCTGTGACTGTCACATATTTTTTTTTGTTTTGCTTTTTACATATTTATTTATTTATTTGAAAGGCGTAGTTACAGAGAGGCAGAGAGAGAGAGACAGAGAGAGAGAGAGAGGTCTCTTCCAACCACTGATTCACTCCCTAGATGGCTGCAACAGGCAGAGCTGAGCCAATCTGAAGCAAGGAACCAGGAGCTTCTTCTGTGCCTTCCACACGGGTGCAGGGGCCCAAGGACTTGGGCCATCTTCTACTGCTTTCCCAGGCCATAGCAGAGAGCTAGATCATAAGAGGAGCAGCTGGGTAGAACCGGTGCCCATATGGGACACCAGTGCCTCAGGCCAGGGTGTTAACCATGGGCCACTGCGCCGGCCCCAATAATTCCTTTTTAAACACAGGAAGCTGGGGCGGTGCTGTGGCTGTGGTATAGTGAGATAAAGCCTCCTCCTGAAGTGCTGGCATCCCATATGGGAGCCAGCTTGAGTCCCGGCTGCTCCACTTCCCATCCAGCTCTCTGCTATGGCCTGGGAAGGCAGTAGAAGATGGCCCAAGTCCTTGGAGCCAACACACTGTGCTCCTGCATCAGAGGCTGGGGGAGCTCTCTGGAGGGTCTAGGCAGAGCAGCACCACCCCTGGCTGACCCCACACGCGGGCCTGTAGAGCTGCAGCCCTCGGGGGCCGGAAGGGCTCAGGACAGCTCAGTCTGGGGAGATGTCTCTCTCCCGCTTCCGCTTGCCGGTGCTGATGGAGGCACGGGGCACTTCAAACCACCCAGGGAGCCCTGAGAACTCTGACATAATGAGTTCATGAGGACTTCTCCCACTCAGCAGGCCCCATCTAAACACAGGTGAGGTTCAGTTCCTGATGCATACTTTCAATTTTGATCCTTCAAGGCTCAAGTTCAGAAAAAAAACTCCATTGCTGTGCTTATGTCAGTTTGCAGGTCATACTTCTGCTTGTTATGTGAGTTTCCCAAGGCAACGAAAAGGTCGATCATCTTATCTCCTGCAACATGGCTACCATCAGACACCTAGAACAAGCCCCTATTCTACACCAAAAACTTCATATGGCAGAAAGCAACACAAAATCACTTTTCCCGGAGCTAACAATGAGCCAATGCAAACACCTAGTGCACTCTTGCAAGAATTGTGCCCCCTCGCCCCGTCAGGCCCACTGCTACAAGCAGGAGTCAACCCGCGAGGACTTGCTCCTTAGAAGCTCTGGCAAGTGGACGTCACCCACATTAACTCCTTTGGTCAACTTATGTTTGTCCATGTGGTGGGAGATACGTATTCAAAGGCTGTATTTGCAGCAGCCCAATCCGGAGAAAAGGCTAGAAATGTGATAAAGGCGGTTAAGTCAGCCCTGCTGGTCCTCGGTGTCCCCTGGACAATAAAGCCTGATAATGGGCCAGCATATACACCACAGGAATTTAATTCCTTCCTGAGGTCCTGGAACATACAGTCTGCCACAGGTATCCCATACAAGCCACAGGGGCAGGCAATCATTGAAAGAACTCATAGGACGATTAAAGATCTCTTACAAGGACAGAAAAACAACCGTATGTCCCCAGACCCACAGCTTGCTTTGACTGAGGTCCTTTTCACTATCAAGTTTCTTCCTTTTGATTCCAAGGGGTCAGCCCAGTTTATAAACACTGGGGATCCTTTCCATCCCAGACCCCAGCCCCTATGCTTAGGTGGAAATACCCCTGACAGGAGAATGGAAGGGGCCACACCCTCTCTAACCAAAGGTCGAGGATATGCTTGTGTCTTTCCAGAGAATGCAGCACAGCCCATTTGGGTACCAGCCAGAAACATCCAGCCTGCAACTGACAGCCAACCAGAACCAGCTGAACAAGACTGAGAGTCAGCCTTGTTAGCAGACGCACCTGCCCTATCATCCTACCCTGGGAAACTGCCCATAGACACATCCAGTAATGCTTCATACCCCACTAGCTCTAGTCAGCCACTCAAATGGCCCACAGCCTGTGTGTGGTCACACAATTCCTGGTTACCATTCTTCCTCATTCCTACCCCATCTGAGCAAGCACACCAGTGGTCTCCTGTGTTGAGCACTGTTTAGTCAACGACGGGTAAGATCCCCTGGGGGACAACCTAAGACAGGCACAGCCGCGTACAGAGACCACATGGACACAGGGTCAACAATGGTATGGCCAAAAATCATGCCTCCCATTGCTCAAAAATAAATGAAAGGGGGAAATGTGGTGGAATGAGAAGGCCATGTCAAGATGGCCGCTGGCAAGCGAGCGTCAGTTATTCAGGAATGGCTTTGAATCCCACCTGGCAGTGGAGCCTGCCTGGCAACAGGCTGTGATTGGATGGCTTCCAATACTGCCTGACAACAGGCTGTGATTGGTTAGGGTATAAACCACCCCATGACCGGATTGGCTGTCTTGGCTATATAAGCTGTTGTACTAACTGAAATAAACGAGTCTGCGGGCTGCTTGCCTCAAGCCCACTTTCACCGACTCCCGGCGTCTGTGTGGTGACTCCATGCCTCTAGCCGCCACCAGGCTCCTCCTCTCAGAAACAACTCCACTGCAATATTGTTGAGAAATCAACTGCAACAGTGCACATGTGGAAGAAGCTGGACTCAGGGGCCGAGGCAGGGGATGGACCCCGGGTGGTCCAGGAGGGGATGCACGTGCCCAGTGGTGTCTTCCCCACGTTGCCTGCCCTGGGGTTGTCATCAGGGACAGGGCCCAGTCCTCCTCCAGCCCCATCTCACTCGGGCTCCTGCTGGGGGATGCTGTCTGCCATGAGACCCTCACTAGAAGCTGATGCCGTGCCACGCTCTCGGGCTGGTCAAGCCACAGGCAAAGTGAACTTCTTTCATTTTCTAAGCAACGCGGCTTCAGGTATTTTGCTATTGCCACACAGAGTGGCCAGGACTCCCCTCCAACTTCAGCGAAATGCCCTCCAATGTCCCTGAAGGGTTTCTGAGAAAGCCTCTTCCCGAAGCATCAGGGGTTCCCCATTCCGGATTTTAGTTGAGGTCTCCCTAAACCAGCTCTGGCTTCCTGTGCCCCCTAAACCCCCAGGTCTGAGTCCTCTGTTAGGGGTGGCTGGGGGTACAGGCAGAGGCCAGCTCAGCAGCACTGCTCATGGCACCTGGGAGTCCGGCAGGACTTCGAGTCCCTCAGGTCAACCTTTAGAGACATCGCGGGGCCTCATCTGTGTCCTGGGAGACAGGAGCCGGGCAGGAGCTGGGAAATGCTGAGTCTGCGAATTCACCGCCAGTCCTTACAGGGCTCTGGAGCCGCCCCTGCGTTTCAGGTGAGCCATGGCCCGCGTGCCCGGCTGAGAGCTGTGGCTACACGGCCACAGAGATCACCTCTGACAGTGGTGCTTGTGGGAGAGCAAGGTGACCTGCGTGCTAGGGCCCTTCCCGCCCACAGCACATGAGCTCAGCACACAGACCAGGCCCCTCCTGCGCGCTGCGGCAGCCCTTCCTGGAGAACCTCTCTGAGTCCCAGGGCCAAGGGCTCTGCTCCCGTGGTGCTCACACACAGGCACAGCCGAGAGCAAGTCCCTCTCACCTCCACCGAGAATCCATGCGATTCTATCAAATGTGCCTCCTGCCTACGCTACCAACACCTGGTCAGTTGGGCAGTAGACGTACTCTGGCCACTGGTCGCCTCCCAGCCCACAGTGCACATCCTCTCCCACGTGGGAGAGCCATGTGGGGTCAAGCCAGGGATGCTGCAGCCACGGCCGCCCAGGTCTAGGGGAGAGCACAGAGGTGACACAGGCCCTCCAACCACAGCTGTTCCTATTGTGCTGATCTGTCCCAGAGGTCACGGGCACTCACGGCTGCTGCTATCCCACCCTGGCCCAGTCCCCACAGGGCACAGCTGAATCTCAGGCATTGTCTGCAGGGTCCTAAGTGGGTCTCTGCCTGGGGCTGGGGGCTGTGGAACCACCCATCTCCCCAGGAACACGGGGAAGCTTGCTGTCGCTGGGCGCCGGGGTCACAAACTGGAGCAAACTCCTTTCCATGGAACAATTTAATACAGGCTCAGCACCACCTGAGGGTGGCGGTGGGGGAGGGGGCGGGGAGGAGAGTACAGTGGCTCCTGGCACGGCTGTTGTCTTCCAGTGTCAGGGTGTCCTGGCCCCAGGAAGAGCCTGGGCGGTGGGGGCTCAACCAAGTGCATAGGATGCCGTGAAGACACACGGAAGGCTGCTGCCCAGCCTGGGCAGGACAGATGGTGGACTCGGCCTCTCTTCTAGGAGGCACCCATCATCCAGGTGCCCCGTTGAATAAGAGGTAAGGAGGCCTCTGGCCAGGGAGGGCACGTGGGCCTGGTCTCCCATCCCAGGGCTGGCTCTGGCCGGCTCCAGCCCGTGACTCTCCCCAGAGTGCGTGGGGCTGCCATGCCAGTAGTGGGGAGTCTTCAGCCGTGGCCCCCAGGCGGGGACAGCCTGCATGGGCCCTGGTTCCGGGGACTCTGAGGCCCGTGGAGGAGCCCACATCCACAGGCCCTCCCGGCTGCCAGCGTCGGAGGAGTCGTCCTCCCTGTGCTCTGGCCCGCTCAGGTTAGGGAGACTGGCGCACTGGCACAGGCCTCCCCACCTCGAGCACTTTGGAGACTCCGTGGGGCTGGCAGAACCTGGAGACTCTGCGGTCCCCACAGGGGAGCCCAGGCCGAGGGGCTCTGGGCTGCCTTCCCAGCTCTCCTCCTCCTCCATGCCTTCCCTCTCGGCGATGCGGAGGCCAAAGCTTTCTGGAGGACGGATCATCACTGCACGAGTAGCGGGACCCCTGGTCTGCTCCCACACTGCCACTGTGTCCTGAATGGTGATTTTGGCCTTCGGAGCAGTGGGGGCAGGAACGTGCATCTGGGGGACGCGTGCCTGCCCCAGGGGCCTGCTGCACTGTTCGATGGCCTTGGCTGGAAGAAGAAGAGACGCGGTTTGCTTCTCCACAGCCCCCGTCTGGCCTGCAGGGTGCCTGCCCCGACCTCATCCTGGGGTCCCCATCACCACGTGTGACGCTGAGGACTCTTCCAGGCTGCTGGCCCCAGACGGGAGGGTGTGTGCAGCCCGGGCAAGGGGAGCCCTGGGACACCACCGGCTCCTCCTGCACAGCCATCACAGGGTGGATGGCCCTGAACTCCCCACCTCACTCTCATCTCTGGGGACTAAAGCACCAACTCAGGACCCCGTCCCCTCCCCCACCTGACCTGCTGCGCCCTAACAGTGCATTGGCTGAATTTCCCGCATCTGAGTCCCTCCTACATGGCTGGAAAGGAACTGAGCCTAAGATGATGGGGTGAGAGCTGGGGCTGTGGGGCAGACATGGAGTCCGGTTCAGGCCCTTGGGGACAGGGAATGCAGTTTCTAAAGAGGTGGCAGGGGTGCCCTGTGTCCTCTGCCCCTGGGCCACTGTCTCTTTCCTGGTGAGACTGGGCTGTCACCGCTACTGTCCCAGGAGCACCCAAGGAGGCAGCATCTGGAGGCACAGTGGGAGGCCCCCAGTGCCTGGACAGCCTGCACCTGGGCCCTCACTTAGAGCCTCTAGAGCTGGGACAAGCCCATCTCTGCTCTGCATGGGGACCCAGGCGCTCAGGTCCATGATGGCAGCAGCAGCAGGGGACGAGCACGGGGACCCCTCCCCACTAGAGCCCAGAAGCCAGCGATGCTCTGGGTCCCGCTGCCTTCTGTTGGCCCGAGGCTAGGGCTGCAGAGCCCACACTCTTGTGTTCTGCAGCAGGGGCCCCCAGCGCCTGCCTCTGTGCCCAGCCCTGCTCGCAGGAGTGCACTTGGCCCCCACAACTGGGCTCAGGGCACCTGGGCCTTCCAGGGGTTCTCAGATGGCTGAAGGGGATCCAGTGCCGGCAGGCTTTACATCACTGCACAGGGTCTCCCACAGCCCCACCTCCATCTAGCCCTGCCCACATGCAGGTGGGAGCCCCGCCCACCCCTGTCTTGGAGGGTCCTGTGTGCAGACAGCTGTGGTCATCGGGCCAGGAGCCTGTGTGGGGTCAGGCAGGGCCACTTCTCATCTTGCTGGAGTGGGGGTCCAGCTGTGCTCCAGGCTCCTGGGGGCACTGAGCCAGGGCACCTGCTCCAGACCTGGGCAGGGTAGCTCAAGGCGGGGCCTCCAATCCACTCCAGAGTGGGGATCAGCCAAGGAGCCAGAGCCACAAATGTCCTGAGGACAGCTCCACGGCCCGGCCCCAGAGTGGTGGGGGGAGAGCCGGCACCCACAGGAGGATTCTGGGAAGCTGCCCGAGGCCCCGCCAGGCCATGCTGACAGAGCTTCAGAAAGCAGAACTTCTGAGTCGGGAGGACAAGGAGGACCAGGAAGAGGTGAGGCCCTGGGCGGGGATGTCAGGGCCTGGCACTCCCACTACTGACTCCCCCAAGGGAGCATGGGACGGGGCCGTGTGCTGGATTCACCTTCGGGAGGCAGGAGGCACTGGAGCTTCCCCAGCTCACGCATGGAGGCCCGCAGCTGCCTGATGACCGCGTCCTCGCTCAGAGACCAGGCCTGCTTCAGGGTCACCTGCAGGAACTCCCGGAGGTGGTCCCGGGGCATCTTCAGCAGGCGCTCTAGACATGGGGGTGGGTGTCAGGCTGGGAGGGGCCCTAGGGATGGCGCAGCCACCATGGCTGCTCCAAGCCCTGTCCCAGCACCAGACATGGGCTGCAGACACCCTTGGACACCCTTGGGTGTCACGCCAACCACTAGAGGGACTGCTCAGGGGCCAATTTCCAGTGCGATGACCCTGGCCACTTCTCCTTGTGGTCTGTGGGGGCCTGGGATTGGGGATGCAACAGGGGGATTCTCAGTGCCCTCCTGAAGGGAACCCAGGCCTCCCAAACCCCCTCATCCCTCCCTCAAGCCCTGCTCACGAGGGACAGGCAGGGGACCCCCAGATCCTCCATCCCCAGCACCCGGGCCTCTGTGGGCCCTGAGGACTCACTTTGATGGATCTTGAGGGCCGTGTATGCCATGGCCGGGAGCACGTGCTCGCCCTCCAGGATGTATATATCCCATATTCTCAGAGCCAGGGGGAACGGCACCTGGGGACAGAGGCATTGGAGGACCCGCCCGTCAGGGCCTCAGCAGGGCCCACAGGGGTGGGTGTGCAGTGTCACTCCCCTAGGACAGAGGGAGACTCCAGGAGGCTGATCACACAAGAAGGCCAGAGCTCCTCCTGGGAGGGGAGGGGAGGCCATGCCTCATGGCCACATCCCTGCCCACTCAGCGAACCAGACCCACAGAGGATGACCATGTCCTGTCCTGGACCCTGGGGGTCTGCACACTTTGGAAGCCACACTGGAGATGCCAGACACCCCAGGGACCTGGGGAGGGCTCAGCCCTTGGGCTGTGCTGCCACCAGCCTCTGCCTCGGGGGGTCTATGGATCTCCTGCCTCTCACTGTAGGGCTCTGGCCTTTGCCAGGCTCTCAGGATGGGTCCTGGTGGAACCTGTCCCCTCCTTGCTGGCTCTGAGGCTCAGCCTCAGCTTGGACCACCCTTAGCAGGGCTGGACAGGGCCTGCCTGGTCTGCACAGCAGGCTCCCTCCTGTGTCTGCTGGGGCTGGGGGAGCTCAGAGTCACAGGCCACCAGCACCAGAGAACCAGGCACTGGGGCAGGAGCTTCCCTGGGCAAGGGGTCCCCGGGGCACTTACCCCATCCAGGAAGCACTGGATGTACCAGTGGGTGGTGGAGTCCTCCAGGCACACACCCTCCTTCTCCTAAGAAGAGGCAGAGGCAGAGGGGGCTCAGGGCCCAGGGCCCAGGGCCCAGGCCTGACTCCCTCTAATCTGAGCCCTGGGGCAGAGCCCCTGGGTGCAGGAAGCCCAGCAGCAGGGGCATCCCCCCTCCCAGCCATGCAGGTTCCTGAAGGGACACAGGTCCCTCCTTCCACTCTGCTCTGGGGACAGCGTCTCCCTTCAATCTACGCCAACTCTGGGGGACCAAGTGCTGGAAAACAAACCAACACCCAAGCTGCCGCGGACCCCAGTAACCAAGGAAAGTTTTTGTGAGGTCATGGCCTCCCCTGGCTCAGGAAGCAGTCCCATGAGCCCAGAGCCCCCAAGAGGAGAAAGGAGATGCTTAACTTACCAGGTGTTTCTCCAGGGAGGGGAGCACGCGATGCACAATGAGCCCCAGGTGTTGCTGGAATCGCTCCAGTTTGGGGGTGTTTGGTTTGTAGAAACCTGAGTAGAATCAGCCACACCCCCACGTGAGAGCCTCCTCCTAGGAAGGCTGGAGAGCCCCAGGCCTGGGTGGGGTGCTTCTGAGCACTGAGGGTCAGGGGAGGCTGGACCAGGGGCAGGTGGGGATGAACGTGGCCAGGGCAGAGGATCTGCTTAGGAGGTGGGTGCAGGTGGGTGACTGTGTGCAGCCCAGGCCTGGCTGCCCCCTGGAGCCCGCTGGGGTGGGTGCAGTCAGACTGGGTGCCTCCTGACCATTCCAAGACTCAGGAGCGAGGAGGGGGTGACCCTACAGGGGATGCTGCCTTCCACAAGTTCCCTGGGTGTGGCTCTGTGCTTGAGAGTTGTGTACAGACGTGTGAGGCAGAAGAGCCAGAATCGACCTGAGTCACTGGACAAGGACAGGACCCCTTGTTCTGAAGGTTCCCACACCCAGGATGGCCATGGCCAAGCTGCAGGGACTTTGGGTGGTGGTAAAAGAAGGGGGCTGCCTCAGTCTGGGAGGCCTCTGCCAGCCCTGGCTTCTAGGGAGCCCCCCCCCACACACACTGTGACACTGTCCCGCACATTCAGGAGCCAGTGAGGGCCGTGCACGGACTTGCATGCACTGGGCCCCACACGCCATCCACCTACCGTGCATCGCGTGCTTCCTGCTTTCCATGAGCTGCACCAGGGCCCAGAAAGAGTCCTCCTCGGGCATATACATGAGCAACAGCGCCACCACATGGCTCAGACCCTGGCTGTAGCCCACCTCCTGCAAGATCCCAGAATACCTTTAGGAGACCTCCCCTGGCAAGAATGATATCCTAGGATGGCCCACCTCTCAGGCAGATCAGGGTCACCCACTGAAGGGTCCAGGAAGATTTAGGCACAGGGAGCCCCTGTGCCTGAATCCTGCCACTTGGTGTCAGCTGCCCAAGAATTGGAGCCCAGAGAAGTTCTCCAAGTTCCTGGAGGGAATCCTGCAGGGCCTGAGCTTAGGCAGCACAGGGGGAGAGCTCAAGTATGGACACCTGTTACCCCCAAGATGTCAGCATGGGCCAGGTTGCTGTGGGAATCCAGATCCATGCCCATGGAAGCTTCTGGACCCCTGAGCTCTGCAGGTGAGCCGGTGGCCCTTTCTCACATGAGGAAGAAGTAAGCCAGGAAGTGCTACCAGGACCGGAACAGGAGGAGTGCCTCTGGCATGGGTGCAGGCCTGGGCTTCCTGAGTGCCAGGCCCCCTGGGAACCAGGGCACCAGGCAGGGTTGGCCAGTGGCAGGTCAGGGGGGTGGGGATGTCCAGGCCTTGCTGGGTCACCCATGGAGCCCTGCGCCTGCTCCACTCATGGGAAATTCTGAGTGGGTGGTTGTGGCAGGGGCGCTGTACAGAGTGGGATTCAGGCCCATGGGTCCAACCACAGGGCTGGTGGGTGTAATGGCATCAGTGGGACCCACAGCAAAGTCGTACACCTGATCTGCCCTGCCTTCGTCCCCCGCCCCACTGCGTGGAATGCTAGCCCTGGGAGGGGCTTCCCAACACGGCCAAGCTCCTGGGGTCTGGAGACCAGCCCAGGAGAAGGCTGCCTTTCTCCTCCCAGAACTTGAGGTTGGGTCCAAGAGGCTCAGAGCCTGGCCTCTACCGCTCTTCCTCAGAGCTGTGGATGAGCGAGGCCCCCTCAACCCAGGCTGGGATCTCTGTGACCAGGGGTGCCCTGCAGGGACTGCCGGGATAGCACCTGCGCTATGATCCCAGAATACTCACGGGATTGTAGACGGAATAGGCCATCAGTATGTGGAATAAGGCCTGTTGGCTGGAAGAGAGAGGACAGAGGCCGTGTGTCTTGTGCTGCCGAGGCTCTCAGTGCAGCTCTGCCTAACAGAGCCTGACAGCCACACGCAGGGCCCGTGACACTCTGCTCATGCGCAGTGACGTCGTCAGGGCACCTGCGTGTTGTCCACCATGTGGGTGAGCGCCGCCTGCAGGGACACGCACACCTCCCAGGGCGCAGTCACGTGCACTTTCATTTCCCAGGTGGGTGTTCAGGGCACAGGTGAGCGTCCCACTGTGGGAGTGCAGTCCCGTGGGTCCAAGCTGTGGAGAGTCAGCCTCCCATGCACGTTCAGCCTTGTAGGGAGCAGCACCCGGCGTCCTCAGTGGTTTTAGTTCCCCCCTCCCACAGCTGTGCGCTGGTGCCCCTTTGTGGTGTAGGGAATAAGTGTGTGTTCATGCGCTGAGGAGGTGAAGTGTGTGTGCTTTCATGAAGGGTCCCCCCGATCCTGTGTTCCCGGGGTACTAGGGGGCTGCCCACTGCTTCCTTGTGACTGAGTTGAAGGGCTCCTTGAATATTCTGGAAACAACACCTTTATTAGTTAGATTGCTACTATTGTCTCCCCTGGTGTTTCTTTTCATTTCAGTCTCTCCACAGTGTCTTGGGAAAGTTTGTGTACTATAGAAAAGGCAAGTTTGTTTTCTGTGCTCAATGAACTGTTTTAGGCTTGCACCCAATCTTCCCTAGGGACCCCATGTGCCCCAGGACCCTTGCTCCTCCCACCCGCGGGTCCTCCCCAGCCCAGAGGCCTCACTTCATTCCGTAACGTTCCCGGAACATGAGGTGGTTTCTGAAAGTCCATGCGATGGCGGAGTCGATGTGATGGAAGTGAGTGGCGCCCAGCCTGGCCAGCTCTTTCATCTCCTGCAGGGCAGGGACAAGGGGGAGGGGCAGCCTCAAGAACTGCACAAGCCCCATTGCCTCACAAGGACCTCAAGTCCACGTCAGCTCTTCTGGCTGACATGGAGTTCCCTGCAAGCGCTCATTCCTTTCTGGGTCCCACCTTGAGGGAGGGTCATGGGCTCCCTACTTGCCTCAGTGCCCACGTAACCCTGACGGTCAGCAGCAGACAGGGGCTCTGAAAGGTCCCTGTGCACTCCCCCTGCCTGCCTCAGCTCTCAGCACAGACACGGTCTGCCCCCAGCCAGGCTTCTGAGCCTCCTAGCTGAAATCTCAGGCCCTGCCCTCCAGGAGTCAGCCACAGCCTAACCACTGCCCCATGCTGCCCCCTGCTGGAGGGGCCCATCTCCATCTTGACATTGCAAGCCACCCTTGGCTTGGAGCTGAGCCTGGGCAATGACTGTCTCCAGGCCCAGCTCCCAGGGCCAGCCCCAGACTGCAGACTTGGGGGAGGCAGGGTGGGAAACACAGCTGGGCCCTGCTCCCTGATGGCAGCCAGGGGCCATGAGAGCCAGCTGCAGTTGACTGCCCTCTGCTCACACCAGTCCTCACTCCCTCCTTTCCCAGAAGCATTGAGAGCTGTCTGACCATTGGAGCGGCCTCTCCAGGCAAGGGCAATGCCAGGGGCTGCAAGTCCATGTGAAGGCAGGGCCAGCTGTGGGCAGGCCTAGGTGAGGGCCGGCCAGCTGTGGGCAGGCCATGTTAGCACAGAGCCTGTGGGGCTCCCTACCTCACACCATTGTGATCTCATCCTGGGAGACCCCCGCCCATCAGGGACCAGCAAGTCCTCTCTTCTGGCCGTATGCCAAGCTGCCCAGGTGAGCTCAGCAGAGAGCAGGTTAAAGCCTCTGGCACAAAACACACCTGTCCAGTCCCAGCTGGGTCTGAGGAGACGTGGAGGAGGCACTGACTAGGATCTAGGGAGAGGAAGGCAGGATGGGGAGGAGGCTCCCGAGGGCTCAGTGAGGGACGGTCCTCCACGGAGACTCAGGCTCCTGAGCAGGCCCGAGCA
The DNA here is from genome assembly GCF_051225735.1 of Oryctolagus cuniculus. Classification (NCBI taxonomy): domain Eukaryota; kingdom Metazoa; phylum Chordata; class Mammalia; order Lagomorpha; family Leporidae; genus Oryctolagus; species Oryctolagus cuniculus. The sequence goes on from NC_142884.1 coordinate 19,902,006, forward strand.
GGCCGGGCCCCCTTGGGCTGAGTGCAGAGCCGTACCGCGTATTTGCCTGGGTTCTGGGCCTTCCTCTTGTCCACCTCCAGCATCACGGCCCACACCTTCCCACGCACCTGGGCAGGGATGCCTTTGTAGATTCTGCGCTGAAACTACAGGAGAGAGGAGGCTCTGGTGAGTGGTGAACGTGGCCACTCGTGGAGGCAGCGCAGGGTGAGACAGCAGAGGGAGACGCCAGGGGCTCCCTGTGTATTGGCAGAGGGAGGATCTGCCCAGAGGGGGGCCTTATGACCCACAGTGACTGGAGGGCCAAGGGCTCAGGGGCACCGGCTCTGCCGTGTACGGACTGCCCCCTACAGGGCTCCTGGAACCACGCCTGCCCTGCATCCGGGATTGTCTTCAGCAGTGACTTCAGATTTTCTACCAGGACAGTGTCCTGTGTGTATGGGGAAGGTGTGCCCATGACCTGTGTCTCTAGGGACTGGACAGTTGCCCCTGGGCATCTGAGAGGCAGGCGGTGCCTGGCACAGGAATGGGCACTGCTCAAACCCCAATTCAGCTCTCAGTGTTCCCGAGGGGCCCTCATCGCCACGGTACCTTGTCGCTGCCGCGGTATTTACTATGGTTCTTGATCATCTTTATCCACTTCTGGATCCTTCTTACCTCCTGTTTACGCTGGAAAACGAGACAGGATGGCGTGAGCCCAGCTTGGGGCTCTGAGAGGGGCCCTCGGATGCAGCTCAGGAGCTCTGTGGGTGCTCAAATAGAAGGAGCCAGAAAAGGCACAGACCGTGAGCCCCAGATCTTCTGTCTGGGGGAGCATCGGTGGCCTGGCCTCTGACCCGAGCTGCCCCGCCTTCAAGGAAGAGCCCCTGAGCTCCAGCCAGGTCACTCCCAACCATGCCAATGAGTCAGGGCGGCCGACAGCAGACGCCCCTGAGCTGCGGCTCACTTCTGGGACAGGTGAGTGTGGTAAGATGTCAGCAGGTGCCGTGTAAGTACCGCATCGCGGGACCTTATGGCGCTCCCACTCACCACTGCCGAGCCCCACGTGCCCCTCCGCCCAGCTCTGCTTCCAGATGACTGGCCCATGGCCAAGGACTTGTCCTTACCTTTGCCCCCGGGGTGCTGTCTTGGGGCAACTTCTGCTCACTGGAAAGCAAGGGAGGCGGAGAGGTGAGGACAGGACCACAACAGGCACCACGACCTCCCTAGTGGGCCAGGGAAGGACCAGCTTCATCCTCTCAGCCCAGGGGACTGAGATGGGGAGGGAGGGGCTGGTGACCATGAGCACAGGGAGCCTAGGGCCAGGCAGGGGCCCTTGCTCCCAGTGGGGGGCTCCAGGCCTGTCAGAGGTCCACCTTCGTGGGTGTGTGGCAGCCCCCCACAGCGGTTGTGGGGTGGCTGTCCTGAGCAGGGCCAGGCTGCCCAGGGCTGAGGCAGCTATATCCCCACATCAGCTCTGCCCAGGACGTCACCCTGGAACTGACCGAGTCTGGGTGGCCTGCCTGAGAGATGCTCAGTGCTGTGAGTGTGCACCTGGGGCTCGAGGCACCTGGGACCCCTACACCCCTCAGGGTCCCCCACTGCCCACCCTCCCCCCGTGCCCTGGCCTCCTGAGGTCATGCGCCCCACCTCACCCCCTCCTCTGTCAGCCCGGACCCTGGCCATCTCTCCACCACTCTGCTCCTGCTTATTCTCCAGGTTCTGGCACAACATGGAGGCAGAAGCCCTTATCCCCGTGCTAAGGTGGGCTGCTGAGTCATGCCAGAGATGGCCCGAGATGGCTCCATCCCTCCAGGTTACCGGAGCCCACCCTCCAGCAACGGGGCCTCTCTCCCCGACATCTGTGGGAACAGCCTCCACGTCCGACTCCTGCCCCCAAATGCTGACCAGTGCCTGCCTGTGACCACACCTGGGCTCAAGGTCGGGACCCGGGGACAGGTGTGCCGCCTCATGTTGGGGTTTCTGACCCCAGTCCCGCCCTGGGGTGAGCTGGGGTGCGGAGGACTCACTGCAGGAACCCAAGCCTGTCTGGGACGAGGCAGCCGCCCTCATCGTCCTCTTCTTCGGGCACCAACAGTGCTGCTCCTCGGCATCCCTGCAGCCGAGAGGGACCCGGATGAGAAGTCACTGGGGGAGCTGTCCACCTGCCCCCTCCCCCGTGTCCCCAGGGAGGCTGGGTCTGGCTCTCACAGGCACAGTCCTTGAGGCAGGGCCCCACCTCCTCCCCCAGCACCCTGGCCGGTACCTGCTCATATTGTCTGATGAGCGCTGCTCGCTCCTGGGCCCTCCGGGACCTCAGGGCATTCATATCCAATCTGTAAGACACACACGCACATGAGAGCCAGCACCGGGGAGCCCACAGGAATGCTGCCCTGAGGGCTGCCCCCCTGGTCAGAGGGGGGACAGCCACACAGCCAGGCAGGCGGGCACCTGGTGTCTGGGTCCCTGGAGGATGACTTGTGCAGAGCACAGGGACTAGGGACGGTTGGGGAAGGACAGCCCCCACCTTGCCTCCCCTGCCCTTGGAAAGGAAGCTCCTCCCCCAGGCTGGCATCCATGTGTCCTCCAGGGAGCCCAAGTCTACGGGGCTCCCTGGCCTGCTACCAGCTCCCGCATCTCTGGGGCTCTCAGAGCCGGCCTCCCTGCCCACCTGATACCAGCTGACCCGACACCTAGTCTTGAACCCATGTCCAGACAGGGACTCACACCCAGGCCCATTCAACACTGGTGACCAGCAGAGCGGGAAGAATGAGAAAACTGTATACACGCTCTGCACACAGGGGCAGCACTCAGAGCTCCACCACATCACTCATGGAATCCGGTGTGGGAGACCAGGGCCACCCCCTGGCAGGACCTTCCCCACACCACAGCTCATGCAGAGAGCAAGTGCCACTCACCTCCATCGCGAATCCATGTGATTCTCTGAAATGCGCCTGCTGCCTACACTACCAACTGGTCAGTTGGGCAGTAGACGCACTACTGGCCTCTGGTCGCCTCCCAGCCCAGAGTGCGCATCTCAGTGACTGTGACATCACAGAAGCCTGCCAGCCAATCCCTAGTGGCTCTGCTGTGGCAGGGCTCAGGGTCCTCAGGCCTGGCTTCATTAAAGGTCACCACAAGTGGGGCCTGTGTTCTCCCCAGGGCCCAGGTGAAGAGGGCAGGGCTCTGGCAGAACTGCCCCGGAACCAGGGGTGCCAGGGCCCTCTGCCACCTGCCGTAACGGTCTCAAGTCCCAGGCAACCGGCACCTCCCGCCAATCCTTTCTGCCTCTGCTATTGTATTACAGCCCAACTGTGAAGGCCTCTTTCTTTGAACACAAGGTCGCATAGGGAGCCCCACATAGACCTGTCCCCACACTCTGGGGCTGCCCCTGCCATGACCTGAACTGAGACTCCCAGGGTGCAGCCTCCTGTCCTACCACAGGCCCCACCCCAGCACTGCCACCCTCTGCTGCCCCTCCTGCTCTGTTCCAGCCCTTCTTCCCTGGACTTGTAGGAGGTGGACACAGGGGTCCTCTGGGATGGAGGCAGGGGAGCGTCCCGCTGAGCACCTCAAGCCAGCGTGGCCCAGCCTGTCCAGAGCGGGAACCAGGGCCCTGTCCTGGACACGGGCCAGGGCTTCAGGCACAGAGCACTGAGAACTCCTGGGCACCAGCACCTGAGCCGCATGCTGGTAACACCGGGCTGCTGCTGACCATAAGGACAGGGACAGCACCCTTCAGGCTGCAGGCAGGAGTAGCCACAGGCCCGCGGCTCCCCGGGGTGCTGATCGCAAGGTTGCTCCCCCTGGGAAAGTGGCTCAGCCCTCCCCCAGCACCTCCTTGGTCCTGGGCCCCACACTGCCCCTAAGCTGCCACCTTATGGCCACAGTCGGTTCTTTTCCCTTCAAGGGCACACTGCTCTGCCTCTCTGCCCACTTCCCTTGCCCTGGCATGGAGACCACAGGGTGCAGGGCCCTGGTCACCCACACACCTGCTGGCCTCCTCTGCGGAGTGTGAATGAGTGCACCGCTGTGTCGTGTCCAGAGATGCTGTCCAGCAACACTTGGGTTTTAACTGATTCTTATATCCCCCCCCCCCAACTCAGCTTCTCAGCTTTAAATTGCATTGTAAACTCTTTGGAAGACTCACAAAGTGCTGTAAAATAACACAGCGAGTGCTGAATGGGGACCACTCAGCTTCAGCAGTCAGATGTTCCTAATTGGGTGGAAGACGCCCATGCGTTTTCCTTTCTCTGCCTGAGTTCAAACTCCAGATGCCTAGGCTTAGTGTTCTCCACATTGCATTTTCCTTCACTGGGGGGGAGGTTTTTTCCCCAGAGTCCATGTGCAGGGAGCATGGGTGCATGGGCCCCAAACCAGCTCCTGCATGGACGGGCGCTGGCCTCCTGGGGTGGCTTAGGGTGCACAGGGGTGAGTTCCTATTGTTGTTGCTACAAATGTTTCCTTATCATCAAGGTGTTGCTACAAATGTTTAATTCGTGGATCTTGGGGTGTGGTTGCTTCCATCCACTGTTCCCCTCAGCATAGGCCTGCAGTGGCCAGTGGCTGAGGCCTTAAAATAAATAAATCTTTAAACAATAAAAATTAAAGTTCAAAATAAAAGCAAGTTCCTCTACTTCTCTCCCTCTTTCTCTCTACATCTTTGACTCTACCCGCCTCTCCCTGCACCCCCATGGGATGTTGGCCACCATGTTGGATGCAGCACGAAGGCCCTCCAGAGCCGTGAGCCAATCAGCTCGTGTGGCTTGGACATCGCCCCAGTCTGTGGGATTCTGTCACAGCAGCAGAGAGCGGACCGAGACACCTGGTGTCGCCTGTGTCCTCACTGCACATAGATTTGCATCTGTCAGACGGAGTGTGGTGGGACACAGCCCCAGGGTCCCACAGGTGGGGTAATGAGGGGGTCTCTGCTCCCCAAGCCCTCCCATCCCCTGGGCTCCCTTTCACTCCTGCAGAGGCAGGGGTCCCCCATTGCTCCTCTGTGGAGGGAGCTCAGTGAGCACAAAGAGCAGGTCTCCCCTGGGGTAAGTGCTTTAGACAGAGTTTGTGGCACCAAGAGGGGTGTGGGACCTTTAAGAGGTGGGCAGAGTAGGAGGTTGCTAGGTGAGATGGGGTGGGGCCCTGGGAAGGCATTAGTGCTGGGCTCCCAGAATCAGGGCTGGGCCAGCCAAAGGCAGGAAATGCATCTGGGTCTCCCTCCCTCCTGGGTGATGGAACCCCAGTACTTGGACCACCACCTGCAGGTGCCACCTGAACCCCCGAGTGTGCATTAGCGGGGAGCTGGAATGGCAGCCAAGGAGCTGGGAGTAGAACCAGGCCCTCTGACTGGGGATGTGGGCGCCCCAATCCGGGACTTCACCGCTGCCTGGAGCGCCCACCCTGACCTCTTCTCTCTGTGAAGCCAGCCCAGGTACAAGTGTGGGAGAAACAGGAAAAGAATCAGCCCACCCTGACCCCCTCCAGCAAGCCACCGGTGACAGGAGCGGCTGCTATCTGGGCCTCCCAGCAGCTCCTTGGTCACCAGGATGACACAGATGTTCCTCCCGAGACAGCCCTGTGCCGAGTGCCCTCAGTGAGTTGTGACAGAGAAGGAGGCAGGTAGCAGATCCAGGCCCAGAGGGCACAGACAGGAATGTGGGGGGCCTGAGACAGGCGGCAGCATCATGACCACAGGGCTGAGCCACCGCAGACACCCAGACCCTGGGCCCACTGTGCGGGAGACCCCATGCGGGGTGTGTTTGCGGGGTCACAGCTGCGTCCACAGTTGGGGGTTGGCACTGGGACCAGCTGAGGCACGAGAGAGGATTTCTGGATCATGGCCAGGGGCGTTCATGCCCCCTGACCTTTAGGTCCTTCTGTCTGGTCAGGGACCCCTTCCCACCCCTTATGTCCCTTGGGCCTGGAGGTGGGAGGTCTCATATCCATCTATAGGTGGGCACCACTGCTACCGTGCATGGCCTCACACTGAGCAGCCGAGCAGGTCTCCCTGCAGAGGGCGGGGCAGCAGAGTGGCTGCGGCTGTGCAGTTGGGCACGCGCACCGGCTCTGAGCCGCAGTGTGCTCATGGTGACGCTGGGACTCTCCCTGCCACTCTGAAGGAGGCTAGCTGGCTATGCCTGGTCAGTGACGCGTGTGTCCTGCGGATCTCGGCCATGGCGACGGAGACCACACACCCCCCCGCCCCGCCCCACACTGCACCCCTGCAGGAACAACACGGACAGCCCTGGATCCAGCCACCACTGGCAGTCACGGCAGCCGGCCCCGCTGCACCGCCCGCCTCCCACACCCTTGCCCGGTGTCTGGTCCAGCACTGAGCAGACTCTGTGCAATGCGGGCTTTTATTGTTGCCTCCTCCTTTGAGAGGCCGCCAGTGCACGGGGCTGCACCTGCTGAGAACGTAGGCCCAGGGTGGCCCTGGGTCTTCTGGCCGGGAGGGCTCCCTTAACAAAGAGGATCTGAGAAGATTTTACTCTGCAAAGAGAAGTTGGGACACCTGGTGAGGCCGGGGACCATAGACACCTGCAGGGCGCAGGCACAGGGCACTTCCTGGGGAGGAGCTGCAGCCTGGCACTGGATCTGGGCAGCTGAAGTCAGATCCTCTCCTACACCCTGGGTGCCTGAGAAGCTCTCCTAAAAATCCTTCCATTGATGAGGAATGAGGGGGAGGTTCTCTGTGGGGGGTGCAGGCGAGGCTGGGACAGGCAGGGGCTACACAGAAGGCCTGGCAAGGTGGCAGTGGCACCGGGGGCCTCCAGGAATGCACAGACCCCAGTCCGCTGGCCCCTTCTGTCTCTGGCACACTTGCAGCCTAGCAGTGCCCATCCCTGCCCGTGCTCCACCTGCAGTCAGGGTTTGGTCTGCTTTTTCCCCAGCTGTCGCCAGGCCCGGGAGGACAGGAAGGGCTGTTGGAGGTCTAATTCCAGGCTCCGGAGCCCCAGATGGCCGTTTGGGGTCCAGGGAGAAGGAAACATGAGGTCTGGGGGTGGAGGAGGGCACCTGAGGGGTCAGGGTGAGTTAGTGAGATTTGAAGGCAGACAGCACCCAGTGGTCACCGCTTGGAGAAGATTCGACTCGGGCGCTGGAGAGGCTGTGGGCAGGGAGGCCAGAGCTGAGATTTTACAGAGGCAGGGCTGCCGTGGGGACAGCGGCCCTGGAGGGTCTTGGGCCTGCCTGGGGGAGCTGAACAGCCATGGAGCCCAGGGCTCCGGGTCCACACAGTCTCCCTCCCTGTACTTGCCCGCACCGTGGGGGGGGGGCGGCCCCCAACTCTGCGTCCTCATCTGGAGGTTCTTCCCACAGAGTCCCAGGCTGGGCTGTGGTGGGCACGAGCAGTGCCCCTCCCCAGGGCCCCGGAAGGAGCCGGTGTTGGGCCAGGCCCAGCTGGACTCACCACGGCACTGATCGCGTGCCCCTTCTCCTCTGCTGTCAGTTTCCCATCTCGCACTGCTTCAGCGCAAGGGCTGCACTAGCGGGTCACTTTGGTAATTTTGCACATAGGAAATATACTCATCGGAGGGTCCTGACAGAAATTCATAAACAGCTGTCTGCACAGCCGGCAGATGTCACAATCTGAAGAGAAATGGAAGGCATGGGTCACGGCAGGTGCGTCCCTTCACCCGCCCTGGGAGCCAGCACTGCCCTGGAAAGCTGGCCCCCGCCCCCAGAGCACCCCCAGCCCAGGCGTCCGTGGCTGGCACCCACTGGCAAGAGAGAACAGGAGCCAGGCAGCGCCGAGCAGCACCAGGCAAGCAGCAGGCTTCATGGTGCAGGGACAGCCGCTGCCATCGCGGGGCCCTTTATACCTGCTCCGTGTCCCCAGTGGGGCAGGAGGGGCCTGTCCTCCCGGGGATGGGGGGCTCCACGCCCAACCCAGGCCACAGCTTGCATGACCTGCAGTTGCAGAGGGCGCACGTGTGTGTGTGTTGATAGTGACCAAGTCCAGCCCTGGATTAACACAGGGCTTAGCTCCTTCTCCCTCTCTCTTCCCAGGGACCTGACCATGGGCCCATGCCTGGGTGCAGGGAAGGCGCAGAACCAGTGGAAACCCTGCCTGGGCAAGGGGAGAAAGCACCACACAGGGCCTCTGGAGCCCTGGGCCAGCTCAGCCTCTCGCACCTTGGCTGGGACCCTGACGACTGGCTGCTGTGACTATGGGATCTGCAGGACACCCAGTGCCAGTGTGGCGGGCAGGCTGGAGCACAGCTCCTCTGCTTCTCTCTTGCACTCACGGCCCTGAAGGCTAGGGGACACGGGGTAGACCAGTTGTCTCTAAACACCTACTTGGCATTTGACCACATTCTGCTCTTTGTGGCTCGAGGGCCCTGGCTGGGCTGGGAGAGATGCCCAGGTCCTTGTCTTCCCGTGGGGAGAACAGAACCAGGACACACACAGAAGTGCAGCCTTGTCAAAAGGCAGGGGTCGTGCACGACTTCTCCATCTCTTCCCGCACCTGCGCTCCCCGAAAGACGCCCCAGGGGAGCCCAGCTCCCTTCTGTCCCTGGCTTCCCCGCACACACCCTCTCCCACCCTGCTGCCTCTGCCACCTCCTGCCCAGTCTCCCTCCCTCCATGGCCTCCTTCCATTTTTTTTTTTTAAATTTATTTGAAAGCCACAGTTACAGAGAAGCATTGACAGAGTCAGAGAGCAAGAGGTCTTCCACCCGCTGGTTCACTACCCAGATGGCCACAACAGCCGGAGCTGCGTCGATCCGAAGCCAGGAGCTTCTTCAGGGTCTCGCATGTGGGTGCAGGGGCCCAAGGACCTGGGCCATCTTCTACTGCTCTCCCAGGCCATAGCAGAGAGCTAGATCAGAAGAGGAATGCCTGGGACTGGAACCACCACCCATATGGTGAGGGAAGTCTTGCAGCTGCAAGTTCACCTCCCCCACACAGGGGAGCACAGCTGGGGCTGGCCGGAAGCTGGCCAGGAAGCAGCAGTGGGACAGGACTCTAGGCGTTCTGACCTGTGATGCCCACATCCTAAGCAGCAGTGGAACCCGCTGTGCCCCAGCACCTGCCCCGCACGTGAGTTCTTGCTGTGGCAGGACTGGGCTGGTAGAGGGAAGCTTGTGCTAAGGCGAGTTCTGCTTCCTTGGCTTGCTCTGCTCTCGTCCACCTGCACACGCTTGCCTTCTGCGGTCCACTGTGGCCAGGAGCAGCAAGAGGGCCTGGTGGGGAGCGCTGATGTGCTTGGGGCTCCCCAGGGTGCAGCCCAGCAGGAGCTGGGAGCCCAGTAGGAGCGACAGCCAGGCTCAGCCCCAGTGCACACTCACCCCTGCGCGCTCGGGCTCGCCCTCCCGTCTTCAGTTCTCCATGCATTCCCTCCCTTGTGGAGGGACGGGAGCTCCAGGAACATGAGGGCTGTCAGAGGAGCTGAGGGCGTGGCCTGCTTCTCCGAAGTCTCTAAACAAGGACACGTTCACATGGGTAGGAGAGGACTTCAATAAGTTCATGGATATTAGCATTTAAAGTGCACGGGCCAGGGTGGTGCTAACTTGCAATGATGGCATCCCATAGTGGAGAGCTGGTTCGAGTCCCAGCTGCTCAGCTTCGGCTCCAGCTCTCTGCCAACAGGCCTGGGAAAGCAGTGGAAGACGGCCCCAATATGTGGGCCGCTGCTCCCGCATGGGAGTCACAGTTGGAATTCTGGTTCCTGACCTTCGCTTGGCATAGAACTGGACCTCAAGGACTTCTGGGGAATCAACCAGTAGATGAAGGATTTGTCTCTCTTTCACTGCCACTCTACATTTTGAATACATAAATAATTCCATTTTTTAAAGATTTATTTATTTATTTGAAAGTCAGAGTTACACAGAGAGAGGAGAGGCAGAGACAGAGAGAGAGGTCTTCCATCTGCTCGTTCACTCCCCAGATGGCCACAACCGCCAGAGCTGTGCCGATCCAAAGCCAGGAGCCAGGAGTTTCTTCTGTGCCTGCAGGGTCCTGAGCGGGTCTCTGCCTGAGGATGGGGGCTGTGGAACCACCCATTTCCCCAGGAACACGGGGAAGCTTGCTGCCGCTGGGCACCGGGGTCACAAACTGGAGCAAACTCCTTTCCATGGAACAATTTAATACAGGCTCAGCACCACCTGAGGGTGGCGGTGGGGGAGGGGGGCGGGGAGGAGAGTACAGTGGCTCCTGGCACGGCTGTTGTCTTCCAGTGTCAGGGTGTCCTGGTCCCAGGAAGAGCCTGGGCGGTGGGGGCTCAACCAAGTGCATAGGATGCCGTGAAGACACACGGAAGGCTGCTGCCCAGCCTGGGCAGGACAGATGGTGGACTCGGCCTCTCTTCTAGGAGGCACCCATCATCCAGGTGCCCCGTTGAATAAGAGGTAAGGAGGCCTCTGGCCAGGGAGGGCACGCGGGTCTGGTCTCCCAGCCCAGGGCTGGCTCTGGCCGGCTCCAGCCCGTGACTGTCCCCAGAGTGCGTGGGGCTGCCATGCCAGTAGGGGGAAGTCTTCAGCCACGGCCCCCAGGCGGGGACAGCCTGCATGGGCCCTGGTTCCGGGGGCTCCGAGGCCCGTGGAGGAGCCCACATCCACAGGCCCTCCTGGCTGCCAGCGTCGGAGGAGTCGTCCTCCCTGTGCTCTGGCCCGCTCAGGTTAGGGAGACTGGCGCACTGGCACAGGCCTCCCCACCTCGAGTACTCTGGAGACTCCGTGGGGCTGGCAGAACCTGGAGACTGTGGTCCCCACAGGGGAGCCCAGGCCGAGGGGCTCTGGGCTGCCTTCCCAGCTCTCCTCCTCCTCCATGCCTTCCCTCTCGGCGATGCGGAGGCCAAAGCTTTCTGGAGGACGGATCATCACTGCACGAGTAGCGGGACCCCTGGTCTGCTCCCACACTGCCACTGTGTCCTGAATGGTGATTTTGGCCTTCGGAGCAGTGGGGGCAGGAACGTGCATCTGGGGGACGCGTGCCTGCCCCAGGGGCCTGCTGCACCATTTTATAGCCTTGGCTGCAAGAAGAGACACGGTTTGTTTACCACAGCCCCCGTCTGGCCTGCTCGGTGCTTGCCCCGACCTCATCCTGGGGTCCCCATCACCACGTGTGACGCTGAGGACTCTTCCAGGCTGCTGGCCCCAGAGGGGAGGGTGTGTGCAGCCCGGGCAAGGGGAGCCCTGGGACACCACCGGCTCCTCCTGCACAGCCCCACAGGGTGGATGGCCCTGAACTCCCCACCTCACTCTCATCTCTGGGGACCCAGGCACCAAATCAGGACCCCGTCACCTCCCCCACCTGACCTCCTGTGCCCTAACAGTGCATTCGCTGAGTTACCCACATCTGAGTCCCTCCTACATGGCTGGAAAGGAACTGAGCCTAAGATGATGGGGGTGAGAGCTGGGGCTGTAGGGCAGACATGGAGATCGGTTTAGGCCCTTGGGAACAGGGAATGCAGTTTCTAAAGAGGTGGCAGGGGTGCCCTGTGTCCTCTGCCCCTGGGCCACTGTCTCTTTCCTGGTGAGACTGGGCTGTCACCGCTACTGTCCCAGAAGCACCCAGGGAGGCAGCATCTGGAGGCGCAGTGGGGCCTCCCCAGTGACTGGACAGCCTGCACCTGGACCTCCACTTAGAGCCCCTAGAGCTGGGACAAGCCCATCTCTGCTCTGCATGGGGACCCAGGCGCTCAGGTCCTTGATGGCAGCAGCAGCAGGGGACGAGCACGGGGACCCCTCCCCACCGGAGCCCAGAGGCCAGCGATGCTCTGGGTCCCGCTGCCTTCTGTTGGCCCGAGGCTAGGGCTGCAGAGCCCACACTCAGTTGCCCTTGAGTTCTGCCGCAGGGGCCCCCAGCGCCTGCCTCTGTGCCCACCCCTGCTCACAGGAGTGCACTCAGCCCCCACAACTGGGCTCAGGGCACCTGGGCCTTCCAGGGGTTCTCAGATGGCTAAAGGGGATCCAGTGCTGGCTGGTTTCCCCTTCACTGCACAGGGTCTCCCACAGCCCCACATCCCTCTAGCCCTGCCCACATCCAGGTGGGAACCCACCCACCTGTCCTAGGAGGGTCCTGTGTGCAGACAGTTGTGGTCATCGGGCCAGGATGTCTTGGGTGTCACGCCAAGCACTGGAGGGACTGCTCAGGGGCCAATTTCCAGTGCGATGACCCTGGCCACTTCTCCTTGTGGTCTGTGGGGGCCTGGGATTGGGGATGCAACAGGGGGATTCTCAGTGCCCTCCTGAAGGGAACCCAGGCCTCCCAAACCCCCTCATCCCTCCCTCAAGTCCTGCTCACGAGGGACAGGCAGGGGACCCCCAGCTCCTCCGTCCCCAGCTCCCGGGCCTCTGTGGGCCCTGAGGACTCACTGTGATGGATCTTGAGGGCCGTGTATGCCATGGCCGGGAGCACGTGCTCGCCCTCCAGGATGTAGATGTCCCGCATCCTCAGAGCCAGGGGGAACGGCACCTGGGGACAGAGGCATTGGAGGACCCGCCGTCAGGGCCTCAGCAGGGCCCACAGGGGTGGGTGTGCAGTGTCACTACAGGGGACAGGGAGAGACTGCAGGAGCAGTGACCCAGGATATTGAGGATCTCTGTCTCTCTGCCTTTCAAAGAAATAGCAAGATCAATAGGGGCCTGTGCTCTGTACAGTAGGCTAAGCCTCCACCTGCCACACCGGCATCCTGTATGGGGCCAGTTTGCATCCCAGCTGCTCCTCTTCCAAGCCAGCTCTCTGCTTATGGCCTTGGGAAGCAGTGGGAGATAGCCCAGGTGCTTGGGCCCCTGCACCCCTGTGAGAGAGCTAGAAGAAGCTCCTGGCTTCTGACTTCTGATCAGCTCAGCTCCTGCCACTGCAACCATTTGGGGAGTGAACCAGCAGAGGAAGACCTTTTTCTACGTCTTTCTCTGTCTATAACTCTACCTCTCAAATAAATAAAATATTTTTATTGAAGGACGGGGTGGAGCCAAGATGGTGGAATAGTGAGGGCACGCACCGATAGTCCAGGAAAATTTAGTTTAATAAAAGTGGAGTTATGGTAGCCTCAGAAAAAGGATCAGGAAAAAACTGCAGAGGAAACTCTTCCGGATCGAGTGGCTGTGACTCGGAGGACCTACTGGGAGAACAAGGTCGCCCACCGCGCGGAAGCCGAGCTGCGGGAGCTGCATGGTCTGCGCGCCAGTGCAGGAAGGGGAGTGGATGTCACACAGACACCAGCAGGGAGAGCAGGGACGCCCAGGGCTCCGAGTCCACACATCGGTGCTGGAAGGGGAGGTGAGCTCAGTAACCTGAGACACTGGTGGGGAAATGGCGGTCAGAATCTAGAGGGGAGCGGGAAAGTTCACCAGACTGACTACAGGAAATAAGGAAAAAAGGTGGGGGGGTACTGGTACAGAGGAGTTTCTCTCTCTGCCAACCTTGCAAAGGCAAGCAAGAGACAAAGAGCAGGCCTTCACTCTGGATTTAGATAACAACTAGGGAGAGCTAAGGAACTGAGTCACTACAATTCAGTAGCCTAGGCAACCCAGTGGGAGTCCAGAGGAGAAACAGAGCCTGCACAGACTCTTTGGGTAGAAGCCAGAGATCGGAAGCTAAATACCATCAATTCTGCACAGCAGTGCGGTGCGGTATTACTTACCTCCTAAATAAATAAATAAATAAAAAGGAGAGATTTACCACGCATAACCTGAGGGTGTCACCTTTGCACACCCGTAACCCAGAAGAACCAAGCAGAGCTATCAGGCCACACCCATCTCAAGCCTCCAAGGCTCCTCCAACAGCAGGCAGTCCACTTAACACAGACATAGTATAAAAAAAAAAAAAAAGCACAGTGACGAAAGAAGAATTAACTATGCCAAGCAACAAACACAGAAATCGAGGGAACAAGATCAACGATGACACTATGATGCCTCCAAATAAACAAAACACCCCAAGCCAAGATTATGAAGATGATGAGATAGAAGAAATGCAAGATATGGATTTCAAAAAATTTATGATAAGAACATTTAGAAGTTTTCACAACACAACATATCAAAACTTATGGGATACAGCAAAAGCAGTATTGAGAGGCAAGTTAATAGCAATAGGTGCCTATATCAAGAAATTGGAAAGGTACCAAATAAATGAGCTTTCAGCACATCTCAAGGACCTAGAAAAACTGCAGCAAACCAAACCCAAATCTAGTAGGAGAATGAAATAATTAAAATCAGAGAAGAAATTAACAGGATTGAATCCAAAAAAACATTACAAAAAATCAGCCAAGCGAGAAGCTGGTTTTTTGAAAAAATAAACATAATGGACACCCCATTGGCCCAACTAACTAAAAAAAGAAGAGAAAAGACCCAAATCAATAAAATCAGAGATGAAAAAGGAAACGTAACAACAGACACCACAGAAATAAAAAGAATCATCAGAAATTACTACAAGGACCTGTATGCCAGCAAACAGGAAAATCTATCAGAAATGGATAGATTCCTGGACACATGCAATCTACCAAAATTGAACCATGAAGACATAGAAAACCTAAATAGACCCATAACTGAAAAAGAAATCGAAACAGTAATAAAGGCCCTCCCAACAAAGAAAAGCCCAGGACCAGATGGATTCACTGCTGAATTCTACCAGACATTTAAAGAAGAACTAATCCCATTTCTTCTCAAACTATTCAGAACAATTGAAAAAGATGGAATCCTCCCAAATTCTTTCTATGAAGCCAGCATCACCTTAATCCCTAAGCCAGAGAAAGATGCAGCACTAAAAGAAAATTATAGACCAATATCCCTGATGAACATAGATGCAAAAATCCTCAATAAATTTCACACCAATAGAATACAACAACACATCAGAAAAATCATCCACCCAGACCAAGTGGGATTTATCCCTGGTATGCAGGGATGGTTCAACATTCGCAAATCAACCAATGTGATTCACCACATTAACAGACTGCAAAAGAAAAACCATATGATTATCTCAATTGATGCAGAGAAAGCATTCGATAAAATTCAACACCCTTTCATGATGAAAACTCTAAGCAAATTGGGTATAGAAGGAACATTCCTCAATATAATCAAAGCAATTCATGAAAAACCCATGGCCAGCATCCTATTGAATGGGGGAAAAGTTGGAAGCATTTCCACTGAGATCTGGCACCAGGCAGGGATGACCACTCTCACCACTGCTATTTAACATAGTTCTGGGAGTTTTAGCCAGAGCCATCAGACAAGAAAAAGAAATTAAAGGAATACAAATTGAGAAGGAAGAAGTCAAACTATCCCTCTTTGCAGACAATATGATTCTTTACTTAGGGGATCCAAAGAACTCTACTAAGAGACTATTGGAACTCATAGAGGAGTTTGGCAAAGTGGCAGGATATAAAATCAATGCACAAAAATCAACAGCCTTTGTATACACAAGCAATGCCGTGGCTGAGAAAGAACTGCTAAGATCAATCCCATTCACAATAGCTACAAAAACAATCAAATACCTTGGAATAAACTTAACCAAGGACGTTAAAGATCTCTACGATGAGAATTACAAAGTCTTAAAGAAAGAAATAGAAGAGGATACCAAAAAATGGAACAATCTTCCATGCTCATGGATTGCGAGAATCAACATCATCAAAATGTCCATTCTCCCAAAAGCAATTTATAGATTCAATGCAATTCCAATCAGGATACCAAAGACATTCTTCTCAGATCTAGAAAAAATGATGCTGAAATTCATATGGAGGCAAAAGAGACCTCAAATAGCTAAAGCAATCTTGTACAACAAAAACAAAGCTGGAGGCATCACAATACCAGATTTCAGGACACACTACAGGGCAGTTGTAATCAAAACAGCATGGTACTGGTACAGAAATAGATGGATAGACCAATGGAACAGAATAGAAACACCAGAAATCAACCCAAACATCTACAGCCAACTTATATTTGATCAAGGATCTAAAACCAATTCCTGGAGCAAGGACAGTCTATTCAATAAATGGTGCTGGGAAAACTGGATTTCCACGTGCAGAAGCATGAAGCAAGACCCCTACCTTACACCTTACACAAAAATCCACTCAACGTGGATTAAAGACCTAAATCTACGTCCTGACACCATGAAGTTATTAGAGAACATTGGAGAAACCCTTCAAGATATTGGCACAGGCAAAGAATTTCTGGAAAAGACCCGGGAGGCACAGACAGTCAAAGCCAAAATCAACTATTGGGATTGCATCAAATTGAGAAGTTTCTGTACTGCAAAAGAAACAGTCAGGAGAGTGAAGAGACAACCGACAGAATGGGAAAAAATATTTGCAAACTATGCAACAGATAAAGGGTTAATAACCAGAATCTACAAAGAGATCAAGAAACTCCACAACAACAAAACCAACAACCCACTTAAGAGATGGGCCAAGGACCTCAATAGACATTTTTCAAAAGAGGAAATCCAAATGGCCAACAGGCACATGAAAAAATGTTCAAGATCATTAGCACTCAGGGAAATGCAAATCAAAAGCACAATGAGGTTTCACCTCACCCCGGTTAGAATGGCTCACATACAGAAATCTACCAACAACAGATGCTGGCGAGGATGTGGGGAAAAAGGGACACTAACCCACTGTTGGTGGGAATGCAAACTGGTCAAGCCACTATGGAAATCAGTCTGGAGATTCCTCAGAAACCTGAATATAACCCTACCGTTCGACCCAGCCATCCCACTCCTTGGAATTTACCCAAAGGAGTTTAAATTGATAAACAAAAAAGCGGTCTGCACCCTAATGTTTATTGCAGCACAATTCACAATAGCCAAGACCTGGAACCAACCTAAATGCCCATCAACGGTAGACTGGATAAAGAAATTATGGGATATGTATTCTTTAGAGTACTATACCGCAGTAAGAAACAACGAAATCCAGTCATTTGCAACAAAATGGAGGAATCTGGAACACATCATGCTGAGTGAAGTAAGCCAGTCCCAAAGGGACTAATACCATATGTTCTCCCTGATCGGTGACAACTGACTGAACACCAAAGGGGAAACCTCCTGAAGTGAAGTGGACACTATGAGAAATGGTGACTTGATCAGCATAGCCCTGACTGCTGATGGACAACTTAATACATTATCCCTCATAGTATTTTTTTTTGTCTGTTCTACTTGATATGACTGGTTTAATTCTGTAATTATCACACAGTTATTCTTGAGTGTTGAAAATTAACTGAAATGTGATCCCTGTTGAACGTAAGAGTGGGAATAAGAGAGGGAAGAGATGTGTAATTTGGGGCATGCTCGGGCTGACTTGCCCCAATTGGTAGAGTTGGAAACATACCAGGGGATTCCAATTCAATCCCATCAAGGTGGCATGTGCCAATGCCATCTCGCTATTCCAGGTGATCAATTTCAGTTCACAATTGATCATAATGAAAGGACTGAGAGTCAAGGGGAGCACATGGGCAAGCCTAGTATCTGCTGACACCAACCGATAGAATGGATAAAGGGGAGAGTGGTCCAGCATGGGAAGTGAGATGCTCAGCAGACTCATAGAATGGCGGATGTCCTAAATCGCACTCTGGCCTCAGAATCAGCCCTGATGGCACTCGGATCTGGCTGAAAAGCCCATGAGAGTATTTCAGGCATGGAAAGCCAAGACACTCTGGCAAAAAGATCTCTGTGAGTGAGATCCCAGTGGAAAGAACAGGTCTTCAAAGAGGGAGGTGCCTTTCTCTGAAGGGAGGAGAGAACCTCCACTTTGACTATGACCGTGTCTAAACAAGATAAGAGTCGGAGAACTCAGGGGGCTTCCATAGCCTTGGAAACTCATAACTGGTGCATAGGGAGATTACTGATGCCATAAACAGGAGTGTCAATTTGTGAAGTCAACGGCAGGAGTCACTGTGCACTTACTCCTCATGTAGGATCTCTGTCCTTAACGTGCTGTACACTGAGGCTTAATGCTATAACGAGTACTCAAACAGTATATTTCACTTTGTGTTTCTATGGGGGTGCAAACTGTTGAAATCTTTACTTAATGTACACTAAACTGATCTTCTGTAAAAAAAAAAAAAAAAAAAAAAAAAAAGTTATCCATTCCCAACTTGACTCTCACTGGGATTAAACATGACAATAGGTCTGATCTGATTTCTTCATCATTTAAAAAAAATCATCTATTATTTTTCACTTTATGTTTCTGTGTGGGAGCAAACTGTTGAAATACTTACTTAAGGTATGCTAGGCTGATCTTCTGTATATTAAGATAATCGAAAATGAATCTTGACGTGAATGGAGGAGGAGAGGGAGTGGGAAGGGGGGGGTTGTGGGTGGGAGGGACGGTATGGGGGGGGAAGCCATTGTAACACATGAGTCGTACTTTGGAAATTTATATTCATTAAATAAAAGATAAAAAAAAAAATCAACAGCCTTTGTATACACAAGCAATGCCATGGCTGAGAAAGAACTGCTAAGATCAATCCCATTCACAATAGCTACAAAAACAATCAAATACCTTGGAATAAACTTAACCAAGGACGTTAAAGATCTCTACGATGAGAATTACAAAGTCTTAAAGAAAGAAATAGAAGAGGATACCAAAAAATGGAACAATCTTCCATGCTCATGGATTGCGAGAATCAACATCATCAAAATGTCCATTCTCCCAAAAGCAATTTATAGATTCAATGCAATTCCAATCAGGATACCAAAGACATTCTTCTCAGATCTAGAAAAAATGATGCTGAAATTCATATGGAGGCAAAAGAGACCTCAAATAGCTAAAGCAATCTTGTACAACAAAAACAAAGCTGGAGGCATCACAATACCAGATTTCAGGACACACTACAGGGCAGTTGTAATCAAAACAGCATGGTACTGGTACAGAAATAGATGGATAGACCAATGGAACAGAATAGAAACACCAGAAATCAACCCAAACATCTACAGTCAACTTATATTTGATCAAGGATCTAAAACCAATTCCTGGAGCAAGGACAGTCTATTCAATAAATGGTGCTGGGAAAACTGGATTTCCACGTGCAGAAGCATGAAGCAAGACCCCTACCTTACACCTTACACAAAAATCCACTCAACATGGATTAAAGACCTAAATCTACGACCTGACACCATCAAGTTATTAGAGAACATTGGAGAAACCCTTCAAGATATTGGCACAAGCAAAGAGTTTCTGGAAAAGACCCGGGAGGCACAGGCAGTCAAAGCCAAAATCAACTACTGGGATTGCATCAAATTGAGAAGTTTCTGTACTGCAAAAGAAACAGTCAGGAGAGTGAAGAGACAACCGACAGAATGGGAAAAAATATTTGCAAACTATGCAACAGATAAAGGTTAATAACCAGAATCTACAAAGAGATCAAGAAACTCCACAACAACAAAACCAACAACCCACTTAAGAGATGGGCCAAGGACCTCAATAGACATTTTTCAAAAGAGGAAATCCAAATGGCCAACAGGCACATGAAAAAATGTTCAAGATCATTAGCACTCAGGGAAATGCAAATCAAAAGCACAATGAGGTTTCACCTCACCCCGGTTAGAATGGCTCACATACAGAAATCTACCAACAACAGATGCTGGCGAGGATGTGGGGAAAAAGGGACACTAACCCACTGTTGGTGGGAATGCAAACTGGTCAAGCCACTATGGAAGTCAGTCTGGAGATTCCTCAGAAACCTGAAGATAACCCTACTGTTCGACCCAGCCATCCCACTCCTTGGAATTTACCCAAAGGAATTTAAATTGGCAAACACAAAAGCGGTCTGCACCCTAATGTTTATTGCAGCACAATTCACAATAGCCAAGACCTGGAACCAACCTAAATGCCCATCAACGGTAGACTGGATAAAGAAATTATGGGATATGTACTCTTTAGAATACTATACCGCAGTAAGAAACAATGAAATCCAGTCATTTGCAA
Organism: Oryctolagus cuniculus; assembly: GCF_051225735.1. Taxonomy (NCBI): domain Eukaryota; kingdom Metazoa; phylum Chordata; class Mammalia; order Lagomorpha; family Leporidae; genus Oryctolagus; species Oryctolagus cuniculus. The sequence continues at coordinate 19,921,842 of NC_142884.1, forward strand.
CAAAATGGAGGAATCTGGAACACATCATGCTGAGTGAAATAAGCCAGTCCCAAAGGGACTAATACCATATGTTCTCCCTGATCGGTGACAACTGACTGAACACCAAAGGGGAAACCTCCTGAAGTGAAGTGGACACTATGAGAAATGGTGACTTGATCAGCATAACCCCGACTGTTAATGAACAACTTAATACATTATCCCTCTTAGTATTTTTTTTGTCTGTTCTACTTAATATGACTGGTTTAATTCTGTAATTAATACACAGTTATTCTTAAGTGTTGAAATTTAACTGAAATGTGATCCCTGTTAAACATAAGAGTGGGAATAAGAGAGGGAAGAGATGTACAATTTGGGACATGCTCAAGCTGACTTGCCCCTAATGGTAGAATTAGAAACATACCAGGGGATTCCAATTCAATCCCATCAAGGTGGCATATACCAATGCCATCTCACTAGTCCAAGTGATCAATTTCAGTTCACAATTCATCATAATGAAAGGACTAAGAGTCAAAGGGATCACATAACAAGTCTAGTACCTGCTAATACTAACCGATAGAATAAATAAAGGGGAGAGTGATCCAACATGGGAAGCGAGATACTCAGCAGACTCATAGAATGGCAGATGTCCTAAACAGCACTCTGGCCTCAGAATCAGCCCTAAAGGCATTCGGATCTGGCTGAAAAGCCCACGAGAGTATTTCAGGCATGGAAAGCCAAGACACTCTGGCAAAAAAAAAAAAAAAAAAAAAAAAACCTAAATGAAAGATCTCTATGAGTGAGATCCCAGTGGAAAGAACAGGTCTTCAAAGAAGGAGGTACCTTTCTCTGAAGGGAGGAGAGAACCTCCACTTTGACTATGACCTTGTCTAAACAAGATAGGAGTTGGAGAACTCAAAAGGCTTCCATAGCCTTGGAAACTCATGACTGGAGCATAGGGAGATTACTGATGCCATAAACAGGAGTGTCAATTTGTAAAGTCAACAACAGGAGTCACTGTGCACTTACTCCTCATGTAGGATATCTCTGTCCTTAATGTGCTGTACAGTGAGATTTAATGCTATAACGAGTACTCACACAGTATATTTCACTTTGTGTTTCTATGGGGGTGCAAACTGTTGAAAGCTTTACTTAATGTATACTAAACTGATCTTCTGTAAAAAAAAGAAAAAAAGAAATTATCAATTCCCAACTTGACTCTCACTGGGATGAAACATGACAATAGGTCTGATCTGATTTCATTATCATTTAAAAAATCATCTATTATTTTTTACTTTATGTTTCTGTGTGAGAGCAAACTGTTGAAATCTTTACTTAATGTATGCTAAACTGATCTTCTGTACATAAAGAGGATCAAAAATGAATCTTGATGTGAATGGAAGGGGAGAGGGAGTGGGAAAGGGGAGGGCTGTGGGTGGGAGGGACATTATGGGGGGAAGCCATTGTAATCCATAAGCTGTACTTTGGAAATTTATATTCATTAAATGAAAGTTAAAAATAAATAAAATATTTTTATTTTATTTTATTTTTTTTGACAAGCAGAGTAGGAGAGAGAGAGAGAGAGAGAGAGAGAGAGAGAGAGAGAGAGAGAAAGGTCTTCCTTTTTCCGTTGGTTCACCCCCCAAGGGGCTGCCAGGGCCAGCACGTTGCAGCCGGCGCACTGTTCCAATCCAAAGCCAGGAGCCAGGTGCCTCCTCCTGTTCTGCCATGCAGGTGCAGGGGCCAAGCACCTGGGCCATCCTGCACTGCACTCCCAGGCCACAGCAGAGAGCTGGTCTGGAAGAGGAGCAACTGGGACAGAATCCGGCGCCCTGACTGGGACTAGAACCCAGGGTGCCGCCGCTGCAGGCAGAGGATTAGCCTAGTGAGCCACAGGGCTGGCCAATAAAACCTTTTTAAAAAAAGATAAATAAAGGACTAGTGCTGTGGTTCAACGGGTTAGGGCCTAGGCCTGTGGAGCCAGCATCCCGCATCCCATGTGGGTGCTAGTTCAGATCTTGGCTGCTCCACTTCCAATCCAGCTCTATGCAATGACCTGGGAAGGCACTGGAGAATGGCCCGGGTCCTTGGGCCCCTGTGCCCATGTGGGAGGCCCAGGGAAGGTTCCTGGCTCCTGGCTTCAGGTCAACTCAGCTCTGGCCATTTCAGCTGGTTGGGCAGTGGACCAGTAGATGAAAGACTTCTCTCTCTCTCTGTCTCTCCTTCTCTCTCTGACTTTCAAATAGATAAATAAATCTTTTTAAAAAAAGATAATTAAAGTTTTAAAACTGTAGAAGGAATGATGGAAAAAGTGAACCTCACCGTAGCAAATTCAGAATGTCTTGATAGGGCCTGGCGCTGTGGTGTTGCAGGTAAAGCTGCTGCCTGCAGTGCTGGCATGGCATACAGGTGCCAGTTCTAGTCCCAGCTGCCCCACTTCCGATCCAGCTCTCTGCTATGGCCTGGGAAAGCAGAAAATGGCCCAAGTCCCTGGGCTCCTGCACCTGTGTGTGAAACCCAGAGGAAGCTCCTGGCTCCTGGCTTTGGATCGGCGTAGCTCCAGCCGTCGCAGCCAGTTGGGGAGTGAACCAGTGGATGGCAGACCTCTCTCTCTCTGCCAACACGCACAGCCTCAGTCTGATCATGAGAACATCAGGCCAAGTCAAACTGAACGTTCCTCTGCAGCATAACTGACCAGGACTCTTCAGAAGCGTCCAGGCCATGAAGGAAGACTGAAGAACTGTCCCAGACTCTGGGAGACTAACCAGACAGGACACTGGAGGCAAGCTGGAGGCCTGGCTCACACCCTGGACCAGAAAAAGGAAACCAGTGGGAACATTGCAACACTCCAGTGAGAGCCAAGGACACTTTAGTTAGTACACTATCTTGCTTTGTAAACCACACACAGGGCTCTTTCTGCATGACCAATCAAGCACACGATGCACACAACAGAGAGCATAGCTCTGGCCCTGCTCCGGGTGGGGATAAAGACCCCAGCTACTTCCTGTGACACACCTCTCTCCACACTGCTGCCTGCACCAACACAAACTCACATCCCAGGGCCCCAGTGAGGTGACCTGTGCTCACCACCTGGCACTGCCTGCTGCAACATCAGTTACCTGTGACAAATCAAAACACAAGCTCCCTGGGGCAGCGATTCTGAGATCACTGCGTCTCCACAGGCTGGCACAGAGAGGGATCAGTACATGTCGGCTAAGCCAACAGTGTAGGGGCAGCTGTGGGGAAGCGGCTGCTATGGTCCTCACTCTGCCCACTAGAGCACCCATTCGCCACCTCCCATTTGATCTCTATCAACTTAACCTTTCTACATCTCGCCTATGCTTTGGAAAGAAAATCATAGGACAAGGTATAGGCAGTAGAAAATCAGGAGAAACCAAAATTTAGAAGGAATAAAAATAGAATAAAAAGTCAAGATCAGAATAAAATATTTTACATTTCTCTTGTTTGGATCTATCAGATATGCTACCACCATACTTCAAGAGTTATTTTAGTTTTTTAAATGTTTATTCATTTTTATTTATTTGAAAGGCAGAGCATCAGAGAGGGCAAGAGAGAGAGAGAAATCTTCTATCTACTGGTTCACTCTCCAAATGTCTTCAACAACTGGGCCTGGACCATGCCGAAACCAGGAGCCAGGAACTCCACTCAGGTCTCCCTCACAGGTGGCAGGTACTCAGGATTCGATCTACCATTTGCTGTCTCCTAGGGCACTAGCAGGAAGCTGTCCTGGAAGTGGGCAGCCAGGACTTACATCAGGTGCTCCAGTATGGAACCAAAGGTGCCCCAAGCAGTGGCTTAATCGGCTGTATCACAAGATCCATTCCTTCCGAGAGTTGTTTTAAAGATCAAATGGGGGGTGGCGTGCTGTTGTGCAGTGGGTTAAAGCCCAGCCTGCAGTGCTGGCATCCCATATGGGTACTGGTTCGTGTCCTGGCTGCTCCTCTTCTGATCCAGTTCTATGCTATGGCCTGGGAAAGCAGTAGAGGATGGCCCAAGTCCTTGGGTCCCTGCACCTGCGTGGAAGACCTGGAAGAAACTCTTGGCTCCTGGCTTTGGATCAGCTCAGCTCTGGCCACTGCGGATTTTTGGCGAGTGAACTAATGGAAGGAATGGAGTTGCTCTCTCGCTGACTATCTACTTCTAACTCTTACAAAACAAACAAACAAACAAACAAACAAACAGAAAAAGATCAAATGAGGAAGTATATAGAGAATATTTACCCCACAGCCTAGACATAATCAATGTTCAAAAGTAGTAGTTATTTTTATTTTTACTAAGAAAGGTAGTATCTACACTACATCTAGATAATTACAGGGGGCAGGTGTTACGGGGTACCAGGTGGAGCCACCGTCTGTCTGTGAAGCCTCCATCCCATTATGGGCACCGGTTCATTTCCAGGCCGCTCTACTTCCAATCCAGCTCCCTGCTGATGGCCTAGGAAAAGCAGCAGAACGTAGCCCAAGTGCTTGGGCCACTGCTACCACCATGGGAGACCCAGATGGAGCTCCCAGATTCCACCTGGTCCAGAACCAGCCATTGTGGCCATCTGGGGAGTAAGCCAGTAGATAGAAGATATTTCTCTCTCTCTCGCTAACTCTGACTTTCAAATAAAAAAATTACAAGGATAAAGTACAATATAGCAGTTCTAAAACTATTCACATAAAAAATACTTAATGAGCTTTTCTTTTTTAACAAATATTAGATTTCTAATAAGATAAAGTCAAATAACTGAAGAGAAATATCAATCTAAAATAACAGGTAAATCAGTCTCTCTCTCCACACACACAATAAACACTAAAGAGATACCCAACTTTGCAAGTGAAAAAATGCAAGTTAAAACAAGAGATCATGTTCACCCAGCAAACAAGCAGAAATTAAAAAGCCTAGTAACAGGGCCGGTGCTGTGGTGCAGCAGGTAAAGCCACTGCCTGCAGTGCTGGCATCACATATGTGTGTCAGTTCAAGTCCCGGCTGCTCCTCTTCTGATCCAGCTCTCTGCTATAGTCTGGGAAAGCAGTAGAAGATGGCCCAAGTCCTTGGGCCCCTGCACCCATGTGGGAAGACCTGGGGAAGTTCCTGGCTCCTGGCTTCGGATCGGCACAGCTCTGGCCATTGCAGCCAACTGGGGAGTGAACCAGCGGATGGAAGACCTCTTTCTCTCTGCCTCTCCTCTGTGTAACTCCTTCAAGTAGATAAATAAAATCTTTTTTTTTTTTTTTAAAAAAGCCTATTAATGAGGTTGTATAGGAAAAGAAACCCCAATAATGATAGCATAAATTGCGATAATCTTTCTGGAGGGAAATCTGACAAATCTGTCAAAAACTGTAATACACATTAAGAAAACTATTCTTAATAACATGTGAGTGCAAAGGCATCACCTGCCAAAGATGACGATGAAAACCCAGTAAGAAAAGTTCCTCTTGGGGCCGGCACCATGGCGTGGCTGGTTAAGCTGCTGCCTGCAACGCCAGCATCCCAAATGGGTGCCCGTTTAAGTCCTGGCTGCTCCACTTCCAATCCAGTTAATGCTCCTGGGAAAGCAGTGGAAGATGGACCAAATCCTTGGGCCCTGCCACCCGTTTGGGAAACTAGATGGAGGTCCAGGCTCCGGGCTTCAGCCTGGCTCAGTCTCAACCATCACAGCCATCTAAGGAGGAAACCAGCAAATGGAAGATCTCTCCCCCTTTCTTTTCAACTCTTCAAGAAAAATCCTTGGAAATTAAAAAAAAAAACGAACTTACTCTTAAGTCCTCCACCTACCCCAGGGGTATCCTGAGGGTGGAAAAGACCCCAGTAGTCCTGGAAAGGGGGTCAGTAGGAAGGGGGTGAGAAGGACAGGAAACGGGTTGCCCAAGGGGTAGCTGGGGAGCACAAGCTGCTGCCCAAACCACACCTGGATGGCCTGCAGCTGGCTGCTCTGCGAGAGGAACAGCACAGGGGCTGCTCAGCGGGTCTCCTCACTGCAGAGCAGAAGTGCACAAGCACAGAGCAGGATGCCAGAGAGCAGCCGAGCAGGACACACGGACCCAAGCAGAGACAAGCTGGCTTACTGGAGCATACTACTCTGAGGCTGGTCCCAAGAGTGATGCACTCACCTCCCAAGGGAACTGTGGTGATGGGCATGGTGGGGCGTGGAGCACGAGGTCTCCAAAGGGGCCACAGAGCAGAGGTAACTTCCGAGTTCAGGGCGCACAGTGCACCAGTACCAGCTTATGCAAATAGAGACAGGACTGGGCTGCTCCCTATACAGCCTTTCTTCTGTTAACACCACAGTCTGGGAAGTGAGAGACAGAGGAGCTCCAGGTGAGAGTGGCTGCCCCACAGACTACAGAAACAGAAATCCAGCCCTCAGTAGTGCTCCTTAAAGAGCAGAGATCACAGGCACACCGTGCAGAATACAGCCTGGTGCAGGGGCCCACTCTAGGGAACCATCACACAGTAACCACACACCAGGAAGAAGGAGCCGTGACAGGGATGTAAGTTACGTGGATGTACCCACATTCTTATGGGAACACACAGCACAAAATGGCTTGAAAATCTAGCTGGCTGTCAAGAAGAAACTGGTTAAATCCAATAACCATATTGGTCATAGTCACCCATGAAAAAGACTCAAAGTGGTTAGGAGAGGGATATGGATTGGCAAGGTACCTCCACAGCTACTCCTAAGTTAATTCTGCAAACAAGACAGCCTGTTCTCTTCCTAAGAAAGTCCATGCCCACAGAGGTGTCTAACCTCACGGACAGAGGGTAGGTGCCAGGCTCACAGGGGTGTGTAAGTGCACTAACAGAGGGCAGGATCCACGATCACATGGGTATGTAAGTGCACCAACGGAGGGTGGGAAGGTCACAGCCTGCAAAGCCCACAGAGGCCTCCAGGAGGAAAGACGTAGGACAGAGGCAGGCATGTGGTCAACTTTTTTTTAATGCTCCAGCAGTTTTATTTCATGAAAGCTTTTCTTTAGAATTACTCTACTACTTTTTTTTTTTTTGACAGGCAGAGTGGACAGTGAGAGAGAGAGAGAGAGAGAAAGGTGTTCCTTTGCCATTGGTTCACCCTCCAATGGCCACTGCGGCCGGTGCACTGCGCTGATTCGAAGGCAGGAGCCAGGTGCTTTTCCTGGTCTCCCATGGGGTGCAGGGCCCAAGCACTTGGGCCATCCTCCACTGCACTCCCTGGCCACAGCAGAGAGCTGGCCTGGAAGAGGGGCAACCGGGACAGAATCCAGGGCACAAACCGGGACTAGAACCCGGTGTCCCAGCGACACAAGGCGGATGATTAGCCTATTGAGCCACGGCGCCGGCCTCTACTACTTTTTATAAGTTGTTTTTTTAAGTCAAAAGACACAGAGCTCAGGCCCTGGAGTGGGTGCTTGAGAATTCTACTCACAGCCAGTTTGACCAGCACCAACTCAGAGGCTGCCTCCTGCAGAACTCAGACCTTCAAAACCTGTTCGCGGGTAACTGATGGCACATAAATGCAGACATGAACTGAAGGCATTTACTCATGATTCCTGTGACTTCAGAACCTGTACTTACACAATCTCAGCGCTGTCTTCACAGAAGTCAATGTGCAATGTAACAGGCTTCATGCAGTACAACCGGAACTTTTTTGCTCTGTAGGGAAGCTGCATAAATGATTCCACTGCAACTCGGATGCTGACAAATGAAGCAGAGAGAGTTCCATTATAAAACACACAACACAGAACAGACTCCTTTATAGTTCACCTAGGTCAGTAACATGCTTGCCGTAAAACAAAGTAAAGGACATCCCTTTCTGATTCTAACACAGCCTCCAACAGATGCTTGGAGACATCTGGCCAAGGGGACAAAACTGCTTCTTGGAGGGTGGAAAAAAATCTTTCTGTAAAAGCAGAGAGATCCTACATAGTGATTCAGTGTATCTGTGGCATCAAAATTTCATGTCACAGGGGCAGGAATTCAGGGAGAGTGTATCTGGTGAGGCTCCTCAGGTTAAGACACACTGTGCAGCTGGCACTGTGGTGCAGGTGAAGGCGCCACCCACGGCGCCAGTGTCCTTGCGAGTGCCAGCTTGGGCCCAGATCCACTGCCGATCCAGCTCCTTGCTAATGCGCCTGGGACATCAGTGAAGACAATTCAAGTACTTGGGTCCCTGTGCCCACATGGGAAACTCAGGTGGAGTTCTGGGTTCCTGGTTTCAGCTTGGCTGTTGTGGGAATTTGCAGAAGTAAACCAAAGGATGAAAGATACACTTCTCTTTCTTTCTCTCCTTTTCTGTCACTCTGCCTTTCATACCACAAATCAGAAGGAAGGAGGGAAGGAGGGAGGAAGAGAGGAAGGGAGGGAAAGAAGGAACAGAAATACTGCACAGGGGCAGGCATGCGGCCTACCTGCTGGGATGCTGCTTGGGATGCCCTGACCTCGTGTCAGAACACCCGGGCTCCAGTTCTTGTTCCACACCCAATCAGCCTCCTGCTGGTGCAGGCCCTGGGAGGCAGCAGGTGGCTGGGTCTCTGCCACCCACAGGAGAGACAACATTGAGTTTCCAGTTCCTGGCTCCAGCATGGCCTACCCAGGGCTGTTGTAGGTATTTTAGAAGTGAAACAAGAAGGCACGCGCTCTCTCTCCCGCTCTCGTCTCTGTCTCTGTCTCTCTCTCTGTCTCTCTGCCTTTCAAATACATAAAAAGTGAAAAATAAAAGGAAACACTGAATAACAATGAATAAGCCTGTGAAATAAATTCCATTTACTACGTGACCAGAAGTACCCCAACATTGCTGTCTATGAACAGATGTTTTAAAAATTAGTATTTGCCAACTTTGCACAAAACAGCTGATGGACGGCGAGGTGACAAGGCAAGCAACAGACATGCCAACATATTTCCTCACCATCAAGCAGCTCTCTTCCCTGAAGCCCTACCCTTTGTCTTAGATAGGTTAGAGCTCTACTTAATCATTTGATTTTCTTGCCAAAAATAAACTCAAAACACCAAACACAAAAGGAAAAGCTCCCATGATGGCTAAACACAGTAAGTACTTAAAAACAAAATATTTATTTATTTGAAAGAGTTACACAGAGGGAGAGGGGGATGGAGAGGGGGAGGGGGAGGGGGAGAGGGGGAGAGAGAGAGAGAGAGGGAGGGAGGGAGGGGTCTTCCATCCACAGGTTCACTCTCCAATTGGTCACACTGGCTGGAGCTGTGCGGATCTACAGCCAGGAGCCAGGAACTTCTTCCAGGTCCTCCTGCACACGGGTGCAGGGCCCAAGGACTCGGCTTTCCCAGGCCATAGCAGAGAGCTGGGTCAGAAGTGAAGCAGCCTGGGCTTTTTAACCAGCACCTATATGGGATGCCGGCACTGCAGTTGGTGACTGTACCGCTATGCCACAGCGCTGACCCCAAGTACTTTTATAACAATTATGGTCACAGAGGTGCAGAATCCCAAGCTGGGGAGGCACCTACTTTTCCCTTAAGTATCTGCAAATCCTCCATGTCTGGTGAGCCCTTCTGCCACGAAACTCCTCTACGTGAGAGACACCTCTTACTGCACCGAAGGCTAGCTGGCTCTGCTCTTTTTGCACTGGAATAAGAGCCCTTGTGTTTGCCTATTAAATGGACATCCTCTGACTCTGGGACAAACCATGGGACAATTATCACTAAACACCAACAGTGACTTGTGCTAGCTTTTCCTTAACATTTATTTATTTGAGAGGTAAAGCTATAGACAGAGAGAGGGAAAGACAGAGAGCTTGGTCTTCCATTCTCTGGCTCACTCCCCAAATAGCTACAATGGCCAGAGCTGGGCCAATCCAAAGCCAGGAGCTACTTTGGGTCTCCCACATGGGTGCAAGGGCCCAAGCACTTGGGTCATCTTCTGCTGTTCTCCAAGGCCATGAGTAGGGAGCTGGATTCAAAGTGAACGGGTGCCCATAAAGGATGCTGGCACGGCAGGCAGCGACTTAACCTACTATACCACAGCACCAGCCTCGTGTGCTGGCATGTTCCCCCCACCCCCAGAAACCATTTATTAAAACTTCATGCATTTTATCAATACAACTTTAGGAACACAGTGATGTGCTAATGTTTTCTAGTGAGCTGTGACATGCAGTCCCACAGTCAATGAAGGTTACAGTCAGGACGAGCCTGAACCGTCTCCACACCCTACGTGATAGCCACACCTTTACTCTGTGACGCAGAACAACCAGGAATACACACTTGAGTATATAATCTGCTCTCTGCAACCTGAGGGTGGCCATCAATTTCCTCCTCCATGGAGACACGGAGAGTTTCTCTCTACCTCCTGGTGGTGAGGCAAACCGCACTGAAGGACCCACCCCATCCCACGTGCAAACTAAGAGGACAGGCCAGAGAGCAGCTGGCACAGGGCACCCAGGAGACGAGAAGGGAACAGCCTGAACCTGCCCTGCCCCACCCTAGGCAGGCAAGTGGAGAAAGGCCACAGTCACTCTCTCTGTCCTCATTAGGACCATTTGCTCCTCTAGTCATGCACGCAGAATGGAAACCTGCAGTCTTCCTTCATTATTTATCTGAAAGTCAGAGACAGAGAGACAAACACAGATGCCTGTCCACTGGTTGATTCATTTCTCAAATGCGGCAACAGCCAGGCTGACACCAGGAGTCCAGAACTCAGTCTCCCGTGTGGGTGGCAGGGGTCAACTTGAGCCCTCATCTGCTGCCTCCCGGGGGTGCGCTGGCAGAAAACCAGAGTGGAGAGTGGAGCTGAGATTCAAGTGCAGGCACTCTGATGTGACGCACAGGCATCCAAGTCGTGACTTCATCACCGCGCCAAATGCCTGGCCCAAGTTTTCATTTCTTAAGGCACAAAAACTCTCAATGTCTTCTTTTTGCAAAAGGTAATCCCCTTACTTTAAAAACTGACATTCTCCTTTAAAATTCATCATTATCTCCTTAAACAGAGTAAGGCAAACAGACATAAAACCACACATACGTCTAAACAAATTCAGAGTTGGTGAACTCAAGGGGCTTCCATAGCCTAGACAGCTCATAGCAAGAGGCTCGGGTGATTGCTGACAGCATAAATAAGTGTGCCAATTGTTAAATCAACAACGGGAGTCACTGGGTTCATGCTCCCCATGTAGGATCTCTGTCCTTAATGTGTTTTACTATGAAACTTAAAAACAACACTACTAGTCGAACAATACCCTATACCTGGTTCGGTTGTGTGAGTGCAGCCTGTGGAAATCCCTGCTTAGTATATACTAAGTTGATCTTCAGTATATGAAGGTAATTGAAAATGAAACGTGATGAAGGGCGGGATGGGAGAGGGAGTGGGGGAGGGGAGGGCCACGGGAGGGAGGGAGGTCAGGGTTGAGGGGAAGCCACAACAATACAAAAGATGCATTTTATATTCTACTTAAAACTATTGGTTGAACTCTGTAATTAATACACAATTACTCTTAGGTGTATAATTAATGCTGTAAGTAGTACTCAAATAGTATTTTACACTTTGTGTTTCTGTGTGGGAGCAAAATGTGGAAATCTTAACATATGCTAAATTGATCTTCTATATATAAAGATAATTGAAAATTAATCGTGATGTGAAGGGGAAGGGGAGAGGGAGTGGGAGAGGGGAGCGTTGTGGGTGGGAGGGAAGTTACGGGGGGGAGAAGCTCTTGTAATCCATAAGCTGTACTTTGGAAATTTATGTTCATTAAATAAAAAAAAAAAACACACATACGTACTTTTTAGATTTTACTGGAATGTACCTGGCGAAGTCTACAAGGAAACACTCTGCCAGGTAATGGTCTGCTGAAGACATGATTGACTTAATGACAGCCCTGCACCAGCACCGTAGCTCCGGACAATACACCATGCAGACCTGCAAAACAGAAGGCAGGCTTTATTACGTTCAGCAGTCAAACCTCTAGTCACGTGATGACAGCCCTAAAGGCTCCTCTCCACATCGTCTCAGCCTGTACCCCACTTACAGGAGATGACACAGGTGTAGGAGGCTGCCCAAACTGAGCACTGTCTCCCAGGAAAAGGCCCCCCAGGAAACAGGGATCAGCTGAAAGGAAAGTGCTAAACAGGAAGAATTCCAGCTCACCAATACAGAAGGAGTGGGAGAAATCACCATATTGAAACAAATGAGGGGCCCGTGCTGTGGCATATCCTGTAAAGCCACTACCTGCAGTGCTGGCATCCTATATTGGCGCTGGTTCGAGCCCCGGCTGCTCCACTTCCAATCCAGCTCTCTGCTATGGATGGGAAAGCAGTAGAAGATCGGCCACGTCCCTGGACCCCTGCACCTGGCGTGGGAGACCAGGAGGAAGCTCCTGGTCCCTGGCATTGGATCGGCACAGCTATGGTTGTCGCGGCCAACTGGGCAGTGTACCAGGGAGCAGAAGATCTCCTCTCTCTCTCTGCCTCTCCTCTCTGCGTAAGTCTGACTTTCAAATAAATAAATCATGCTTTAAAAAAAAAGAAAACAAATGAAAGTGGATTCGGGCAGTGACAGCCACTGAATGGAGAGAGCATGAAGTGAAACACTCACAGCAGTGCCACGAAGGAGGGGTCACCCTAGCATGGCTTGCAAGTGGCACTCTCTCCCATGTTAAACCCACGTGAAGGTAACAGCACGCCTGTTCTTCAAAACAAGTGACCCCGAATCTATTCACAGTGTCCTGTTTAACCACCTCTCCACAAAAGGACAGGGAGAAAGCGCTCACCTCCTGGGTAAATGCTCACTGTGAGGAGCCCATCATGCTTTCCCAAACAAGACTACACTTAAAGGACCACTGACCCCGTTCCATCCCTCCAGTAAGTCACTGGTATGGAAAAATAACAAATTGGTCACTAAGGACATTTGTGGGCACGAGGGAAGGAATTCAGATGAGGTCTTGTCTCCCTCCTAACGAGTGTTCACGTCCTTCCCCTCCGTGCTATTACCGAAGTTCACACTTGGAACGTGGCTGACCCAAGAGAAATCAGACCACAGCAATGGTGGCTGAGGCTGCACGAAAGCAAAGAAGCCCTGATGTGGAGCACAGAGCAGAAACAATCCCAAGTCGGTCAAAGCCATGAGCAACCAAAGAGGGAGGCACGGCCCAGAACTGAAAACCCCAGGTCCTCTTTGCCAAGGTCCGTATACCTGCCCTGGCTCCCACCGCCAGGAAGACGGCCCTAACACCTGGATCTGGATGGCATCTATCCCAAGGCCCCACTTGGACCTACACAAGCACCACCCCCTGCCACCATCAGCCTGAGTCTCATGCAACCCAAAAACCTAACACAAGGCAACAGCCATGAACGTTAAAATACTCTAATCACATTCATCATTCTAAGCTCCTGAAATATTTTTAACAATTATCTGGTAGACAGAGCACTCCCACCCAATGATTCACTCCCCAAGGACCACAACAGCCGTGGGGGAGAGGGTGAAGGCTATGAGCTAGGAACTCAATCCAGGTCTCTCAGGTGGGTAACAGGGATCTAATTACTTGAGCTATCATCTGGTGCTTCCCAGGGTCTGTGTATTAGCAGGAAGCTAGAATCAGGAACCGAATGTAAACACTCTAACATGGTGGTGTTTCAACTACCTGGCCAAACACCCACCCCTACATCCTGATTAGTGTTTCAAGATAGGATAATTAAAGGCTGGTGCTGGTTCCAGCTCCGGCTGCTCCACTTCCAGTCTGGTTCCCTGCTAATGAGCCTGCGAAAGCAAAGGAAGATGGTCTGAGTCCTTGGGTCCCTGCACCCACGTGGGAGATCCTGATGGAACTCCTGACTCCTGGCTTCGGCCTGGCCCAGTCCTGGTCATTAAGGCCATTTGGGGATTGAACTAGAGGATGGAAGATCTATCTGTCCCTCTAACTTTGCCTTTCAACTAAATAAATCTTTAAATAATAATAAAGATACAATAAATAAAGTGCATTCAGATACATACCTGTCCTTCTTCCAACATTAATGGTTTTATTTCTATATCTTTACACATGCTGTTATAGAAGTCATTCATGGCGCTATTTAGTTTTTGATAGTCGACTTCATGATCCAAAAAGGGACTACATCCTTTTATAATAACCCAGAAGCAATCTGGATCTTCAACCTGCAGAATTTTTAAAAGATTATAAAATCATGCATGATTTCTTTTAAAACCAAATAAACCTTTGAAAGGAGCCAAGAGCCACCATAAAAAAAAAAAAAATGGGGCTCTTGAGACAAACTGTTCCAGAGACGGCCTTACAAAATGGGGAGTAAACCGGTTCACAGAGAAAGCAGTCAGCTACTGACCGGAGATACGCAGAACACCTGCCTTGTAGATAAGCCCCCCTTCCTTCCTCTTGCTCAAGGTTAACTAAAAAAGTTACAAGGCATGTAGCAACCTACTCCTGTCTCCTAGAAACCCCCTCCCCTAATGTATCCCTTTGACCTAGTACTTTTCCACCGACATTAGCACTTCAGACTGCCATAAAAGGCCCGCTACTGAAAATTATCCAATGAACTTATGCCAGTCTTTAATATGTTAATTCTGTGATTTTGCCTTATAAAAGCTGTAAAAGATAGCTGCTCGGGGCTCCTCTCACTTGCTTGCTGCTTGCAGCAGTAGGGGGCCCATTTGTACAAATGAAATAAATTACCTCCTGTTCTATTGCATCCTTTGGTTCGGGAGTCTGTGTTTCTGGGGTCGTCACAAGAGGACACCGCTTTTGGGGTCCTACACGTTAGAACCATGTAACTTTCTAATTTAAGTGATCTATCATTTTTGACAACTACCTTTCTCTTAAATGGTCATACGAAAGAGCCAAAGATAAAATTTAAAACATGTGATCAATAATATGCAATTCTCAATTATGTAGTACAACTCAAAAAGCAATCAGTTCTATTTGGTCTCCTGTAGCTTAAAAATATAAATATTAAAAATATTCTTATTATTAAAATACCTATTAAAACATCCATATATATAAAAGGTTCAGAACATTTTTAGTATTCTTTTTGTGTAAGAAAAATAAGTATGAATATATATACAGCCTGCTCATATTTTTTTAAATGACAGCAGATGA
Source organism: Oryctolagus cuniculus (assembly GCF_051225735.1). NCBI lineage: Eukaryota > Metazoa > Chordata > Mammalia > Lagomorpha > Leporidae > Oryctolagus > Oryctolagus cuniculus. Next base: position 19,936,859 of record NC_142884.1, read on the forward strand.
ACCAAAACAAATACAGATTACCTCCTACAGGAGAAAAGAATGGAGTAGAAAGAATAAGGATGAAACTTAGACTGACTTCTCTGATGGGTCTTATCTACTATTGTTATTATTACCTACTATTGTTATCTACTGTTGTTATTTTTATTGTTAGGGGAAAGAATTATAAAATGGAAAATTAAATTTTTTAAAAGATTTTATTTATTTGAGAGGTAGAGTTAGAGAGAGAGGGAGAGACAGAGAAAAAGGTCTTTCATCCGCTAGTTCAATCCCCAAATGCCCACAATGGCCAGAGCTGGGCAGATCCGAGACCAGGAGCCAGGAGCTTCTTCTGGGTCTCCCATGCAGGTGCAGGGGCCCAAATACTTGGACCATCTTTTACTGCTTTTCCAGGCCATACAATAGAGCTGGATAGAAGAGGAGTAGCTAAGACATGAACTGGTGCCCATAAGGGATGCCCGCACCACAGGCAAAGGCTTAGCCTATTATGCCACAGCACCAGTCACCCCCAAATTAAGTTTGATTGACAACATCACTAAAAACTCATGATTTGGGGCAGACGCTGTGGTGCAGAGGGTTAAAGCCCTGGCCTGAAGCGCCAGCATTCCATAGGGGTGCCGGTTCGGGTCCCGGCTGCTCCACTTCCAATCTAGCTCTCTGCTGTGGCCTGGGAAAGCAGCAGAAGATGGCCCAAGAACTTGGGTCCCTGCACCCATATGGGAGACCTGGAGGAAGCTCCTGGCTTCCGACTGGCACAGCTCCAGCTGTTGCAGCCATCTGGGGAGTGAACCAGCAGATGGAAGACCTCTCTTTCTGTCTCTACCTCTCTGTGTAACTCTTTCAAATAAATAAAATTAAATTTTAAAAAAGAACTCACGATTTGTTTTTTGACAGGGAGAGTTAAACAGTGAGAGAGAGAGAGAGAGAAAGGTCTTCCTTCTGCTGGCTCACCCCCCAAATGGCCGCTACAGCCAGCATGCTGCGCTGATCCGAAGCCAGGAGCCAGATGCTTCCTCCTGGTCTCCCATGGGGTGCAGGGCCCAAGCACTTGGGCCATCCTCCACTGCACTCCCTGGCCACAGCAGGGAGCTGGCCTGGAAGAGGGGCAACCGGGACAGAATCCGGCGCCGCGACCGGGACTAGAACCTGGTGTGCCGGCACCGCAAGGCGGAGGATTACCCTAGTGAGCCGCGGCACTGGCCAATAAAATTAAATTTTAAAAAAGAACTCATGATTTTTTTCTTTTGACAGGCAGAGTTAGTGATAGAGAGAGAAAGGTCTTCCTTCTGTTGGCTCACCCCCCAAATGGCCGCTACAGCCAGCGTGCTGCACTGATCTGAAGCCAGGAGCCAGGTGCTTCCTCCTGGTCTCCCATGGGGTGCAGGGCCCAAGGACATGGGCCATCCTCCACTGCCTTCCCGGGCCACAGCAGAGAGCTAGACTGGAAGAGGAGCAACCGGGACAGAATCCAGCGCCCCAACTGGGACTAGAACCTGGGGTGCCAGTGCCACAGGCGGAGGATTACCTAAGTGAACCACAGAGCCGGCCAGAACGCACGATTTTTCAGAGGTTTTCCCTAACTCTGTCTACTGAAAAGGTATGGAAGCAGAAACACCCAGAGATATGGAGTCTAAGTTACCAGTGGCAGGAATAGAAGAGTTCATCTTAGTAATCGTATTATTTTTCTGAATGTTTGACTATTCTCATAATAAATAACTGGAAAATGAACAGCAGTCATTCTGGCAAGGACAAAATAGTGTATAAGTTACACACACATCACAATTATGAACCCTGAAAAAACACAAAATAAATGAAGAGCTAGCAAAAGCAACAGACACTGGAGATCTGACCCTCGAAAGAAGGAACTTCACTGGGCACTATCCCAGAACACCTCCCAGTTGTACAGAGTGGCAACAACGCAACACAAAGTCACACTGTGGCTCGAGGAATCAGAGCTGTCAGTGCCAGTGAGGATTAGGGGGAGAAATTCTGAAACAGCCATAGAGGGAGCCCTGATGTCTGCACATCAACACCCCCCCCATCCTTGCCAAGTCCTGAACGGCAATGGGCGAGACAGCAAGGAGTACGGAGTACGTGAACAGTGCAGGGCTCAGAGGAGCACGCAGTTACAGCTGCTGCCCCTAGAAACAGCACTCCGGGCATGTGGCTCCATTCAGTCCTTCGCACTCAGAGACAACCAGATTCCGGCTTCCAGCAGCACAAGGCCACAACCCTGGGATGACTGCAATTATTCATTAAAGTGCTCACTTGAGTGGTGAGCATGTGGCCTAACAGTCATGACACTCACTGAATCCCCCCGCCAGAGTGCTAAAGATTCAATATTCAGTTCCAGCTCCTGACTCCAGCTTCCTGCTAATGCAGAGCCTGGGAGGCAGCAGTGATGGCCCAACTGGGTTCCTGCTACCCATGCAGGAGACCTGGAATGGGTTCCCTACTGCCAGCTTTGGCTTCAGTCCAGTCCTGGCCATGGTAGGCGTTTGGGAAGTATATCGGTAGATAAGAGCTATTTCTCTCCCCCGACCCCTGTCACTCTTAAATAAAATTGATAAATAAGCCAGCCTGCCTGCCTGCCTGCCTGAATAAGCTCCACAATGCCAGAAGAACTGACTGTTCAGGCTATCATCTGAGGCAGGCCCCAACCTTCCGTTCTTAGAGACTTCACTCAAAAAAGCTTACAAATCTGGAAGTGTGTCCCTGCTCAGTAGCCACTCCTATGAGGCCAGGGCCGCCATGCCAGTTTCTGCAAGAAGACAGTGTGCTAACTTCCATAACTTCCAGCTAGCACACACAGCTGGGATCACCGCATTTACCCTGAATGACCTCTTCTCACTCTTCCCTTGAGCTGTGCCAACCCCAGCCCTCCCTTTAAAACACCCAGGCACCTCCGCACCACTGGTGATGGAGCTCAGCTCTCCTCAGGAGGTACTGAATAAAATCTGTTTTCACTGCTTTAACTAGTCTCTGGCCTCCAAACAAAAAACAAACAAACAAACAAACAAACAAAAAAGCCCGGACACTCACCCCAAGGAAAGAGTGGAGCCCGCCAAGCAGAGGGCGGGAAGCAGCTCAGGGTTCAGTGCCGGAGCAGAGCCCTCCCTGCAGAACAAGAGCGTGTGCTCTCACGGCAACAGCCAAGCAGGGTGCAGGAACCGAGCCTCCCCAAGTGTGGCAGAGGCCTTTGTCTTTTACTTAAACTTGTTTCTAGCTGACACCACTGAGGTTGTGCTAGAGGCTTTCCCAAGGTCTAAAGAAGAAAGAGAAATCTGTCCTGGGAATGAAATGTGGCTGTCATCGGCTTACCTATGAAGGCTTCAACTGTAATCCCTATTGGCTTCTATGCAACCATTACAGGTTCTGCAATGATGTTAACCCTTGCCAGACAGCAGGTGACTAAATGAAAAATGGCCATTTAACAGATCTCAGGTTGATAAAACTGATTTCCAGTTTTATAAAAAATAAAATTCCATATAAATGTAGTTCTGACATTAATTCAGACAAAGTATGATACAATGCCAGTATCTTCAGTCATCTGTAAAGGGCTCATGGCCCCTTCCCCATTCCTTCTGCCCTCAGCCCACCCCCTCCCCATTTCCTCCCTTCCTTCTGACAACCAGTGCAACCTCCTCTGGTTGGGGAACCAGGTGCAACCTCCCCCAGACTCCTTGCAAAACAACTAATTAAATAGATGAGCTGCACAGGGCAGCTTTCTAATTAGATTTGAGGAAAGTTCCCAAGGCTTCCCAGAGCCCCCTAGTTCCACTTTCCACCAGCTGCAAAGTCTTCTCCCTCCCCCACAGCGACAGTGGCAAACTCCCTCCTTAACCACATAAAACCCCAGCCCCAAGTGCACTCCAGACCAGACTTTTCTAGAACAGGATGCTTCTCCCTCTTTGCCTTAATGAAGTGACCTGTCTCCGTTGATGTCAGTTCTCTCATCCCGGGGCGGCAGGGGAGGGGGGTACAAAAGGCCAGAACCCCAGCTACTCCAACCCTAACAATCTGTGTAGTTGCTAAATGTAAATTGGGTAAAGGTAAATGAGATACATGTGTCCACAAGTAAACTTAGGTACTCTTAACACCTTACAGTCTATGAAAAACTCTGGATTTGTTGACAAATAGGTTTTCATAAGCTGTCTATAAATAAAAATAATTCAAGACTGCTCAGAAGTAACTAAGGTTGAAATTCGGGATATTCTTTTAAATTGTGATTTTCAATGTAAATCAAGAAAATCAACAGATGGAAAAAAGGTTGCCAAGTCAAAGCTGTGCTTCTTAGTGAAATAATAAAGAAAGGACATGGATTGTAAGATTGGAATGGAAAAGATAAAACGGTTTAGGTAGTTGCAAAAGGTGTGTGGAAGTCTTAAATGGTTATACAATTTTTTTGTTAGCTACAAAAGTTATCAATCTGTTTTTTTTTTTTTTGACGTAAGATTAAAATCTGATCCTCTGTAAAAGCAATGAGGTTGATGAAATACTTAAGTGTTAATAGATATTTGGGAAAATAGTCTTTTTGTATCCTACTGAGATAATCGTTGTCTCATTAAGTTCTACTTGTTTAAAAACAGCTGAGTTCTAAAAGTTTCAAAGTTTTAAAAGTCTGTTTAAATATGGACTTGTTTTACATGTCAAGCATAGAAAGCCAAGACACTGTGGCAAAAATGTTCTACATGAAGGATCTCCGTGAGGCCCCAGTGGAAAGCAGCAGCCATCAAAAGAGGATGTACTTTTCTCTAAAGGGAGGAGAGAACTTCCACTTTGCTTCTGGCCTTGTCCAAATACTGAGAGTTGTGGACTCAAAAGGCTTCCTTAGTCTAGGCAGCTCATGTCAACAGCCTCGGGTGGTCACTGACATCATAGATTAAAAAAAAATTAACACTCTTAAGATTTCTTTATTTGAAAGTCAGAGTTAGAGAGGTCTTCCATCTGCTGGTTCACTCTCCAATTGGCCGCAATGGCCGGAGCTGTGCCAATCTGAAGCCAGGAGCCGGCGCCCACGTGAGATGTGGGCGCTTCAGGCCAGGGCGTTAACCTGTTGCACCAGAGCCAGCCCCATTAATTTTTTTTTTTTGTCTTTTCTTTTCTTTTTTTTTCTTCCGACAGGCAGAGTGGACAGTGAGAGAGAGACAGAGAGAAAGGTGTTCCTTTTTGCCGTTGGTTCACCCTCCAATGGCCGCTGCAGCCGGCGCACCGGGCTGATCCGATGGCAGGAGCCAGATACTTATGTGCAGATTGTGTGTCTATATAAAAATTATTAAAAACTGCTAAATTAACACAAGTTACCTTTCTGGTGCACCTGACTTAAATAAATATGATAAATAGGCTGTTCTCAATTTGTTGGTACAGAAAAACTAAAAAAAAAATTTTTTTTTAAGTTATTGACATGTTTGCATTTGGGTCTGCTGGTCAAACAAGTTGCACTTGTGTTAGGTATTTGCAACCATAAAGGTATACTATTTATCTAAAAACAATATAGTTAGAGGTATAATACAGTGCTCATTGCTCCCTCTAAAGTCCAATTTAAAGTTGTTCTTTGGCAAATTAATAACAAAATTTATAGACAAATTAGGTAAATGATCTTCATGTTTTGATCGTACTTAAAGAACATAGCTCTCCTCATGGGCATTGCATTGTTTCAAAAAAAAAAAAAAACTGTCAAAACATGCCTGTGACTACAGACTTCTAGCTCGGCCACCAAAGATTAAGGACAGAACTCAACAACCCCTTAACTGACATCCTAGAGGATGCCTCTGTGGTCTGCTTTAGCAGGAGGAATGTAAAGATAGCTGTCAAGCCAACTAATAGCTACTTTACACAGTGTTCTGCCATCAAAGAGACCCAGTGAGGCCAGTCTACCCCAAATGGCATCAGGCTTCAATTTGGAAAGCCAGGAGATGGGGCAAACAGCCATCCTGAAAAAAAGCCAGCCTCTACCAAATTCTGTCAAGAGCTGGGTGAATGGAATTGCCTTGGGGCTGAAGGGATCCCAGGTTAGAACCACAGATCCTACTGGCTCCAAGCTCAAAGAGCCCTTTACTCTGCCAGCTTCCAAGATAACTACTGCCATTGAGGGCAAGGCCTCGGGTCAGGACAGGCAGGACTGCAATCTTCCTTTCAGAAGTGCCGCCTGTTCTGTACTACCCTCCTGTTCAAGCCAGCTCTTCTCCCAGGCCGCCTAGGTAATGGAGTCAACAGGGCGTCTTCCCTCATGAGGTTCACACCTTTCTTATGATGTCTCTTCCACTATCCCATGTAAAGACAGAGAGAGGTTGGGCCTCATACGTACCTGGCCAGGCCTACATGCCTCTCTCTGTGAGAAAACCTGCTCCTGGTTTAGAGAACACATTTCCTAGGTACTCTAATAATGATTCAATCTTTTTGTTTTAGATCCTGTTGTATCTAATTTGCTTGTTAGACCTGCAAATTCCAGACTTAGAAAGCCACAAAGTGGGGAAAAAGTCCTCTATTTTAAAAAAGCCTTCTCGGGGCTGGCGCTATGGTGCAGCGGGTTAACACCCTGGCCTGAAGTGCTGGCATCCCAGATGGGCGCTGGTTCGAGTCCCAGCTGCTCCACTTCCGATCCAGCTCTCTGCTATGGCCTGGGAAAGCAATAGAAGATGGCCCAAGCCCTCTGGCCCCTGTACCCACGTGGGAGACCAGGAAGAAGCTCCTGGCTCCTGGCTTCGGATCGGCGTAGCTTTGGCCATTGTGGCAAATTGGGGAGTGAAACAACGGAAGGAATACCTTTATCTCTGTCTTTCCCTCTCACTGTCTAACTCTACCTCTCAAATAAATAAAATCTTTAAATCAAATAAAAAAGCCTTCAAACAGATAAAACAAATTCTTAGAAATAAACAGACCCTTGTTCCATCCACCCCTACTACAGTCAAAGTCCTCAAGATAGCTCCCTGGACCCACCACAACACAGACAGGCAGGTGGCCTGAAACTGGAGTGCAGCTCAAATCCAGCAATACTGTACAAGCTGAGCCTCTGACACAGGAGGGTCAGCCCTAAAGAGACCAGCAGGGCCGGTGGCTGCAGAGAAACTCCGGAAGTGGACTGACTTACCCAGGGCCGAAGCTTGAGGGAACAGCTGCCCAATAAAATAAATGCAGCGATCCTTTAGTTTTTGTCTCTTTAGATTGGTTTTAAAATTTTAAGCAACTTTTGTATACAAATAGGTGATGAGGACAAGATCATAAAAACAATTACTGATCAAACGAAAAAGGTCACCCTTGGGGCAGGGGTTGCCCATCCACCTCAGCGGAGGGCCCAACTGGACCCTCAGCACCATGGGCTATGCGCCTTGAGGGGTGGCTGACAGTAATGGAGGCTGTTCATGAGATGCTGCGCAGTGCTGGGGGTGGGATGCCCCCTAGCACCTGTGGGGGCCATAATTAAGAAACGGCTGTTTTCCCCTGAAGTGCTCTAGAAACACAACGCAATTCCAACAGGTTTTACTGGTTGATTTTTGCAGGGAAGGGGTGGTTACAAATCAGCATGCTAATAATGAGCTCCTCCTTGGAAAGACAAAGGAATTAGGGGCTGGTGCTGTGGCACAGCGGGTTAAAGCCACAGCCTGCAGCAATGGCAAACCATATAGGCATCAGTTTGAGTCCTGGCTGCTCCACTTCCGATCCAGCTCTCTGCTATGGCCTGGGAAAGCAGCAGAAGATGGCCCAAGTCCTTGGGGCCCGGCACCTGCGTGGGAGACCTGGAAGAAGCTCCTGGCTTCAGATCAGATAAGCTCTAGGCATTGCAGTCATTTGGGGAGTGAACCAGCAGAGGGAAGACCTCTCTCTCTGGCTCTACCTCTCTCTGTAACTCTCACTTTCAAATAAATAAAAATAAATCTTTGGTTAAATAAAATCAAAGGAATTCGAACAGCCTAAATAATCATGAGAAAGAAGAACACAACTGGAGGGCTCACTATCCGACCTCAAGTCCCAGTCTCAGCTGTGAGACTACAGCCATCAGGCGAGGGTGGCGCTGGAGAAAGCACAGGTGCTGAGCTCCATAGGACACACACACACAAAGGGACACACGCGAACATGGTCAGCTCCTGTTTGATAAAGGCACACAGGAATGCAATGTACACAGTATACTCTTTTCAACAAATGGTCCTGCAGCAATTAGATACCCACATGCAAATAAAACAAAACCTCCATCCATTCCTGACCCCAAACAAAAAAATTAAGTCAGATGGATCACATAGCTAAATGTGAAACTCCTAAAAGAATAGGAGGCAACCTTTGTGGCTAAATTAGACAAAGATAACACTACCAAAAGTGTAATTCATAGAAGCAAAGACTGATAAATTAAAGTCCATCCAAATTAAAACCTTCTGCTCCTTGAAAAACATAAGAGAAAGGAAACTGGGAGGAAGTATTCACACATCATACATCTAACAAAGAACTTTGTAATATATAAAGAACTTTAAGGAGTTCATAATTATTAGAAGAATGTACAAATCTTAACATATACCTCACCAAAGATGGCAAACAAGCTGGTGACAAGGAAATGCAAATTAGTACCACAATGAGATACCATTGCCCACCTACTAGAATGGCTACAATTTGGCATTTTGACTGTTGGGGTGATTTCACGATGCTATGCATTTTTCAAAATACAGAAGTCTACACAAAAAGGAATGAATTTTTCTGTAAATAAATTATACATCAATTAAAAAATAGGGGTGGGCTTTTGTCATAGCAGTGAATCCTCAGGCAGGGTCTGCGTTCCACATGGGAGTGCTTAGGTTTCCGTGCACGTTCTGATGCCGATTCCAGCTTGCTGCTAATCAGTGCACACTCTAGGAGGCCTCTTGACCATGGCTTGAGTGACTGGGTCCCTGTCCTCAGTGTGGGGGACTCAGGGTGAGTTCCCAGCTCCAAGCTTTGGCCTGGCCCCGCCTTGGCTACTGTGGGCATCTGGGGTGTGAACAAAGGGATGGGAGAGCTCTGTCTCTCCTTGTGTCTCTACCTTTCAAATAGATAAGAGTTTGGTGGGTGTCCCAATATTGATACTATTTTCCACACTTTTCTGCATCTCCGATGTATTTTCTAAGAAAAAGTTAAAATTTTTAAATTAATCTGAATTTTTAAAAAAGATTTACTTATTTATTTCAAACGCAGAGTTAGAGAGGGAGGGAGGCAGAGAGGGGGGCAGAGAGAGATCTTCCACCCACCAATTCACTCACTCCCCAAATGGTTGCAATGACCAGGGCTGGACCAGGCTGAAGCCAAGAGCTTCATCTGGGTCTCCCACATGGGTGGCAGAGGCCCAAGCACTTGTGTCATCTTCTGTTGCTTTCCCAGGCACATTAGCAGGGAGCTAGATCTTAAGTGGAGCAGACGAGATTTGAACAGGTGCCCATATGGGGTCCTGACATCACAGGTGGTAGCTTACCTTGCTATACCACAATGCTGGCCCCAGCATCAATTTTTTTTTTAAAACATCTTGTCCTCTGACGTGGCATAACTTATGTAGCATTTTTACTAAAAATGTCTAACCTAAATATATTAATATAGTTATAATTATTGAGGAATACTTTGCAAAGTGACTGCCCTTAGTCTTCAGAAATTTCAGTATCATCAAAGATAGACCAATGTACTGCCTGCATGAACTCTACAAGGCCATGACAATTAAATGCATGTGTAGTTCTGGGTTCTTTATCAGAAAAAACAAGCTACAGTAGACCTTATGAGGACAAAGGGAGTACAGACTGTGTATCAGGTAACAGTGTTGCACCAACATTAAATTTCTCAAGTGTGATGATTACATTATAGTTCTATAAGAGGAAGTCTTTGTTCCTAGAAAAATCACTTAAGTGCTCTGAGTTCTAGACTCATTCTCAAATGGCTCAACCAAAAAAGAAAAAGTAATTTTTACATACACATATTTCTGAAGTGCAAACGCAGCAAAGCGTTACCAACCAGTTAGTGTGGGTGTAGTACACACAGGCATTCATGATGCTGTTTTGTGTTTGAAAATTTTCCAAAGAGTAATTTAGGAAAGACGTTTACAAATCATTCTTAGGGGTGGGCGTTTGGGGCAGCAGTCAGGTCACGGCTTGGGATACTCAGAGTGCCTGGTTCACATCAAGGCCACACAACCACCAATCCAGCTTCCTGCCAACATGCCTACTGGTCAGGCAGCAGATGATGGCTCAAGCACTGTGGCGCTGTCACCCACGTGGGAGACCAGGACTGAGCTCTAGGCTCCTAGCTTTGGCCTGGCCCAGCCCTGGCTGCTGTGGGCATTCTGGAGTAAACCAGCAGATGGAAGAACTCTGCTGACCTGTCTTCCCAATGAAAATACATAAATAATTTTTTTTATTGTTAAATGTTGAGGCTGCTAGAATTTTTTTTTTTTTAAATGAAATCTGCTCCTAAAACCTGTAAAATGCAAGCCAGGCCCAGTTTTTGCAGACAGCAACATACAGAGTTCTAGTTGCCAGTTCCTCCAGGAGCTTCCCAGGGAAGGCCGAGGACTACTGCTTTCTGCCACTCTCCAAGGCCACGTGCCCAGCCATCAGGGTGCTACGGCCTCCCAGATTTCAAACACAGAAGTGTGTGGCCCGGGCTGCTTTCCTCATATATGCTGTGTGTACTTATGTATTTGAAAAGCAGAGTGACAGAGAGAGACGGACAGCAAGAGCAAGGTGGGGGATGGGGAGAGAGCTCTTCCATCTGCTGGTTCACTCCCCAAATGCCCACAACAGCCAAGTCTGGGAGGAGGGAAGGAACTCCACTCTGACCTCCTACACAGGGGCAGGGGTCAAAGTACTTGGGCCATCATACGCTGCCTTCCCATGTGAGCACACAGGAAGCTGGACCAGAAGCTGAGCGGTCAGATCTAAACAGGCACCCTGAGGTGCGATGCAGACATCACACGCGGCACCTAACCAGCTGGGGCGTGCGAGCCCTCCTCACGTTCCTGGCAGCCAACAGCTCTTCTCTGCCCTCCTTAGCCAGGAGAGGTCTCGTCCCCGCCAGATGTGGCAGAGTCTCCTGCAGGCCGGACTCTTCAGGAACAGCACAGCTGCCCTGCTACAGGGCTCCTGGTGATGCGGCTCTCCAGGTACAGCTCTCGCCTCTGTCTGCGTCACTCAGGGAGGCCGCTGTCTTCTGGGTCGCTGCTTCTCTTCTCTGCCGGGTTCCTGTCTCATGACCACCAAGAACCAGTTCGAGTCCCGCCTGTTCCACTTCTGAGCCAGCTCCCTGGGAATGTGCCTCGGGGTCCCAGTGCTTGGACCCCTGCCACCCACATGATAGGCCCGGATGGAGCTCCTGGTTCCTGGCTTCAGACTCTGCCAGATCTGGCTGTTGCGGCCATTTGAGGAATGAACCAGTGGATGGAAGACCTCCCTCTCTGTTGGTCTCTGTCATTCTGTTCTTCAAATAAGTAAATCTTTTTAAAAAGTCGTGGCAAACTCCAGATAAAATTCATCCTTTTGGGCAATTTTAAGTGTACAGTTCAGTAGCATTACGTAGACCGGCACTGTTGTGCAACCGCGAGCACCAGCCATCTCCAGAATTCCTCACCTTGCAAAACTGAATCTGCCCTGTACACACAAACCCAACCTCTGGCAGCTGCCATTCAACTCGCCCACAGAATCATACAGCACGTGTGCCTTTCTGCTTGGCTCACCTCACTTCATATGACATCCTCACGTGTAAGAGGACACCTCAAAACTAAACAATGTGAAAGCTAAATAATTTCCCATCCTACATGCACACCACCCTGAGGGTACCCCATCACCTGTTGATGGGCACAGGGTGGGAGGGGGCACCGTATCCATGGAAATGCCACATCAATCTGGATCAGGACAGCCGGAACCTGGACCTCACTGGGGCACATACTCCTATAAGGGGCAGAAGATTTGCTCCAAGGGTGAGCCAGGTCGCAGTCATAAGTGGAGGCCGGGCAGAGCTGAGGGGGGACATAAGCTGGTTCCAGGGCCCAACACACACACGGGTTCCCAAGCAGGAGGGCACGAGTCCAGCACTTCTTGCCCAAGTCCTGCACCCACGGGCGTGCACGTGGCAGGATGGGTGAGAGCCCTTTCACAGGAAGGAATTGGGACTGACATATTTAGGACTGATGGAGAACATTGACTAGTGCAGAGGAGCCTCCCAGGGAGACCTGAAATCCCTTCAAAGTCTGAGAGCCGAGGCCGACCCCATGGCTCACTTGGTTCATCCTCTGCCTGGGGCGCCAGCGAACCATATGGGCGCCGGGTTCTAGTCCCAGTTGCTCCTCTTCTAGTCTAGCTCTCTGCTGTGGCCCGGGAGGGCAGTGGAGGATGGCCCAAGTGCTTGGGCCCTGCACCCGCATGGGAGACCAGGAGGAAGCGCCTGGCTCCTGGTTTCTGATCGGCGCAGCACGCCGGCCGTGGCGGCCATTTGTGGGGGGGGGGTAGTGAACCAACGGAAGGAAGACCTTTCTGTCTGTCTGTCTGTGTCTCTCACTGTCTCTAACTCTGTGAAATAAATAAAACAAATTGAAAAGTCTGAGCCAGGCCTCCTTGCAAGGAGTCAGCGGCTTCGGGGGTGTGTGACGCTCTGGTCGGGTGAATCCACAGAACACAAACACCACCCATCCCCCTCCTTCGCGGCGCCCCTCCCCATCCCACACCCTGGCTCCGGTTTGTAAACTCCCTCCTCCAGCGCCTCCCCTCCGGCTTCCTCGGGAGCCCTCCCGGCACCTCAAGTCTCCAAGGTGGCGGCCCATGCCCGCCCCGGGGACCAGGACACCCGCGTGAGGAGAGGGCGGCGGGGGGGGGGGGGGTCCCGGAAGCCGAGCCCCGAGGGCGGCGGGGGAAGGGCGGGAGCCAGGTCCACGGTTCCCCGCGAGGGCCCTAACCTAGGGCGGACGTGGGCTGGGGTGTGCGGGGCACCGACACACCTGCCAACGTGCCCGAGTCAGGAACGCACACCTAGTGCGAGACAGCTCGCAGCAACCGCCCTCCGGGGTCGTCGGGAACAGCGCACGCGCCCCCTTCTGAAGCGACCCCCACCCGCACTCCAGCCTCCCGCCTGCACCGACCCGGGCCCGACCGTCCCTGCGCGGGCCGCTCGCTCACCTGGAGCACCAGGACCTCGAGCATCTTCGCCGCGCCTCTGGCCCGCTCGCCCTGGACGACGCGCCCGGCGGCGAGCATGGCGGGCGTGGCGAGCCGCGCGGCCACCGCCGCCGCCCCGGGGGCGGCCCCTGCCGTCGCGCCGGAAGCCTCAGGCCTCTGCGGGGGCCGCGCCCACCAGCTCGACGGGGACTCCAGCTTCCTGCCCTGGACGCGCCCCCGCCTGCAGGCCGGCCGCCACGCCCCCCAGTGCCGCGCCTCGTCTTCCCACCCGACGCCGCCGCCGCGGGCGCGCTCTGGGCTCCTCGTCGGCTCCACCCCGCGCCCCCGGCCTCTCGTAATGGCGCCCGCCCCCGCGCCGGCCTCCAGGCGTCCAGAAGCCACGTGGGCGCCCAACGGCCCCGGACAACAGCCGGCCTTGCGCAGCGCCGCCGTGCGGTGGGGAGGGGCGTGGGGTCCCGCGGTCCTGGCGCGCGGCTCGCTTCCTGGGCCGCGGGGCGCCCGGGGGCTTGGGGACCTGGGCTGGCCTCCCCGCCGGGAGCGCGCGGGACCTGCTGGGCTGTCCACCCCCAGCGTCCAGCGGGCCGCGCTCCCCAGGTCTCTGTGCGGGGCTTGCTTGTCTTAGCGGAAGTGTGCACGACCCCGTCCTCTGAGTGGGCCGGGGTCTGCAGCTCCTGTGACTGAAGCAGCCACCAGAGTTCTCACTTGGAAGGCTCTGTCCCTGCACCCAGAAGAAGCTCCTGGCTTCTGATTGGCCCAGCTCTGGCCATCTGGGGAGTGAACCAGCTGATGGAAGACCTTTCTCTCTGTCTTTCCCTCTCTCTCTAACTAGCACTCAAATAAATAAATAATATTTTTTTAAAAAATGAAAGAAACCTCGACACCCCCCCCCCAGGAAGCTTTTACAGCTGAATTCCTTAGTATTTCAATGGGGGGTGGGGGTGGGCGCAAGGTTTCTTAAGCTCTATGTGGAAATAACAAAATAGTGGAAGACCAGATTAGAGAGAGCATGGGAATTGTTAGGTTCTGTGCTTGGGGGAGCAAGATGTTCAGGTAAGCCTCCAGTTTTAAAAAAATAAGCTCGGCTCTCTCGGTAACTGACTTTCAAGTAAACCTTTAAAAAAAATAAAAATTCAAGGAAAAAAAAAAAGCTTGATTCTACAGGCCCCACAGGTGTGTGCTTGACGTCCCCCAGGAGGACCTTGGGAAAGGACAGGTGTGCGCCTGCGAGTCAGGCAGGAAGCTGCTGATGGGGAGCATGGTGTTCACCTGGTGCTGGGGGGGGGGCGAGGAAGCAGGCTACATACCTGGCAGGCCAGCACACCTGTCGACAGGTGAGACGTGGAAGGTCCCGAGCCTGAAAGGAGGTGGAGAACACGGGCAGGCGATGTGCCAGCGCGGTGGCTGGAGCCCCTGCGTGGGGTGTCCGTCTGCACTTGGGTTCAGTTTCCTGCGATGTGCATGAGAAGCAGCAGGGGAAGGCCCAGGTGCTTGGGTTCCTGCCACCCACGTGGGAGATGCAGCTGTATTTCCTGCTTTCAGCCCAACTCGGCCCTGCTACTGTGGGCACTTGGGGAATGAACCAGTGGATGAAAGATCTCTCTCTCTCCCTCCCTGCCTCCCTCCCTCCCTCCTTCCTGCTCTCTCTCTCTCTCTCATTTTGCATTTCAAATATATAAAATTTTTTTAATGAAGAATGCAAAGGACAACCTTTGTTTTTTTTTCTTTGATTAACTCATGCTGCAAAAGGTGATCCTGAAACATTGTCACAAACCTGCTTCCAGAAAGTGGAACTATTTGTACATCACAGTGGCCTTACCAAGCCCAGGGTCTTTGGCTCACTTGCAGATAGAAATTGACAAGGGGCCAATATGCAACCCAGAAGGGTTTATGGGGCGCTCATGCTCCAACACACGGACAGCACAGCAGGGTGAGCTTCCATCAACTTGCTGTCCTATGGGAGCCGAACAGGTGCTTTCATGGGGGTGGGAAGGCGTGCCTGTTCCCCCAGTGCACACGGCACTTCAATCTGGCTCAAACCCCTGGGCACAGGACACCATGTTGCACCCAGCTAGGTGATCTGCACAGGCACCGCTGATTTGGCTTTCACTCATTTTGCACACGACACACCACAGCAATGGTGCTTGATACCATCACCCCGGAAAGTTCACATGAGGCCATTTTGGGCATGCTTGAACGTTCAGGAGTCCCTACCAGGGCAGCAGGGGTCACTGCCGGTTAGGATCTGACACTCCTCGCTCCTGATTGGTTTGGAGCTAGAAATGGACACGTGTCCAGTTGTGAGGAGCTTGATATTTTTCTAAATGAGTCCTGTTTCTCTCCTGTTGCACTGGGATGGATACTCAAAATGAGGCTGCAGCCACCCAGTCTCTTAAGACTGCAGAGTTTCAGAATCTGTACCTGTAACCTGCTCCCCCCTCCCCCAACTCTGATGCTAATGGGAAGATTTTTTGTTTGTTTTTTAAAAGACCTTGCACCATTGTTTTGGACATTTGGTGCAGCAGTTAAGACACAGCTTGGTATGCTGGTAGCCCCTATCAGAGTGCCTGGATTTGAGGCCTGGCTCCACTTTGAATTCCAGCTTCCTGCTCGCCTAGACCCTGGGAGGGAGTAAGTGATAGCCCAAATATTTGGATCCCTGTGACCCACACAGGAGACCCAAATTGAGTTTGGGGCTCCTGGCTTCAGCCTGGCCCAGCCCTGGCTGTTGCAGACATTTGGGGAATGGATCAGTGGCCAGGAGATCTCTGTCTCTCTGCCTTTCAAATAAACAAATGTAAATAAAAATTCTAAAACTTTACAACATAAACAGGTAGAAAGAGAACAAGGTTGTGGAAAAAAGGAAGACGTAGTATGGTGCTGCCATATCGTCCCCATTGGGTGTCTGGGCCACTTTGGAGCAGAGCAGCTGGGGTTCAGGCTCTGTGGTCTGTAGGAACCCCCAGAAGAGCCCAGGGAAGAGTTGGCCACGTTAAGTGGAAAAAGAAAGCAATGACTGATTACGATGACTTTGCATTTTGGGTCTGGATTTGCCACTCCTTTCCTGATGCGAAGACACCTAAAGCTTAAGAAAAACATTGGGGGCAGGCCCTTGGTGCAGTGGTAAAGCCGCTGCAGCCACGTCCTATATTAGAATACCTGAGTTCAGGCCGGCATCCTGGCTCACTAGGCTATTCCTCCGCCTTGCAGTGCTGGCACACCGGGTTCTAGTCCCTGTCGGGGCACCGGATTCTGTCCCGGTTGCCCCTCTTCCAGGCCAGCTCTCTGCTGTGGCCAGGGAGTGCAGTGGAGGATGGCCCAAGTGCTTGGGCCCTGCACCCCATGGGAGACCAGGACAATTACCTGGCTCCTGCCTGTGGGGAGCAATCCGGACTGGACTAAGTTACTGAAATTAAGACTTATTCTATGCATCTGCTCTCCCACAATATGGCGCTGGGAGAGAAGTAAACAGCTTCCGCACAGCTGCCTCCAGTTCAGCTAATAAACTGTAGGACTTGCTCCTGATTGGAGAGCAGCGTACTCGGCGTGTGGGCAGCCGAGTTAGGATTGGCGGAGGAGGACTATAAAGGAGGAGAGAGACGGCATGCACCGGGAACATCTATGGGGAACATCTAAGGGAACCTGTGCAGCCCCCGAGACGAGCCGGCCGGCGGTGTGCCGCTCCCCTGCGGAAGTGGGGAATGCGGCCAGGGGAAACTGCCCTTCCACGGAGGTGGAAGGGATAGTAGCCAACCCGGGAAGAACCAGCAGCAAACCCGGGGAGGGCCGAGCAGACGAAAGAACAGCGCAGGGTCCTGTGTTGCTCCTCCACGAAGAGGGGGAGCGACACCTGCCATCTGATCAGTGTGGTACGCCAGCCGCAGCAGTCACTGGAGGGTGAACCAACGGCAAAGGAAGACCTTTCTCTCTCTCTCTCTCTCTCTCTCTCTCTCTCTCTCTCCACTCTGCCTGTCAAAAAAAAAATTTTACTCTGAGATTCTTATAATAAATTTAACCCATTTTTTGTGGTTGTGGTTGGTGTGTTCTAATTTCAGTCACTCTCTTCTAAGGTTTTGGCTTACGTTTCATGGCTACTTTCAGTGCTCTCCCTTTTGCATGAGGAGTTACACTCTTGTTTCTGACTGATTTGTAACATCACACGCTGTCTTTAATTCTACCAGCTACTCTTGCACTGAAAAGCACTTGAACAGATATTTCTCTATTATCTCAGGTATTTACTCTGTCCTCTCATGTTTTTTCCTATTCTTTCTAGCACTACCCCTATATGTGAGAATATAGTCTGGAATAATTGAACAAAAACCACGTTATTTTTATCTTTAAAAGGTTGTTTTTAACAAAACAGGTTAAATTTTAATTTTTAACATTTGCAATGTCTTGTTTAAAAAAGATTTATTTATTTATTTGAGAGTCGGAGTTACACAGAGAAGAAGCAGAGGCAGGGAGAGAGAGGTCTTCCATCTGCTGGTTCGCTCCCCAGTTGGCCGCAACAGCCAGAGCTGTGCCAATCTGAAGCCAGGAGCCAAGAGCTTCTTACCAGTCTCCTGTCGCTGCCCCTCTTTGTGGAGGAACGACACAGGACCCTGCGCTGTTCTTTTGTCTGCTCGGCCCTCCCCGGGTTTGCTGCTGGTTCTTCCCAGGTTGGCTACCATCCCTTCCACCTCTGTGGAAGGGCAGTTCCCCCTGCCACCTTCCCCACTTCCGCGGGGGAGCGGCACACCGCCGGCCGGCTCTCTCGGGGGCTGCACAGGTGTTCCTTCAGATAGATGTTCCTGGTGCATGTTGTCTCTCTCCTCCTTCATAGTCCTTTTCCGCCAATCCCAACTCTGCTACCCACACGCCGAGTACGCTGCTCTCCTCCAATCAGGAGCAGGTCCTACAGTTTATTGGTTGAACTGGAGGCAGCTGCGTAGAAGCTGTTTCTCCCTTCTCAGCGCCATATTGTGGGAGAGCAGATGCATAGAATAAGTCTTAATTCCAGTAACAGTCTAGTCCGAGTTGCTCCCCACAGTCTCCCATGCGGTGCAGTTTCTCAAGGGCTTGGGCCATCTTCTGCTTTCCCAGGCCACAGCAGAGGTGCTGGTTCCAGTCCCGGCTGCTCCACTGCCAATCCAGCTCTCTGCATGTTTCCATGTGGGAAACCCGGAGGAAGCTCCTATCTCCTGGCTTCGGATTGGAATAGCTCCATCTGTTGCGGCCAGTTGGGGAGTAAACCAGCAGATGGAAGACCTCTCTCTCTTTCTCTCTCTCTCTCTCCTTATCTTTCTATATAACTCTTTCAAATAAATAAATAAATCTTTAAAAAAAAAAAAAAGAGAGGAGCTGGATTGGAACCAGTGCCCGTATGGGAGGCCGGCACTGCAGGCAGCGGGTTTACTCAATACGCCACAGTGCCAGCCCCTACAGTGTCTTTATCTAGAGCAATTATCCAGGCTGGCACCGCGGCTCACCAGGCTAATCCTCCACCTAGCGGTGCCGGCACACCGGGTTCTAGTCCCGGTCGGGGCACCGGATTCTGTCCCAGTTGCCCCTCTTCCAGGCCAGCTCTCTGCTGTGGCCCGGGAGTGCAGTGGAGGATGGCCCAAGTGCTTGGGCCCTGCACCCCACGGGAGACCAGGAGAAGCACCTGGCTCCTGCCATCGGATCAGCGTGGTGCGCCAGCCGCAGTGGCCATTGGAGAGTGAACCAACGGCAAAGGAAGACCTTTATCTCTCTCTCTCTCTTTCTCTCTCACTCTCACTGTCCACTCTGCCTGTCAAAGAAAAAAAAAAGAGTAATTTTGCAGACTCTCTCTCTCTCTCTTTCTCTATCTCTGCCTCTCTGTAACTACGCCTTTCAAATAAATAAATAAATAAATAAATATTTAAAAAGGAAAACAAAAAAACCAATATGTGATAGTCACAGAAAGAATTCTCTGGATCATGGGCTCTGAAGATTCTCCTGCTCAAAATACTATAGATGAAAAAACAAACAAAAAAGAAATACTATAGGCTTCTAAAAATTAATCAGAATCAAATATTTTGAATGAGCAGTGCATGGTAGAAGTCCTGATAATAAGTGTCAAAGTCAATTAATTATAGGAAGTAAGTCTGGATAATTACTCTATTTTTTTTTCTTTGACAGGCAGAGTGGACAGTGAGAGAGAGAGAGAGAGAGGTCTTCCATCCACTGATTCACTCCCCAGATGGCCGCAACAGGCAGAGCTGAGCCGATCTGAAGCAAGGAACCAGGAGCTTCTTCTGTGCCTTCCACACGGGTGCAGGGGCCCAAGGACTTGGGCCATCTTCTACTGCTTTCCCAGGCCATAGCAGAGAGCTAGATCATAAGAGGAGCAGCTGGGACTAGAACCGGTGCCCATATGGGACACCGGTCCCTAAGGCCAGGGCGTTAACCCACTGGGCCACTGCGCTGGCCCCAATAATTCCTTTTTAAACACAGTAAGCTGGGGCTGGTGCTGTGGCTCTGGCGTAGTGAGTTAAAGCCTCCTCCTGCAGTGCTGGCATCCCATATGGGAGCCAGCTTGAGTCCCAGCTGCTCTACTTCCCATCCAGCTCTCTGCTATGGCCTGGGAAGGCAGTAGAAGATAGCCCAAGTCCTTGGGCCCCTGCACCTGCGTGGGAGACCAGGAAGAAGCTCTGGCTCCTGGCTTCGGATCGGCACACCTGTGGCTATGGGGGCCAGTTGAGGAGTGAACCAGCAGATCGAAGACCTCTGTCTCTCTTTCTCTCTCTGCCTCTCCTCTCTGTGTGTAATTCTTTCAAATAAATAAACGAATCTTAAAAAAAAAAAAAAAAAACAGTAAGCTTATTTCAGTGCAAAAATTTCGAAAGTCACATGACTTTTTCATAAAATGCAGCTTCCACTACGTTTTTGAAGGTCTTTTGTGAATGTGTAGATATTGCCTCACATTAATTTTTTTAAAAAAAAGACTTATTTTATTTATTTGAAAGACAGAGTTAGAGAGATAGAGAAAGAGAGAGAGAGAAATGTCTTCCATCTGCTGATTCACTCCCCAAATGACCAAAATGGCCGGAGCTGTGCTGATTAGAAGCCAGAAGCCAAGAGCTTCTTCTGGGTCCCCCACGCAGGTGCAGAGGCCCAAGGACTTGGGCCATCTTCTACTGCTTTCCCAGGCCATGGCAGGGAGCTGGATTGGAAGCAGAACAGCCAGACTTGGCCAGCATCCATATGGGATGCCAACACCACAGGCCTGGGCTTTAAACCCACTGAGCCACAAGCCAGCCCCTCACATTTTTAAAAGTGCAGGTTTTACATGTCACAATATGTCAAAATTAGGGTCCATGTTGTGGCTTAATGGGTAAAGCTGCTGCCTGCTGTGCCGGTATCCCATGTGGGCTCCAGTTCCAGTCCCGGCTGCTCCACTTCCCATCCAGCTCTCTGCTAATGGCCTGGGAAAGCAGTGGAAGATGACCCAAGTGCTTGGGCCCCTGCACCCAAATGGGAGACCCAGAGGAGGCCCAGCTGCCATTGCAGCCATTTGGGGAGTGAACCAACGGACTGAAATTCTTGCTCTCTCTCTCTCTCGCTCGCTCTCTCTCTCTCTCTGCCTCTCTGTGACTCTGCCTTCCAAGTGAATTCAAGATTAAGCACTTTTGTTTTGTTTTGGCTGGAGGCACTCTATCACCAACAATGACAGAATACGGTTTGCTGGGCATCAGAGCAGAAAAGACACACAATTATTTCGAGCCCAGGGAGAACCCTGTGCCAAACAGGATTCACATCCGGCAACTGCTTTAGGCAAAGAAGCACCCAGAGCTGAGTGCCAGCTGCCCGTTGTCCACCTGTCCTCGGGGCTGGGAGCTTTCTCAGCTTGTCCTGGGTTTTCTGACCTTGCCACTCTAGGGGAGGCCTGGCCAGGGATGACCCAATGTCCCCTACACTGTGCTCTCTTTGGAGTTTGGACTAGGGTTGGGGAGTTTGGAAAGAAAACCAAAGAAATCAGGTCCCTTCTTGTCACCTGGCATCCAGGTGCATGACAGCTGTGGCTGACCACGGGTTATCACCAGAGGACTGTCCACATCTGTCAGGGAGGGGCAGTAGCTCTCCCTGCTGGAGCGGAGTCAGCCATTGACTACTTAGGGTCTCTCTCAGGAGTATTTGTCTCTTCTCCATCCGTCTGCTTATGCAGTTATCTGTTTGTATCAGGATGCACTCACATGTGGGGTTTTATTCATGGTTATAACCCGATATTAAGTTACTCGTCTTGCTGCTCACCGGGTTCCAGATAAGAGCACAAGCAGCTGTCTTGGGCTCGCTTCTGCTAGCGTTTCCATGGACACCCTCGTCTTGTTGGAGCCAACACACTGTGCTCCTGCATCGGAGGCTGGGGGAGCTCTCTGGAGGGTCTAGGCAGAGCAGCACCGCCCCTTGGTGACCCGGCGTGTGGGCCTGTAGGGCTGCAGCCTCAGGGGCTGGAAGGGCTCGGGACAACTCAGTCTGGGGAGATGCCTCTCTCCCGATACCACCTGCTGGTGCTGATGGAGGCACAGGGCCCTTTAAACCGCCCAGGGGGTTCAAGGCTCAAGTTCAGAAAAAAAACTCCATTGCTGTGCTTACGCTGGTTTGCAGGTCATACTTGCTGCTTGTTATGTGAGTTTCCCAAGGCAATGAAAAGGTCGATCATCTTATCTCCTGCAACTTGGCTGCCATCAGACACCTAGAACAAGCCCCTATTCTACACCAAAAACTTCATATGGCAGAAAGCAACACAAAATCACTTTTCCCGGAGCTAACAATGAGCCAATGCAAACACCTAGTGCACTCTTGCAAGAATTGTGCCCCCTCGCCCCGTCAGCCCCACTGCTACAAGCAGGAGTGAACCCGCGAGGCCTTGCTCCTAAGAAGCTCTGGCAAGTGGACGTCACCCACATTAACTCCTTTGGTCAACTTAAGTTTGTCCAAGTGGTGGGAGATACTTATTCAAAGGCTGTATTTGCAGCAGCCCAATCCGGAGAAAAGGCTAGAAATGTGATAAAGGCGGTTAAGTCAGCCCTGCTGGTCCTCGGTGTCCCCTGGAAAATAAAGACTGATAACGGGCCAGCGTATACACCACAGGAATTTAATTCCTTCCTGAGGTCCTGGAACATACAGTGTGACACAGGTATCCCATACCTGTGAGAGACATGTGGGGTCAAGCCAGGGATGCTGCAGCCACGGCCGCCCAGGTCTAGGGGAGAGCACAGAGGTGACACAGGCCCTCCAACCACGGCTGTTCCTATTGTGCTGATCTGTCCCAGAGGTCACGGGCACTCACAGCTGCTGCTCTCCCACCCTGACCCAGTTCCCACAGGGCACAGCTGAATCTCAGGCATTGCCTGCAGGGTCCTGAGTGGGTCTCTGCCTGGGGCTGGGGGCTGTGGAGCTGCCTATGCTCTCCAGGAACACGGGGAAGCTTGCTGCCGCTGGGCACCGGGGTCACAAACTGGAGCAAACTCGTTTCCATGGAACAATTTAATACAGGCTCAGCACCACCTGAGGGTGGCGGTGGGGGAGGGGGCGGGGAGGAGAGTACAGTGGCTCCTGGCACGGCTGTTGTCTTCCAGTGTCAGGGTGTCCTGGCCCCAGGAAGAGCCTGGGCGGTGGGGGCTCAACCAAGTGCATAGGATGCCGTGAAGACACACGGAAGGCTGCTGCCCAGCCTGGGCAGGACAGATGCTGAACTCGGCCTCTCTTCTAGGAGGCACCCATCATCCAGGTGCCCCACAGAATAAGAGGTAAGGAGGCCTCTGGCCAGGGAGGGCACGCGGGCCTGGTCTCCCATCCCAGGGCTGGCTCTGGCCGGCTCCAGCCCGTGACTGTCCCCAGAGTGCGTGGGGCTGCCATGCCAGTAGGGGGGAGTCTTCAGCTGTGGCCCCCAGGCGGGGACAGCCTGCATGGGCCCTGGTTCTGGGGGCTCTGAGGCCTGTGGAGGAGCCCACATCCACAGGCCCTCCCGGCTGCCAGCGTCGGAGCAGTCGTCCTCCCTGTGCTCTGGCCCGCTCAGGTTAGGGAGACTGGGGCACTGGCACAGGCCTCCCCACCTCGAGCACTTTGGAGACTCCGTGGGGCTGGCAGAACCTGGAGACTCTGCGGTCCCCACAGGGGAGCCCAGGCCGAGGGGCTCTGGGCTGCCTTCCCAGCTCTCCTCCTCCTCCATGCCTTCCCTCTTGGTGATGCGGAGGCCAAAGCTTCCTGGAGGACGGATCATCACTGCACGAGTAGCGGGACCCCTGGTCTGCTCCCACACTGCCACTGTGTCCTGAATGGTGATTTTGGCCTTCAGAGCAGTGGGGGCAGGAAGGTGCATCTGGGGGACGCGTGCCTGCCCCAGGGGCCTGCTGCACTGTTCGATGGCCTTGGCTGGAAGAAGAAGAGACGCGGTTTGCTTCTCCACAGCCCCCGTCTGGCCTGCAGGGTGCCTGCCCCGACCTCATCCTGGGGTCCCCATCACCACGTGTGACGCTGAGGACTCTTCCAGGCTGCTGGCCCCAGACGGGAGGGTGTGTGCAGCCCGGGCAAGGGGAGCCCTGGGACACCACCGGCTCCTCCTGCACAGCCCCACAGGGTGGATGGCCCTGAACTCCTTGCCTCACTCTCATCTCTGGGGACACAGGCACCAACTCAGGACCCCATCACCTACCCCACCTGACCTGCTGCGCCCTAACAGTGCATTGGCTGATTTCCCGCATCTGAGTCCCTCCTACATGGCTGGAAAGGAACTGAGCCTAAGATGATGGGGGTGAGAGCTGGGGCTGTGGGGCAGACATGGAGTCTGGTTCAGGACTTGGGGACAGGGAATGCAGTTTCTAAAGAGGTGGCAGGGGTGCCCTGTGTCCTCTGCCCCTGGGCCACTGTCTCTTTCCTGGTGAGACTGGGCTGTCACCGCTACTGTCCCATGAGCACCCAAGGAGGCAGCACCTGGAGGCACAGTGGGGCCTCCCCAGTGCCTGGACAGCCTGCACCTGGGCTCCCACTTAGAGCCTCTAGAGCTGGGACAAGCCCATCTCTGCTCTGCATGGGGACCCAGGCGCTCAGGTCCATGATGGCAGCAGCAGCAGGGGATGAGCACGGGGACCCCTCCCCACTAGAGCCCAGAAGCCAGCGATGCTCCGGGTCCCGCTGCCTTCTGTTGGCCCGAGGCTAGGGCTGCAGAGCCCACACTCTTGTTTTCTGCCGTGGGGCCCCCAGCCCTGCCTCTGTGCCCAGCCCTGCTCGCAGGAGTGCACTTGGCCCCCACAACTGGGCTCAGGGCACCTGGGCCTTCCAGGGGTTCTCAGATGGCTGAAGGGGATCCAGTGCCGGTAGCCTTTACATCACTGC
Organism: Oryctolagus cuniculus; assembly: GCF_051225735.1. NCBI lineage: Eukaryota > Metazoa > Chordata > Mammalia > Lagomorpha > Leporidae > Oryctolagus > Oryctolagus cuniculus. The sequence continues at coordinate 19,961,299 of NC_142884.1, forward strand.
ACAGGGTCTCCCACAGCCCCACCTCCCTCTAGCCCTGCCCACATGCAGGTGGGAGCCCCGCCCACCCCTGTCCTAGGAGGGTCCTGTGTGCAGACAGCTGTGGTCATCGGGCCAGGAGCCTGTGTGGGGTCAGTTGGGGAGGGGCCCCCTGGGCAGGCAGGGCCACTTCTCATCTTGCTGGAGTGGGGGTCCAGCTGTGCTCCAGGCTCCTGGGGGCACTGAGCCAGGGCACCTGCTCCTGACCTGGGCAGGGTAGCTCAAGGCGGGGCCTCCAATCCACTCCAGAGTGGGGGTCAGCCGAGGAGCCAGAGCCACAAATGTCCTGAGGACAGCTCCACGGCCCGGCCCCAGAGTGGTGGGGGGAGAGCCGGCACCCACAGGAGGATTCTGGGAAGCTGCCCGAGGCCCTGCCAGGCCATGCTGACAGAGCTTCAGAAAGCAGAACTGCTGAGCCCGGGGAGGACAAGGAGGACCAGGAAGAGGTGAGGCCCTGGGCGGGGATGTCAGGGCCTGGCACTCCCACTACTGACTCCCCCAAGGGAGCATGGGACGGGGCCATGTGCTGGACTCACCTTCGGGAGGCAGGAGGCACTGGAGCTTCCCCAGCTCACGCATGGAGGCCCGCAGCTGCCTGATGACCGCGTCCTCGCTCAGAGACCAGGCCTGCTTCAGGGTCACCTGCAGGAACTCCCGGAGGTGGTCCCGGGGCATCTTCAGCAGGCGCTCTAGACATGGGGGTGGGTGTCAGGCTGGGAGGGGCCCTAGGGATGGCGCAGCCACCATGGCTGCTCCAAGCCCTGTCCCAGCACCAGACATGGGCTGCAGACACCCTTGGACACCCTTGGGTGTCACACCAAGCACTAGAGGGACTGCTCAGGGGCCAATTTCCAGTGCGATGACCCTGGCCACTTCTCCTTGTGGTCTGTGGGGGCCTGGGATTGGGGATGCAACAGGGGGATTCTCAGTGCCCTCCTGAAGGGAACCCAGGCCTCCCCAACCCCCTCATCCCTCCCTCAAGCCCTGCTCACGAGGGACAGGCAGGGGACCCCCAGCTCCTCCGTCCCCAGCACCCGGGCCTCTGTGGGCCCTGAGGACTCACTGTTATGGATCTTGAGGGCCGTGTATGCCATGGTCGGGAGCACGTGCTCGCCCTCCAGGATGTATATATCCCATATTCTCAGAGCCAGGGGGAATGGCACCTGGGGACAGAGGCATTGGAGGACCCGCCCATCAGGGCCTCAGCAGGGCCCACAGGGGTGGGTGTGCAGTGTCACTCCCCTAGGACAGAGGGAGACTCCAGGAGGCTGATCACACAAGAAGGCCAGAGCTCCTCCTGGGAGGGGAGGGGAGGCCATGCCTCATGGCCACATCCCTGCCCACTCAGCGAACCAGACCCAGAGAGGATGACCATGTCCTGTCCTGGACCCTGGGGGTCTGCACACTTTGGAAGCCACACTGGAGATGCCAGACACCCCAGGGACCTGGGGAGGGGTCAGCCCTTGGGCTGTGCTGCCACCAGCCTCTGCCTCGGGGGGTCTATGGATCTCCTGCCTCTCACTGTAGGGCTCTGGCCTTTGCCAGGCTCTCAGGATAGGTCCTGGTGGGACCTGTCCCCTCCTTGCTGGCTCTGAGGCTCAGCCTCAGCTTGGACCACCCTTAGCAGGGCTGGACAGGGCCTGCCTGGTCTGCACAGCAGGCTCCCTCCTGTGTCTGCTGGGGCTGGGGGAGCTCAGAGTCACAGGCCACCAGCACCAGAGAACCAGGCACTGGGGCAGGAGCTTCCCTGGGCAAGGGGTCCCCGGGGCACTTACCCCATCCAGGAAGCACTGGATGTACCAGTGGGTGGTGGAATCCTCCAGGCACACACCCTCCTTCTCCTAAGAAAAGGCAGAGGCAGAGGGGGCTCAGGGCCCAGGGCCCAGGGCCCAGGCCTGACTCCCTCTAATCTGAGCCCTGGGGCAGAGCCCCTGGGTGCAGGAAGCCCAGCAGCAGGGGCATCCCCCCTCCCAGCCATGCAGGTTCCTGAAGGGACACAGGTCCCTCCTTCCACTCTGCTCTGGGGACAGCGTCTCCCTTCAATCTACGCCAACTCTGGGGGACCAAGTGCTGGACAACAAACCAACACCCAAGCTGCCGTGGACCCCCGTAACCAAGGAAAGTTTTGGTGAGGATGTGGCCTCCCCTGGCTCAGGAAGCAGTCCCATGAGCCCAGAGCCCCCAAGAGGAGAAAGGAGATGCTTAACTTACCAGGTGTTTCTCCAGGGAGGGGAGCACGCGATGCACAATGAGCCCCAGGTGTTGCTGGAA